>NC_058081.1:114322517-114684506 GCF_014858855.1 Bufo gargarizans | reverse complement strand
GCACTATAACCTGATGCTGCACGCAGTCATGTGACAGTGCAGCGCAGGCCGGGAAGATGGGAGCACGACAGCTGAAAGGAGCCGCGGTGCAGGACAGGTAAGATGATATTTTATTTTAGTCTGATCTGAGGTCTGATGGGCTATTCTGAGGTCTGGGGGTACTGATGGGCTATTCTGAGGTCTGGGGGTACTGATGGGCTATTCTGAGGTCTGGGGGTACTAATGGGCTGATCTGAGGTCTGGGGGGGTACTGATGGGCTGATCTGAGGTCTGGGGGATACTGATGGGCTGATCTGAGGTCTGGTGATACTGATGGGCTAATCTGAGGTCTGGGGGTACTGATGGGCTAATCTGAAGTCTGGGGTACTGATGGGCTAATCTGAGGTCTGGGGGTACTGATGGGCTAATCTGAGGTCTGGGGTTACTGATGGGCTAATCTGAGGTCTGGGAGTACTGATGGGCTAATCTGAGGTCTGATTGGGGGTACTGATGGGCTAATCTGAGGTCTGATTGGGGGTACTGATAGGCTAATCTGAGGTCTGATAAGGGTCTGATGGGCTAATCTGAGGTCTTATAAGGCTCTGAGTGGGCTGATATGAGGTCTGATGAAAAATATTTTTTCTTATTTTTCTACTCTAAAATCTGTGGTGCGTCTTATCATCGGGTGCGTCTTATAAAGCGAAAAATACGGTAATTTATGCTAATTCCTGGCATAAATTAAAGTAAATCCAGCAGGCTGCAAAGGCCCCACATTCTCCTGCTAATCATTCACCCCCCCCCCCCTTTTTTTTTGCCACTTCAATAAAATGAAAAGTAACAAATAGTCACACAATTAGTGTGTGCACTGTAATCTACGACCTTTGAGACCCACACCTATGTGTACAACGGAGCCGCCAATGTGAAAGAGGCACACAGTGCATGCGTGGCCACCGTACATTTATTTCTATGGGAGTGCTGAAAATAGCTGAGCACTGGCTTGGCAAAGTCCAACAGTTCCATAAAAGTGAATGGAGCAGTGGCTGCGCTTACAGCTTGGCTGTTTTCGGCATTAGCAAATAAATGAATGGAGGGCGGCTGTGCATGCATGGTGCACTTCTGTTCACTTTGTGAGCACTGTTCACTTTGTGAGCACTGTCCAGAGGTGGGACCTGCACCTATCTGACGTTACTGTCATACCCTAGTGATATGTCACCAATGTTGGAAGTGAGACAACTCCTTTAAAAGGGTTGCCCACTCAATTACTATTAATGTCCTGACCTTAGGCCATCAATGTCTGACTAGAGATGGCCTTGCGGTTCGCCCAGCGGTCGTTTTGCAGTGAACGTTGCTCATTCGCGAATTTGCCTAATGGGAAAACATATGGCAATGTCCACCGCCATATTCTTTTACATTGTGAAGAACTTTGACCCATGACACATCCATCAGGTGGTACAGGACAGCCAATTGAGACATTTCAGTACATGGACATACCCCCTTCCTTATAAATAAACCTGATCTGGCCGCCATTTTACATTCAGTCATTTTCCAGTGTAGGGGGAGGTTGCTGTGTGGAGCAGGGACAGACTGTTAGGGACACCAAACACTAGCTAATAGGGCCACAAAAGTCCTTTTAAGGACTGGTATAGGTGTGCTATCTATAGGTGTGATACACAGAGGGGTGCGATATACTTATAATATACTTTCTGACATAGAAAGTATATTATAGTGCATTTGCATTGTGCAGCAGTTGTGTGCGGTTCTGCTGCGATACTGCAGCTACATAGGGTGCCAAATGCTATTTGAACAAATAATTTCTACTGGTGTGATATACCAGTTGCCCCCCCCCAAAATACCTGATTGAAGCAGGGATGCGATATACCAATTATATACTTTCTATATAATGCATTTAGGTAGTGCAGCATTTTTTTGCTGTTTTTCTGCATTACCTCAGCTACAGATAGTGACAAACGACATTGGAACAAATAATTTCTACTGGTATTTTACCAGTTGCAAAAGTGAAAAAAAAAGTGGGCTACAGTAAAATTGTTATTCAGTGACCGCATAATATACCTCGAGCCACATAATCACAGTTTCTTTTATGTCAGGTGAATGCCTAATTTTTAAGGCCCATACTCCTGTGGCCTAAAATAACATCTTTCTAGGCTCCAGCATGGCACATTTCAGAGAATTTCCCTTGAAGATGCATAAAAATGTCCCCTAATTAAGATACATATTTTTATTTTTTTAATTTTGTCATTGATCCCCCTTTAGTATGTCACTTTCCATGTTGTGGGAATATTTGTGCACTTCTACTAAGTATTTGGTGTCTGCAAATATGAGCTGAAGGTTTTTCAGGTTCACCTGCCATTAAAGTGAATGGGGCCATCCACGAACCTGCGGTTCGCGAACATTTGATCGCGTTCGCTCGATCGCGCTTGCAAACCGTCCCAGCCAATGTTTGTCCATCACTATGTCTGACAGCCTGCATCCCTACTGAACAGCTGATCAGCATCAGCACCAAAATTAGCATTGGAAATGCACAGCTCCATCCATTGCATAGTATATGGGGTTTGTAACTGCAATGCTGCTCCCATTCGCTTCAATGGGAGAAACACTTCAGTAACCAACTTAGTAACCTATCTCCTAAACCGAGCCACACAAAGTGGTGGATGAAGGACTCCAGTCCAGCCACCAACAAGCGCTCTCCCTATAGAAGTGAATGGAAGCAAACCGTGCATGACCGGCCACCTCTCCTATTCACTTCTATGGGCCCGATACAAATAGCACAGCCAGTACTAGGCTATTTTCTGCTGCCTCATAGAAATTATTAGAGGGTAGCTGCTAATGCGCAGTGCGCCCTTCACCACTTTCGGGGCTCCTTTCCACGAATAACACCTTTACATGTGTGTAATTTTTATATAGGGTGTGTATATGTGATATAGTTTTGTCTTTGCTTGTGTATGTCTTTGCTTTATATATAGATTGGGGGGTACGATTATGTTCTATATACCCTATTTCTTTTTTAGTTACCTCACCTCCCAAAAAACAAAATGTTAATCGATCAAAAAGTCTTATATACCCCAAAATGGTAGCAATATAAATGTCACCTCAATGAGCCCCACACAACACACACAAGACCATAGCCAGATTTTTTTTTAAATATGGCTCTAAAAAAAAAAAAAAAAAAAAAAAAAAAGAATAGACATATTTGGTATTGCCGCGTCCATAATAACTGGCTCTACAAAAATATCACATGATCTACCCCATCAAGTGAACAGCGTAAAAAAAAAAAAAATTGCGCCAAAATTACTTTTTTTAGTCACCTCACCTCCCAAAAAACATAATATCAATCAAACAAAAAGTCGTATGTAGCCCAAAATGGTAGCAGTAAAAATGTCACCTAATCACACACAAAAAAGCCCTCACACAAGACCATAGCCAGAAAAAAAATATATACAGTATATGACTCTAAGAAAGTGGCAACATAAAAACATGATTTTTTTCTAAAAATGTTCTTATTGTGTAAAACGTAAAAATACAAACTAGACCTATTTTGTATCGTTGCATCCGTAACAATCGGATCTATAAAAATATTATATTATCTTCCTCATCAAGTAAACAGTGTAAAATAATATATGGAAAAATGACACCAAACAGCTTTTTTGTGAATTCACCTCTAAAAAAATGAGATATAAAGCGACCAAAAAGCCAAATGTACCCCAAAATGGTGAAAATAAAAGTTACAGCTTGTCCCACAAAATATAAGCCCTCATGCAGCTCAGCCAGCAAAAAAATTTAAAAAGTTATCGCTCTTAAAGGGATTCTGTCACCAAGTTTTGGGCTATAGAGCTGCGGACATGCATGGCTAGATCACCGCCAGCATGTCCGTAATATACCTGTCCTATAGGGCTGTGTGCTTTTATTTTCTTTAAAAAAGGATTTTAGAGATATGTAAATTAGTCTTGTAGGTGTCCAAGGGGCTGTACGAACCTTCCTGGTGCCCAGCCGTCCCCAGCCACACCCGCCTGTGAAGGAGCCCAGCACCGCCTATGTCCTCCGAATCTCCTCCTTTCATCAACGATAGAATGCCGTAATCTCGCGATGCGCGAGCTCGCGCATGCACAGTGCCGGTATAGTGTTCCTTCCCTGTGCTGGCATCAGCCTCAGGGAAAGAACTGCGCATGCGCGAGCTCGCGCATTGCGAGATTACGGCAATCTATCGTTGATGAAAGGAGGAGATTCGGAGGACATAGGCGGTGCTGGGCTCCTTGACAGGCGGGCGTGGCTGTGCACGGCTGGGCACCAGGAAGGTTCGTACAGCCCCTTGGACACCTACAAGACTAATTTACATATCTCTAAAAGCACACAGCCCTATAGGACAGGTATATTGCGGACATGCTAGCGGCGATCTAGCCGTGGATGTCCGCAGCTCTATAGCCTAAAACTTGGTGACAGAATCCCTTTAAAAATCATGACAGAAAATACCATGTTAGAAAATCCAGATGCCGCTCCTTCCCTTCTGAGCCCTGGTGTATCCCAAAATAACAGTTTACAACCACAATTGGGGTGTCACTGTATTCAGGAGAAAATAGGTAGCAAATTTTGGGGTGATATTCTCCTTTTATCTTTTGTGAAAAAGAAAGTTTGGGCCTAAAGCACTATTTTCTTGTAAAAAAAAAATTTAATTTTTCTTTTTCACAGCCAAGTATTATAAATTCTATGAAACACCTGTTTGGTCAAGCGCTCCCTACACCCCTTAAAAATTCCTTGGGTGGTGTAGTCTACAAAATGTGGGTCACTTTTTGGGGGGTTTTCACTGTTGGTATACCCCAGGGTCTCTTCAAATGCGACATGGCCGCCAAAAAACATTTAACAAAATCTGCCCTCCAAAAACCATATGGCGCTCACTGCCTTCTGAGCCCTGTCGTGTGCCCATACAGCGGTATACGACCACATATGAGGTGTTTCTGCAAACTGAAGAATCATGGTTATAAAAGTTCCAATATGCAATTTCAATGGTTTTACCGCTGCAGGTCCCAGAAGTGAAGTGGGTTTAATTCGCAATGTCAGTATGTGTTTTTTCGGGTCCGTGCGACTTTCCACAAATTTATCCTCTCTGTCTCGAATACCCTCACATCTCCCCCCACCCTCTTCTGCCTCAACCTACAATTTTTATTAAAACAACACCTTATCTTCCACTTTTCAGATGGGCTTAGTAGGAGTAGTCTACATGCTGGAGTGCCCGTATGGCCTCCAGTATGTGGGCCGGACAACTAGGAAGCTAAAAATCCAAGTGCAGGAACATATAAGAAATTATAAAAAGGTCCTAGAAACACACAGGGTGTATTTACATTATAAAATGGTTCATCAAAAGAACCCAAAGGGGTTAAAAATTATGGGAATAGAGGTAGTAAAGATAAACTGGCGGGGGGGAGATATTGTGACAAAGATGGACTGCCGAGAAGTTAAGTGGATCTATGAGCTAGACACTATTTAACCAAAAGAACTAAATGTTGAGTTCAATATGACACCGTGCCTTGTAGAATAGGTAATTTGCGAGAGGAAGTAAAAAACTCTTGAGATGTACCCACTTACCTGTGGGGTAGGACGAAGAAGGACATGACGTTGTCTGGGGTGGAGACCGTAGTGAGATTGTATGAATGGAGCTGTAGATGATATGAATGGGTGTGTGTACCAGCGGATGCAGGATTGGGCAGAGAAGAGCTTGTGATCTCTCTTGGTGTGTAAGGTGGAGCGTCTGTTAATGAATGAAAGAAGGAAAGAAAAAGGTGATAAAATAGAATAAATTAGTGGCGGAGAATGTGGATGGTGGAAAGCCCATCTGAAAAGTGGAAGAAAAGGTGTGTTTTTAATAAAAATTGTAGGTTGAGGCAGAAGAGGGTGGGGGGAGATGTGAGGGTATTTAATGACGTATCTTGGTGTTTAGGGTTACGCCCCTGATAAGCTTACAGAGAAATACGGGTCGGGCAGTATTATCAGGCTGAGATTTGTTTTATCTGCTTATTTGTTAACCTACTTTTGTGAGTATATTAAAAAGGTATAAAATAAAAGTGAATAGTGGTGTTTCACTATTGGAGTTTTATGCTCTAGATAACTTCAGATGAAAAAAGGAAACTGGAGAAATTTCAGTTGAATATACTGGTTTGATGTGCCTGATTCCCACCTGCCACTGAGCTGTAGTGGGAAGAGGAAATTGGGCAAATATGGTGCTCTATCAGTACTTGTACAGCTGGATGATTCGAGAGAGGATAAATTAGTGGAAACTCGCACGGTCCCGAAAAAACGCATGCAGAATCATGGTAATTAATATGAAGGTTTGTTTTGTTGTTAACCCTTGATGTGTTACAGGAAAAAATTTATTAAAATAGGAAATCTGCAAAAAAAAGGTGAAATTTAGAAATTTCACCTCTATTTTGCTCTAGTTCCTGTGGAATACTTAAAGGGTTAACAACATTTCTAAAACCAGTTTTGAATATTTTGAGGTGTGTAGTTTCTAAAATGTTTATAAAATTTGATTACAAAATGATGCCAACATAAACTAGACATATGGTAAATGTTAATTAATAAGTATCTTATGAGGTATCACTATTTTCGTAAACTTTTGGATTTTTGCATAAATAAAGGTAAACCATATCGACTCAAATTTACCATTAACATGATGTGCAATGTGTCACGACAAAACAATCTCTGAATGACTTGGATAAGTAACACCCTTCCAAAGTTAATACCTCATAAAGTGACACATGTCAGATTAGCAAAATTAGGCCTGGTCAGGAAGGGGGCAAATGGCCCGGTCTGGAAGTGGTTAATGCACAGCCAGTTCAAAGCCAATAGGCTTTGAGAATTTCCAGTATGTGCACCTGGAAGCTAATAATTTTCACCAGCTGTCATAAGGATCTATGCATAGGTGAGTTTTGGAGGGAAAAGTCAGGTATGGTGAATTTTTGACAGTCTGCTTTAGCTCTGTCAAACTGTTGTTTATGACCAAAAACTGTTTAGTCATTCCCACTGACTTGTATTGAGGCCCAATACAAGTCTATGGCAACTTTACACTGCAACATTGTTTATGCTGTTTCTCCAGCTTCACCCCTCCCACTAGAAGGTTCTAAATCATTTTGAATAAAAGTAGAGCAGTCAGAGACCCTAGTTGTCTGCAGATGGGGACCATGGTTTAGCAGGAGAGATTCTGACAAATTGCACAATTGACCAAAAAATACTGAGACGGGGATATTCTGTCACAGAATGTGGCTAATGAGCCATTAGGGATCCAGTCGGATAACTGAACCAGTCCTTTGGCCAAGGTACCAGCCTTCTAAGAAAGAGAGGGACAGCTAGCTCACAACTTTCCTCAGGACAGAATCTTCTGCTACTAGAGGGAACTGGAGAAGCCAGCTCAGCGCCTTGCCTGTACTTTTTTTACATTTGAGTTCCTCAAGTGAAGAAGCACACTGCTTTACTGCAAACGCTGAATCTCTGGACTTTTTTCCTATTGAGGTGCAGCACGCCTTATCAGCCCCTCTGGAGAGCAGCAACATGTGGTGACACCTCAACAGTGTCTAGGGGACCCAGTGTAGTATTGGAGGCCATCTCATACTCGGCCGCTGCACATTAGCCTTTAGGTTTTTAAATGAGCCAATTCCTCAAACATTCTGCACTGCTGTGAACACACAATAAACCAACATGTGCTCTCTAAGCCCACCTCAAAACTAACTATGACAGACAAACAATGAGATGAAACTGTCCGAACCATAGGTCAGTACTCCTTGTTTTTGCAAGATATTATTTCCTACTCTAAAGGCTCCTTGGCTTAGGCCTCCTGCACACGACCGTATGGCTTTTTCAGTGTTTTGCGGTCCGTTTTTCACGGATCAGTTTTTCAGTTGTTTTTCTTTAGCAGTGTTTTTTTGGTTCTGTTCTGTTTTTTTTGTTTCGTTTTTCCGTATGGCATATACAGTATACAGTAATTACATAGATGGTTCCGCAAAAACGGAACGGATACGGGCTACATATGGAGTACATTCCATATGTGTTTTTTTTTTTTTGCGGACCCATTGACTTGAATGGAGCCACGGAACATGATTTGCAGGCAATATTAGGACATGTTCTATCTTTCAACGGAACTGAAAAATGGAAATGCGAAAAAGGAATGCATACGGAGTACATTCCATTTTATATTTGCGGAACCATTGAAATGAATGGTTCCGTATACGGAACACAAAAACCGGCCCGTAAACGGAAAAAAAACGGTCGTGTGCAGGAGGCCTTATTTTCTTCAGTGTATGAAGGGTGATCTCTTTTTTCTATGTTTGTAATTGTAGGGTTACATGCCACGTGAAAGGCTACTTTCACACTCGCGTTTTGGCTTTCCGTTTGTGAGATCCATTCAGGGCTCTCACAGGTGGTCCAAAATGGATCAGTTTTGCCCTAATGCATTCTGAAGGGAAAAGGATTCGCTCAGAATGCATCAGTTTGGCTCCGTTCTGTCTCCATTCCGCTCTGGAGGCGGACACCATGTGGTGCGGAGCAAGACGGATCCGTCCTGACACACAATGTAAGTCAATGGGGACGGATCCGTTTTCTCTGACACAATCTGGCACAGTAGAAAACAGATCCGTCCTCCATTGACTTTCAATGGAGTTCATGACGGAACGTCTTGGCCATGTTACAGATAATACAAACGTTCATGACGGAAGCATGTGGTTGTATTATTGTAATGGATCCATTTTTGCAGATCCATGACGGATCCACCCAAAACGTGAGTGTGAAAGTAGCCTAAAAAGCAAGCACAAGTCAAGAAAGGAAGCCATTCGTGCTAATATGAGGCTAATGTCACACTGATGAGATCTCAATTTATACATTCAGCTTGGTTCTGTTCCTTAAATCTTACTAAGATTTTTTCCATTTACTATTTTGCTGAATCCATCCATTAATAAACCACGTACAATTAGCTTTTTCTGCAGATACAAAATTACTCCAGGGTTTGACCCAAAGGAGGTTTCTCTGCTTCATAGCTCTTTAGCAGACAAAAAGCCCATGGACTCAAGAGCTGCCAGGCAGCCGTGCTAGTCACTATGCCAACATATCATGTACTCATTTATTGGAGATTTACTAAGCAAAATGCACCACAATTCAGGCACAAATAGCATGAAAAAGTGGAGGACATGTAATGCACCCAATATGTTATGTAGACACTGTTTGCTCCCCATTAGACAGCTTTGAAGTGTGATACAATACATTTATTAATGGCATGTGTCATTATTTTCAAACATAATATTGATTGAAGGAGTATCTCTGCAGAATAAAAAAGCTTGACCATGGGGTGAAAAGAATACAAAAAAGGATATATTCACCACACCAATCCTCATGCTACTGTTCTGACAGTGCCCAGGCCCCCGCTGTGCTCAACCTCCTGCTCCACGGACTGAAGCCAGTGATTGGCTGAGTGGCATGCCCAGAGGCAGAGAGGGAAGTGGAGGACAGCGGGGCCCACAGTGTTGTCAGAACAGCAGCTGCGGATGATCAGTGAGGTGAATATACGCTGCTATCTTTTAAAATCATTTTCAGACCATGCCAAGCTTTTTATTCTGCTGGAATACCCCTCTAAAGTAAAGGGAATCTGTCACCAGGATAATCGCTATTGAAGTAAGGCCATGGCCTAATAGCACTCAGTACCTTATTTCCAGATCTGCCTTTGTTCCAGCAGTAGATGTTTTTATCCTCTGAAAATCCAGTTTATTTAGTATGCAAATGAGCCCGTAAGGTGCCCAGAGGGACGTCACTCTTGCAGGAAGGAGCCCAAACACGCCCCTGCATCAATGTGTCCACCCACCCCTCCTACATCACATACAGGCCATAACTCTGCCCCCTTTTCCCTGCTCCCAGCATGAGGGCGAGCTTGGGCACTAGCAGGGGTGCCGGGGCTCGTTATGCAGTGCAGCCAGTCGCAGGGGCAACACGTGAGGTGCACGGTGGACTGATGAGGGGCCAAATGATATAACACACAGTTCATCAGTTTACTCACTGTTAGCAGAAAGCCTCCCTGGGCTGGCAGCACAGTGTCGAGGTGGACAGCACGAAATCCTCCGGGGCACGCTCTGTGGTAGGAAGCATCAGCCAAGATGCTGGTTGAGGTGCCCTTGATGTTAGGGGTGCTTAGGGTGCTTGTTGCAGCTGAGTCCCTTGATGGTTTTTGTCGTGACGCCAGTAC
This sequence comes from Bufo gargarizans, assembly GCF_014858855.1. NCBI lineage: Eukaryota > Metazoa > Chordata > Amphibia > Anura > Bufonidae > Bufo > Bufo gargarizans. The sequence continues at coordinate 114,674,299 of NC_058081.1, read as the reverse complement.
AGTTAATGGTGGTACAACCAATAGTAATAATAATGAGGTAGACAGTGGTAAGATGCAACTCACAACTTTTACTTTGGATGTCTTTTGGTTGCAGCAGTACAATTATGCAGTCTCTACATGGTACAGAGTTAATTCTGCAAATCCACTGTTTTAGGCTGTTTAGGTTTCTTGGTTTTGGAGCAGTGGGTTACTTCAATGTCAGTGGAGCTTCTGGTGAGGTTGCCGGAGGCTATGGTATCCTTCACCTAAAATATCCCAAAGGTCCTTTATGCCTGGTTTACGGATTTTATCCTTTGGATGAATTTGAATCTGTCCTTTTCTCTTGTCCCTTTCTGGACTAAAACTTCCCTTTAGAGCTGACGTGCTAGGTCTGCACCTTTTCACTCTCTCAGTGTCAATATACGCACTGATCTTCACACTGACCTGTGGTCTCAACTGACTCCACTCCTAATCTGCCTAATCAACTCCTCTCATCTGTCTCACTAGGCCTGACCTGGATATATATATATGACCCGAACTTTATCCCCATCTAGTGGTGGGATGTATAAATTGTACCTAATAGTCCTGTTAACAGGGATTTTGCAGATACATAAATGCAAAGTTATACCATACTGTACAATGCAATTGTTAGAATCAAAAAGTACTTTTAAGCAGTTCCCACACACACGTAGTGGGACGCTGCACTTCCTGCAAGAGTGACGCCCCTCTGGGCACCTTGCTGGCTCATTTGCATACTGTATAAACTGGATTTTCTGAAGATAGAAAACATCTATTGCTGGAACAAAGTGCTCTCCCCCCCCCCCCCCTTCTGCCAGTACACACACAGTAACAATAACTACTGTGTGCTTTTTGGTGAGGCCCAGGCCGTAATGGATGTCTCTCTAGTTGCTCTGACTTACTACTGATAGACTTCCCCATTATGTTCTACGTTCACATCAGCATTATGTTTTCTGTACTTCTCATACATTGATGGCATAGCACTAGTATATGCCATTGATGTTAGATAGGTGCAGATGCCACCTCTGGGTTCCACTCCTATCTCCAGAATGGGGCTTCTGAAAGGAATATAGAGCAGCTGCACAACAAGCTTTCCATTCACCGTTATGGGACTTCTGAAAATATCTGAGCATGCATGTACAGTGTGCTCTCCTTCACTTTGAGGGTCCCATTCTGACACCGAGGTGGTATCCACATCTGTCAGATACTGATGCATGCATATCCTAGCGATATTCCATAAATGTCTGAGATGAGCCAACTCCTTTAACATGAACAGAGTATACCGGATCCTCTAAAGCACCCATTCAAATAAACAGGACATAAAACTAAAATAAATCAAAGCATATTTCAGTGAAAAGATTTCTTTTTTTTAAATGAATAATTATTATTTGTTATGTTACAGTTTGGCCATTTATAAAGACTGATATACCAATTTCTCTAAGGCTACTTTCACATTAGCATTTTTCTTTTCCTGCATAGAGTTCCATCACGGGGGCTCTATACAAGAAAAGAACAGATCAGGTATATCCCCATGCATTCTGAAAGGAGAGTAATCCGTTCAGGATGCATCAGGATGTCTTCAGTTCAGTGATTTTATCTCCGGGGAAAAAAACTGAATGCCGGATCCTGCATTTTTTTCCATAGGAATGTATTAGTGCCAAAATACCGGAATGCCGGATCCGTCCTTCCGGTCTGCGCATGCGCAGACCTTTAAGAATGAGAAAAGTGCCTGATGACACTGGAAAAACGGATCTGGTATTGCAATGCATTTTTCTGACTGATCAGGCATTTTTCTGACTGATCAGGATCCTGATCAGTCTGAAAAATGCCTGATCAGTCAGAAAAAATGACATCCTTTTGCATACAGTTTGCCTGTTCGGGCAGTCAGTTCAGGCAACGGAACTGCCTGCCGGAATCAAACAACGCTAGTGTGAAAGTACCCTAAGGCTACTTGCAGGCAGCATTTTGGTGTCCGTCTCCAAAGCGGAATGGAGACTGATCGGAGGCAAACTGATGCATTCTGAGCGGATCCTTTTCCCAAAACGTGACTGTGAAAGTAGCCTAATTCAGACCTTAATACAAATGATATTGGTTTATTTTCAATTAATTTTTAAGGTAATAAAATGCCAGTGAGAATAATTATATTTGCCCTCAGTTCTATCCCGAGTCATGCTGACATACATTTACAGAACACTCTTAATGACCCCATGAGATAAAGCTCTTTCCCTTTTGGCCCAGTGGCCAATCATTTATTTGAAGCAGTGCAATATTAAATACATTTATGTTAAAAATTGTATGATTCCATGCTATTTTTGAAGTGGTGCAAAATCATATCCCTTGAATTCAAGTTGTTGGGTTTATTTATACTATGTCCAGTGGCTTAAAGCGGTTGTCCTGCCAGGCCACCTGCTGTGGGGGGGGGGGAAGTCCTCTAGAAATTATTTAAAATGGTTGCAAGCAACCTTTCTTAGGCCTCTTTCACACTTGCGTTGTCCGGATCCGGCGTGTACTCCACTTGCCGGAATTACACTCCGGATCTGGAAAAACGCAAGTGAACTGAAAGCATTTGAAGACGGATCCGTCTTCAAAATGCGTTCAGTGTTACTATGGCAGCCAGGACGTCAGAGCGCCCCATGCGCATGGATGACGTGCCATGCGATCACGTCATCCATGCGCCTGGGGCGCCCTGAAGTCACTCTGGAGCGCCCCAGGAGCCGCACGGACGGTAAGTATACTGCTCCCCACTACACTTTACCATGGCTGCCAGGACTTTAGCATCCCAGCAGCCATAGTAACCATTCAGAAAAAGCTAAACGTCGGATCCGGCAATGCGCCGAAACGACGTTTAGCTCAAGGCTGGATCCGAATCAATGCCTTTCAATGGGCATTCATTCCGGATCCGGCTTTGCGGCAAGTGTTCAGGATTTTTGGCCGGAGCAAAAAGCGCAGCATGCTGCGGTATTTTCTCCGGCCCAAAAACGTTCCGATCCGGAACTGAAGACATCCTGATGCATCCTGAACGGATTTCTCTCCATTCAGAATGCATTAGGATAAAACTGATCAGGATTCTTCCGGCATAGAGCCCCGACGACGGAACTCTATGCCGGAAGAAAAGAACTCAAGTGTGAAAGAGCCCTTAGAATGTGAGCAGGACTGGTTGCCTCTACACAGCTGCCTGGGGGGAGGGGGGGGGGGGGTGAAGGGATGAGGCCTCACTACACACTTCCCTCTGGTACTTACATATACTGAATATTGCTGAGTGTTCCTGTCAGGCTGCTCAGCAATGATGGCATATCATAGGCAGGATCACGTCATTACCATCTATTGTAGACCAGTGTAGTGAGGCCCCCCAGGCAGCTCTGCAAGTGGAGGCAACCAGTCCCGGTCGCATTCTATGACAGGTTGCTGGTGGCCATTTTAAATCATTCCCAGAGAACCCTTTTAATAGGTCATATGGTCATCACAGAAAAGGGGTTCTCCCACTCAAGATTCTCCTCTGTTTACTAACAACCAGTGACTTTCACTGTGGCAGACTGAATCTCTCCATGGCCAACCAATCATCTGAATGACTGACGGAATTATTATTATTTTATTTATATAGAGCTTACATATTCCCCAGTATTGGACAGAGATCACTCATCACCACGCCATTGTGGATCATAATCCAAATTAAGCTATCTGTATGTTTTTGGAGTGTAATAGGAAACTGAAGAACACAGATGAATTCCATACAAATATGCTGCAGTGTAAGGCCTCGTTCACATTTCCGTGTCAGTGTCACATCCGTGAAAAAAAGAGTACGTGTTTCATCCATGAAGATGTCCGTGAAGGATCCATGGTTGGTCCGTGTGTCCGTTTTTACTATCCGTTTGTCATCTGTAATTCACTGAAGTTGCTCAGCTGAAAATTAATTGCCAAAGAATCTCCTATTAGTCTTCAGTGAAAAACGGACGCAACATGGACACAACATGGATGCCATCCGTGTTGTGTCAGTAATTTTCATGGACCCATAGACTTCAATGGGCATGCTTGGTCTGCATCACAGATCAAAGTAGTCCATGTCTGTAGCCCACGGTCAGTAAAAAAATACTGGAGTGTGAACAGACAAATCTAAATCAATAGGGACGTGTGCTGTCCGCAGAAAATGCGGACAGCGTACATCAGTGAAAAACGGAAATGTGAACGAGGCCTCGTACTACCCCTGTAGTGGCCACTTCAGATAAAATGTCTGGCTTGCTGCTGCTTTCCCTGTCAACAAAAACTGTGGCTTAGGCCTCTTTCACACGAGCGAGTTTTCCGCGCGGGTGCAATGTGTGACGTAAACGCATAGCACCTGCAACCCTGACCCATTCATATCAATGGGTCTGTGTACATGAGCGTTTTTTTTTTCCACGCCTCAGTTCTGCTTTGCGTGAAAAACGCAGCATGTTCTATATTCTGCATTTTTCACGCAGCCCTGGCCCCATAGAAGTGAATAAGGCTTTTAGGTTTTTATCACTCACGTGAAAAACGCATCAAAACCCATTTCACCCATGCAGAAAAAAACTGAACAATTGAACGCAATCGCAGACAAAACTGACTGAACTTGCTTGCAAAAAAGGAGCGAGTTTCCCTGAACGCACCCTGAAGGCATCTGGACCTAATCCGTCACGTTCGTGTGAAAGAGGCCTTATACCGCTCCAATATTAAAGGGATTGTCTACTGCTGTGACAGAGATGTTGACCTGTAGGAAGCTACATGCAATCTATAAAACGAGGGATCATTACATGGCAGAGATCTCTGTTATTTTCTTCCCTGGACAGTTGTGAGGAGCTCTGAACGTAGCACAAAGGATGAAGAGGAGAAAATGAATGCAGGTTAAGGCAGCCTGTACACGGCTGTGTTGCAGATTCCTTTTTGTGCATCACCCCTATGCTACTTCTGTACTTCAGAGTTATCATTTGCGCAATCTGATGCTTCCTCACATGCCGTATGATGGAAATATTTTCTCCTAGAACCTTGTATCTAGGGAAGAATAAGGTCCCTCATGGAGGCGCTAAATAGAACATGGTCCATAATACTGACCCCTGGGGACTTCATGTACTGCCATATAGGGCTTATTCAGACGGCCATATGCTGTCTGCAAAAAACGCATTTTTGTGGACAGCATACAGCGGCCTGAATGAGCCCATAGAGTCTCTGCATGTGTGCATGGATACTAAGAGAAAGCTTAGCCCTCTTTCACACAAACGTATTCGTTCCATGGCCGCATTGCGGGCAGCATACGGCAGTTCCGCAAAACACGGGTCACCAGCCGTGTGCATTCTGCATCACGGATGCGGACCCATTCAATTTAATGGGTCCGGAAATGCGGTGCGGAATGGAAGCATGGAACGGAGCGCCACAGAAGCACTACGGAGTGCTTCCGTGGTGTTCCGTTCCGTGCTTCTGTTCCGCAAAAAATATAGAACTTGTTCTATCTTTTTGCGGAACGGATGGACCGCGGACCCCATTCAAGTGAGTGGGTCCGTGATCCGCATGCGGCTGCCCCGCGGTCTGCGCCCGTGCATTGCGGACCGCAATTTGTGGTCCGCAGCACGGGCCCGGCCAGCGCACGGCCGTGTGAAAGAGGCCTTAGAAAACTTGTTAGAGTGGGACATCTGAGAATGAGCACGGTAAGTATTGTGGTATGGATGGCTGGACTGTCTGGCCTGTGTAATAAAATCATCTTCCATCACATCTTTACTAAACGTCCCTCCTAGCCGCAGTGGTGCCCTATTGTAGAAACAGCACAGCGATCTACGTCTGGAGCTTATCATAGATATGTAAAGCATTCCCTGATTGAATTCCACACCATTTAAACAGAGCTTATTAATTTACTGCTCGATATATCATTAGCAAGGACACAGGATTTCTCTTTAAGCCCATACAAAACCTGGATGGGAAGCAAATGCTATGTGATAATGGCGACAATGCCGCCTGTTACACGTCTCCCATTCCCATCCACATCCAAGGACAATAGCAGATGCTAAAATGATGCAGTCTGCATTATTTCTGCTGTGTGCTTATTTACACAAGACACCTGCACAAGATTTAAAGGCTTTGCGCTAATAAAGCCAAAATTGCAGCAAACAAAAGTTCTGCTATCAGCTTTAAGGACCAATCTGGGATACTTGACATTTTTTTTTAAATTCATGTTGCCTTTTAATAAGTATTTTAATTCCTTAGATGGTATTTTTTTTGGTCTTCCTAGGAAGATCTGAGCGTGTGAGGATGCCCCCCTCAGGCTGGGTTCACACTTGAGCGTTGCGCAAACGAGCGTTCTACGCGCGTTTTTGACGCGCATTTTTATGCGCGTTTTTGTAATAGTAAACGCGCGTTTGACGCGCGTTTGTGTGATTCACTACAGTGTCCTATGGCCACAAACGCCCCAAAAGTCGCTCATGTACTTTTTGGAGCGTCGGGCGTTTTACAGCGCGATCGTACGCGCTGTAAAACGCCCAAGTGTGAACCATTCCCATAGGGAATCATTGGTTTCTCCTTGTTGAGCGTTTTACAGCGCGTAGGAACGCGCTGTAAAACGCTCAGGTGTGAACCCAGCCTCATTTGTATGTCTCCTGCTGCTTTCCTACTCTCCTTTGCACCAAAGCATCTAGAAACACTTCCATCTATAACTGACATTTGAGTCAGAAATTACTGAATATCTATATAAGCGTTAAGAAATAGCTACAGGTGATTACGTCCTGGCTGTGAAGCAGTTAATAAATGACACTCACAAATGGCTCTCAATAATGGTGTTCTCTTTACCTTCCATGATTATTTTTTTTTTTACTCCATTCATCGTCAAATTATTTTTCCCCCGGTTATTATTCCCGTTCTCCTTTGTCTTGCACTGAATAATATCCTTGAACTTGTCTTCTCTTTTTTTTGTCCCTTTTCTTACATTTTACGGTATGTTCCTTTTGTCTATTCTTCATTTCTTTCTTGTAGCTGCCCACATCTCTAACCTTGCTCGCCACACCATTATTTTCACAAATGGTCATAGATACTGTGTTCTTATGCAATGCATTATGGGACAGAAACCACACTTTATATATATATATATATATATATATATATATATATATACAATTTATATTCACATAATGTTTTATATATTTTACAATGGTTATAAAAAAAGGATCCATGACGCGACTGCACTTATTAAAGCAAAATTAAAAACGTATATTTTAATATTATCAGTTTTAATATTATCAGTAGTCAAGGCAATTAGACATTTTGACCTAATTTGCATCAGTCACAGCTCATACTACTAGTAGAGTAATGGGAAGATCTTAAAACGTATATAATATATGTATTCTCTCTTACAAATATGTCTGTATGTATAAAAGTGTCAGAAATATTTAAAATCCTGCACAAGCATGTAACCTATAATTTTCTTGTATAAATGGATGCACTTTTCGGATATAATTGATTTTATTACCCAATGTAGCAATGTATCGCTGACTATTTATTTATTTCTTTATTAATTTTTACAAAATGTAACATCTGGAACGCAAAGGTCGTGTCACATTTGCATACTAAGCACTTGATTGTCATTTCAATTTTTAATAGCAAATTATGTACACGTAGATTTCATACAGACGATATATTCAGAAATTCTAGAAAATAAAACAATGAATTTTTATTTGTGATAACAAGAATGTAGAAATAAAAATTATTCAGATATAAAAATTATAAATATTAATTAGCCAGGATTTATGAAAAAAAATATAATAATCGTAGGTTATTACATATTTCCCATAGTCGTATGACCCTCAGGATTTTTTTTTTCTATGTGTTGTGGATATTTTACTGCGTACCGTTTTTTACATATGAAATCGCATTTGCTTTCATAAGCATATTTCTAATTGGAGAAAAAAGTAACTAATACAATATTGAAATCAGGATGAAAGGAACAGGATACAGTGCTGACAAAACATCTTAGAATATATAACCATATAAACTAATATATGCCATAGATTAATATCTATGAATATGTTGATCTAGCTTTGCACTGGACACTGTAAGTTATATGATCGTATGTATACAAATATGCATAATGCATAAAACACACGACAGACAGAAGATTCCCATGTTTTTGTACAATATTACTCTATAAGATAACAGCAACAATTTATGATATATCAAATAAATGTAAAGCCTATGATTTCCTCCTAAGCATACGGAATAAAGAAATGGAAAAACAAACAAACAATATTCTGAGGGTTTTTGAGGGATTCAGTAAGTATGAACCAGAAATGTACATTTTGACAGTACCCCAGCCCCATCTAGTGTCCTCCACTGGAACTACTCCAGTTTGTCAGTCATCATAAGTTTAGCAGCGTTCACACTTCTTTTTGTCATATATTTGTTTTATAGATATTTTCTGTTAATAAAGCTTGAAGGGAAGGTTACATGATGAATCCCAAAGCAAAAATACATCTTCCGTCATGATGCTGGATTTTGACACCCAGGAAAGAACAACCTATGGCAGTCATGGTGAACCTTTTACAGACTGGGTGCCCAAACTGCAACCCAAAACCCACATATTTATCTCAAAGTGCCAACACAACAATTTACCTGAATACTACAGTCCAATAATATATCTTCCATGTACTTTATCATTTAGCTATAATAGCCTGCCTACATTCCATGTGCTGCCTGTTCATAGTGCGCCCTGCGCTGATGAATGGCAGGGAAAGTCTAAGGCATATTGGTGCACCATAGACTTTTTCTTTGGCGTGGGTGCCCACAGAGAGGGCTCTGAGTGCCGTTCCTCAGGCATTGGGCCATAGGTTTGTCACCACTGACCTAAGGCCCCTTTCACACGGGCGAGTTTTCCGTGCGGGTGCGATCCGTGCGGCGAACGTATGGCACCCGCACTAAATCCTGACCCATTCATTTCTATGGGGCTGTGCACATGAGCGATGTTTTTAACGCATCACTTGAGCGTTCAGTGCAAATCGCAGCATGCTCTATATTTTCCGATTTTGACGTGACGCAGGCCCCATAGAAGTGAATGGGGTGTGTGAAAATCGGATGGCATCCGCAAGCAAGTACGGATGCCGTGCGATTTGCACGCATGGTTGCTAGGAGACCATCGGGATGGAGACCCGATCATTATTATTTTCCCTTATAACATGGTTATAAGGGAAAATAATAGCATTCTGAATACAGAATGCATAGTAAACCAGCGCTAGAGGGGTTAAAAAAAAATAAAAAAATTTTTTACTCACCTTAGTCCACTTGCTCGCGAAGCCCGGCATCTCCTTGTGTCTCCGCTGCTGATGAACAGGACCTGGGGTGAGCTACTCCATTAAATAGAGCTTAAGGACCTTCGATGACGTCACTCCGGTCATCACATGATCTTTTACCATGGTGAATCACCATGGTAAAAGATCATGTGACGTACCATGTGATGACCGGAGTGACGTCATCGAAGGTCCTTAACCTGTATTTAATGGAGCAGCTCACCCCAGGTCCTGTTCATCAGCAGCGGAGACACAAGGAGATGCCGGCTTCGCGAGCAAGTGGACTAAGGTGAGTTAAATAATTTTTTATTTTTTTTTAACCCCTCTAGCGCTGGTTTACTATGCATTCTGTATTCAGAATGCTATTATTTTCCCTTATAACCATGTTATAAGGGAAAATAATACAATCTTCAGAACATCAATCCCAAGCCCGAACTTCTATGAAGAAGTTCGGGTTTGGGTACCAAACATGCGCGATTTTTCTCACGCGAGTGCAACGCATGACAATGTTTTGCACTTGCGCAGAAAAAATCGCGCATTTTCCCGCAACGCACCCGGCTCTTAGCCGGGCCAAAAAAATGACGCCCGTGTGAAAGGGGCCTAAGGGCTTATTTTTGGTCTGCATCCAGTCTGCATTTTTTGCAGGTTGGATGTAGACCCATTCACTTCAATGGGGTCGCAAAAAATGCGGACAGCACATCCGTGTGCTGTCCCTATTCGTATGTCCGTTCTGCGACCACAAAAAAATAGAACATGTCCTATTCTTGTTAATTTTAAGGACAAGGATAGAACAGTTCTATAGAGGCCAGCACGTTCAGTTCCGTTGGTGGATACAGTATGTGATACCAATTTTTATTTATTCTTGCAACAATTTTTGTGTGTTTTCATCATGGCTGACAATTCATACTTCGCAACTCAAATAAAGGGGAGATCTCCCAGACTCACAAATGAGAAAGCAAATCCCTATTTTACTTATTTCAGGACTTTATCTGCACCCAGGAGAGAAGAGGAATGAAATAACAGTGTGTATGGCCTCATGCACACGACCGTATGTGTTTTGCGGTCCGCAAAAAAAACGGATGACGTTCCGTACGGCATCCGTTTTTTTTGTGGATCCATTGTAATAATGCCTATCCTTGTCCGCAAACTAGAAAAAAATAGGACATGCACTATTTTTTTTGCGGAGCAGCGGAACGGACATACTGATGCGGATAGCACACAGTGTTGAAATGAATGGGTCCACATCCTATCCGCAAAAAAACGGACACAGAAACAAACTATGATCGTGTGCATGAGGCCTATATCTGGGGTCTGTGAAGAGGAAAGGGGTTTGTCTGGAGTCTGTATACTGGTATGGTCTGGGGTCTATATAAATGGGGAGTGATCTGGGGTCTGTGTTAAGGGTTCTTCTAAAGTCTATATAAAGGTCTGTACATGGGTTTGTACAAAGTAGAGGTCTTGAATGTTGAATTGAGTCTGTATACAGGAGGGGTCTAGTCTGAGGTTTTATATAGGTCTTATATGGGGTCTGTACAAATTAGGGATCTTATCTGGGGTTTATAGATGGCAGAGGTTTGGTGTCTATGAATGGGGGGTGTCCTGTCTGGGGTCTGTATTAAAGGATTATACCCATCTCATCTGCACTTGAGGCAGCAGGGTCTGACAAAGTCACATGATCACACTTGGAGCATCGGGTCTTGCTGCTTCCAGTGTGAGAGAGTGTTCCCCTGAGTGCCTGTTGTAATTTGTTGGCAATATCGCTACTGGGGTCACACCTGGGTGCCATTATCTGTACTGGGGGCACAACTGGGGTCCATTCTTTCTACTGGGGGCACAATTAGGTGCTATTATTTCTACTAAGGACCATTATTTCTACTGAGGGTACGACGGGGGTATTATATAGACTGAGGGCACTGTGGGGGGACATAATATATACTGAGGGCACCGCAGGAGTTGGGGTTTTAAACAAAAGCCAATGAATTTCATCCATTTTTAATGGATGCAAAATGGACGTAAAAAAAAAACCCCGGATAGACAGACAGAATAGATGCACACATTGATGCAAAAAGGTCATAAAAACCTGACAATTTATCAATTTTTATTGTACTGTACATTTTTTCCTCTCTGCCTGAACTTACCTAATACTTATTTCCAGTATCTTTTGGAACATTACTACGCCCTACCTGTCTTCATAATGTACAAAACTATATATATATATATATATATATATATATATACAGTACAGACCAAAAGTTTGACACACCTTCTCATTCAAAGAGTTTTCTTTATTTTCATGACTATGAAAATTATAGATTCACACTGAAGGCATCAAAACTATGAATTAATACATGTGGAATTATATACATAACAAAAAAGTATGAAACAACAGAAAATATGTCATATTCTAGGTTCTTCAAAGTAGCCACCTTTTGCTTTGATTACTGCTTTGCACACTCTTGGCATTCTCTTGATGAGCTTCAAGAGGTAGTCACCTGAAATGGTCTTCCAACAGTCTTGAAGGAGTTCCCAGAGATGCTTAGCACTTGTTGGCCCTTTTGCCTTCACTCTGCAGTCCAGCTCACCCCAAACCATCTCGATTGGGTTCAGGTCCGGTGACTGTGGAGGCCAGGTCATCTGGTGCAGCACCCCATCACTCTCCTTCATGGTTAAATAGCCCTTACACAGCCTGGAGGTGTGTTTGGGGTCATTGTCCTGTTGAAAAATAAATGATGGTCCAACTAAACGCAAACCGGATGGAATAGCATGCCGCTGCAAGATGCTGTGGTAGCCATGCTGGTTCAGTATGCTTTCAATTTTGAATAAATCCCCAACAGTGTCACCAGCAAAGCACCCCCACACCATCACACCTCCTCCTCCATGCTTCACGGTGGGAACCAGGCATGTAGAGTCCATCCGTTCACCTTTTCTGCGTCGCGCAAAGACATGGTGGTTGGAACCAAAGATCTCAAATTTGGACTCATCAGACCAAAGCACAGATTTCCACTGGTCTAATGTCCATTTCTTGTGTTCTTTAGCCCAAACAAGTCTCTTCTTGTTGCCTGTCGTTAGCAGTGGTTTCCTAGCAGATATTCTACCATTAAGGCCTGATTCACACAGTCTCCTCTTAACAGTTGTTCTAGAGATGTGTCTGCTGCTAGAACTCTGTGTGGCATTGACCTGGTCTCTAATCTGAGCTGCTGTTAACCTGCGATTTCTGAGGCTGGTGACTCGGATGACCTTATCCTCCGCAGCAGAGGTGAGTCTTGGTCTTCCTTTCCTGGGGCGGTCCGCATGTGAGCCAGTTTCTTTGTAGCGCTTGATGGTTTTTATGACTGCACTTTGGGACACTTTCAAAGTTTTCCCAATTTTTCGGACTGACTGACCTTCATTTCTTAAAGTAATGATAGCCACTCGTTTTTCTTTACTTAGTTGCTTTTTTCTTGTCATAATACAAATTCTAACAGTCTATTCAGTAGGACTATCAGCTGTGTATCCACCTGACTTCTCCACAACGCAACTGATGGTCCCAACCCCATTTATAAGGCAAGAAATCCCACTTATTAAACCTGACAGGGCACACCTGTGAAGTGAAAACCATTTCAGGTGACTACCTCTTGAAGCTCATCAAGAGAATGCCAAGAGTGTGCAAAGCAGTAATCAAAGCAAAAGGTGGCTACTTTGAAGAACCTAGAATATGACATATTTTCAGTTGTTTCACACTTTTTTGTTATGTATATAATTCCACATGTGTTAATTCATAGTTTTGATGCCTTCAGTGTGAATCTACAATTTTCATAGTCATGAAAATAAAGAAAACTCTTTGAATGAGAAGGTGTGTCAAACTTTTGGTCTGTACTGTATATATATATATATATATATATATATATATATGTAAGTCCAACCTCAAATCAGTTCCTTTGACCTGAGGCTCAAGGTCAAAGGAACTGATTTAATGTTGGACTTAAATTTTGTATATATTTGTGTGTATATATATATATATATATATATATATATATGTATAGTAGTAAAACGATCCTAAATTTTTTATATATATTTTTTGTCCTTGTTGAGTTAGACGTTAAAGGGTTAAAGAAAAAATCTTGTCCTAATAGGACATCAATTAGTAACCTCATTCCACTCTGGCCACGACATTTGGGTGGGTTGTCAAGCGACAACCTCTCCAATAAAAACTCGCTTAACGCCTTTGACAAGTTTTCCTCTAAACAATTAAGAAAACCAAGTGGTACGGACAGAGCTGACAGAACAGTTTTGCTATTTTACAAGAGACACCAGAGGAGAAGCCTTGGCTTTCTGCATTCCTGCCCCTTATAGCTGAACATGCAACCTGACTAATCGACTCATACTTAACATATAATTACTTCTGAATTTACTCTAAGTGAAACATCATCTCCAAGACATTTGCCTTAAACCGGTTATAAAAGTGACATTTAATCACTAGATCGCCAGAGAGATAATTGTGGGAAGTTTTAGGGAATGTGCTTGTTTGGTGAAGATATATATTCCGTCTACATTTCCTGTGTCTGAAAGCGGGCAAATAAATTCCAGCAAATGGATTAAAAAGCATTAGGCAATGACATATTTTAGTAAAGGTCAGCTGGCATGTTCTTTAATGCCAGGATCCTGATTCAAGGAGAATATATTTCTGTATTACTTAAGCAAAGTGTGGATATCTTACGACACTTGGCAAGTGTAGAGAGAGACGTCCATAAAATTATTTTCCTCATTAACACTTTTGTTAAGAAACGGTCAATGTGTCCAGCATTGGGGTTAATGGTGTCAATGAGAAAGTCTGTTTGTGTAAAAGAGCACCGCATGCTACACCTGCTATTGCTGCAACTTAAGGTTAGGGTTACACAACGACATTTGTCATGCGACTTCTTGTCCCAGGTCCCAGAAAAGTCACAGAAAAGTTGCAGACATATTTTTGTAATGATAGTCAAGGGTGTCGCACTGCGACATGCTGCGACTACAACACGACAGTTGCAAAAAATCCATCCAAGTTGGATGTCACAGCATGTTGCAGTGCGACACCATTGACTATCATTACAAAAAATGTCATGCAACATTGGTGCGAAACGTCGCAGTGCAGTTGTACCCTTTTTCTCACACGACTGATTATCGTAAACAAAGTTTGTTGTGTAGCCCTAGCCTAAAGCAGTTCTCCGAGGACAGAATATTGATGCTTATCCTCAGAAATCCACACTTGGCTTTGGCTCAAGAACTGATTCAAAAACTGCAGTGGCATTTTTCCAAAAGATCTGGATTTAAAATAACCCTTAGGGTCCATTCACATGTTCGCAAAATGGGTCCGCATCTGTTCAGTGTGCTGTCTGCATCCGCACTTCCGTTCCGCTGCCCCACAAAGAAATAGAACATGTCCTATTTTTGTCCGCAGCCACGGACAAGAAAAGGCATTTTTATCATGGTACCTGCCATGAGCGGTCCACAAAATGCGGAAGGCACATGGCCGGTGTCCATATTTTGCGGACTGCAAAACAGTTGCAGATGGGTGAATGGACCCTTAAACTGTATCAGAGGCTCCTGAGTAAGGGCTCATGCACACGGCTGTTTCCCAGCCGTTCTGTGCATTGGGGACCGCAATTTGTGGTCCCCAATGTGTGGGCGCAATTATTATTAAAGAGGACCTGTCTCCTCTCATGACATGTCTCTTTTAGTAACTACTTGCATTCCCCATGTAATAACAATTTTAAAACATGACAGGAGGCTTCCTATTTTGCATAAACTCTCTTTACTAACTCCACAGCAGTAAAGAAAAATGTAAAGAGTAACAAGTAGATCACTGCGCCACATAGTATATAAGGGTCATGCTGCCTGTGCACTTCCTCTTTCTTTACTACTTTACCCTGCTGGGGTTTATACTGGGCTTTGTTCCCATACTATTAAAACTGACCATACGCCTGTTCTCAAGACCTGGGTGCCCGTTTATTACTGTACCTTTCAGTGACATACCAGCCGACCCTTATTATGGAGAATTCCCAGAATGTCCCTGTAGACTTCCAGGCTATGATTAACGCAGCTGTCGCTGCCTCTGTGGAGAAGGCACTCTCCAAGGCCCGAGCTTCGGCTCCTGACGTACCTAAAACTCGCAGGCGTCCACGGCACGAGTCGGAATCCGACCTGTCCGACTATCAGACAGGGGATGAATCCCGCCCTACGAAACGCCATGACAAAGGCGAGGACTATACACCCAAACCACCCAAGGGTAAGACACCTGCCAAGCGTAAACCTGCCAAACTTCACACTCCGGCCCCGCGTCAGGAGTACTCTTCAGAAGAAGAACAGGACCCTACCCACTCCATGTCAGTGCTAGATGAGTGGCAAGCTGACGCTTCAGAGTCGGATTACGACGCATGGGGCTCGGACGAGAAGTCTGTTTCTGCTTTCATGCAGGAGACCCTCCTGGGTGCGGTCCAGGCAAGAGGTATCGAAGACACTGCTGACGCAGAACCTCCTCTTGACTCAGACACCATTATGGACCCCTCAGGTCAGGCGATGTTCGATCCTCGCAACATACGACACCCCAGATCGGGTGAATGGTCGCCTCCAGAACACCTTTCCAGGTTCATGCACCTGTGGCTCCGCAAACCTCTGGAGAAAGAGGTCCGCAACCGACTCAGGTCTGAATGCCCACGCCCTTCCCTGCCGGATAAGGTCGCTCAGACCCCAGAATTTGACAAAGTTATGACAACCTTTATGATGCGCAGTGGCAGAGACCCTCGACGGGGCTTAGAGAAAGGCCTATGGGGCGCCCAAGATAACCTACTGGATTCCGTAGGCCCCCTGGCTCGCATTATGTATCTGGCGGATGATGCCTACGCCAAAGCCGATTCCTTCTCCACCGAGGACTTCAGGGAATGGGCACATGACATTCGTGAGTGGGCACAACGTTGTTTTTGTTTCATCGGAAACGCCAATGTTACGCTCTCTTCGGAGAGACGAAAAGCAGCGTTATTCCGTATTAACGGTAAATTGGCAGACCTTGGCACAAAAGAGATTGGGCCCCAGGCGCAAGGAAAACTTTTCGGTGAACCATTCCTCAAGGAATTAAACAAACATGTCAACGTGTTCACCTCCCTTAATAAGGCGCAATCCTCAATGCGCAGTGTCTTCAGGAGCAACCCTACCAGAGGGGTTTTTGGAAGGGCTGGCCGGCAACGGGGCCGTGCCGCCAGCCGATTTTGGCCTTCAGGCCCCCGTACTCAACCAACACCATTTTATCCGACAAGGGACTATCAACAACGACCCTTTTCCAGAGGTTCGGATAGAGGCCGTGGAATCCGCGGACGCGGACGTTCCCGATTTACTGCAGGTAAGGACCCATATTCCTCCGTTGTTACCATGTACCCGCATTGCGGGCCGTATTTCCCTTTCTTTCCACAATTGGGCATCCCTTTGCTCAGACGCATGGATTCTACAAACAGTGCAGGGATATATCATAGACCTAGTGGGAACCCCCTTTCAGGTTCAGCCCCCTCACCCCATCCACATGTCGTCTTTCGACCACAACCTCGTCAACGCGGAGCTACGCGAGCTTCGGGACAAAGGGGCTATTCAACCAGTCCACGAACAGGGAGGTTACTTCAGCAACATTTTCCTCGTGCGGAAGAAGTCGGGAGAATACCGCCCAGTTATCAATCTTCGCGCCCTCAACGCGTACGTGGTCTACCGCCACTTCAAGATGGAGGGCATCCACCTCCTGCGGGACCTTCTTCGGAGCAACGACTGGTTCGCCAGGCTCGATCTAAAAGATGCATACCTGTCAGTCCCGGTGCACCCGGACTGTCGAGCACTCCTACGTTTCCTCTGGCATGGTCGCCCTTGGCAATTCACTTGCCTCCCTTTCGGGCTCAGCTCAGCCCCATGGTGTTTCACCAAACTCCTAAAACCGGTGGTAGCCCACCTGAGGTCCAGCGGCATTCGATGCATCATCTACTTGGACGACCTCCTCCTGTTCTGCTCCGACAAACGCAGACTACGCCAACACACTCACCTGGCAGTATCCCTACTGGAATCTCTGGGCTTCGTGGTGAACCAACAGAAATCGGAGCTGACCCCTACCCAGACGATACAATTCCTCGGCTTCGAGATCGACTCGACGACGTGCACTCTGAGGCTACCAACCTCAAAGATCGCAACCATTCGCAAGGAGATTCGCAGAGTTCTCCGACTCGATTCCATCCCTCTACGCAACCTGGCCAGGATTGTAGGTCTCCTCTCAGCTTCCATTCAAGCCATATTTCCGGGTCCTCTCCACTACAGGGCCATGCAACGACTCAAGGCAAAATACCTTCGCCACAGACCTACCTACGATCAACCCGTCCCGGTGACGACAGAAGTTCGCGAAGAGCTGTCATGGTGGCTGGACAGCATGCAAGCCTGGAACGGCAAGGCCATTTTCGGAGACACTCCAGATTTCGTTTTAGAGTCAGACGCCAGCTTGTGGGGATGGGGTGCCACCAATGGAACCATCTCCACGGGAGGAGCATGGATGACGCAGGAGCTCTCCATGCACATCAATTGCCTCGAACTCCTAGCAGGATCCTTTGCGATTCGCAGCCTGGCTCGGGAGAGCTCCAATTGTTGCATCCTCCTTCGCATGGACAACATCTCTGCAGTCCAGTACATCAACCGCCTAGGAGGCGCTCGCTCACGCCTACTGTCGGATATCACGAGGGACATCTTCGACTACTGCCTCCCTCGCAACATCACGTTACAAGCGGAATACTTGCCGGGAGAAATCAACCTCACAGCCGACTGGTTCTCTCGCCACTGGAGAGACGTCAGCGACTGGAAGCTGAACACGAGAATCTTCAGGGCCCTGGCAGCCCGGAGGGGTCCCTTTCACCTGGATCTGTTCGCCTCTCGCAACAATCACCAGACCCCGGAGTTCTTCAGCTGGCTCCCGGACCCGGAGAGCAAGGCGACAGACGCATTTCTCCAACAATGGCCGGCGACAGGAGCCTACGCTTTTCCCCCATTCTCCATGATTGCGAGAACACTACACCAGATGCGGACACAGCAAATCAAACTGGTTCTCATAACGCCCTTGTGGCAGAGTCAACCATGGTTCCCGGACCTCCTGGCCTCCTCCTACATGGATCCTCTCCTCCTTCCATCCTTCCAGGACCTGCTCACGGATCCCAAAGGATGTCTCCACCCGCTCATCCTGGAAGATCGACTACCCCTGGTGGCTTGGTCTCTTTCCGGGGTTCCTGGCGAGTCAGCGGACTATCGCAGACTGCTAGGGACCTCCTATGGGACTCATGGGCCCCGGGAACTAGACGCTGCTACCTTTCAGCTTGGGCCTCCTGGTCTACTTGGTGCATGGAACGGGACTCCGATCCATTTACGGCACCTGTTCCCATGATTCTCAATTTTCTTTCCTCCTTGTTTTCTTCTGGCCGCTCTTATCGCTCTATCAACGTCGTTCGCTCCGCGATTTCGGCAGCCCATACTCCCGTCGGGGACCTCCCGGTCGGCAAAGATCCTCTGGTCTGTCGCCTACTCCGCGGCATGCGGCTCCGCCGCCCCCCAGCCCCCAAATACCATCACCTATGGGACGTGGGACTGGTTCTCAGTTTTTTCAGGGATTGGCCTCCGAATGACCGCCTCTCCCTTCGCCAACTATCCGCTAAGTGCGCTTTTCTCCTTTGTCTTGTGTCTTTCCGACGGGTGTCGGACGTTCGGGCCTTCGATGTCGATGCCTTTGAGGTGACCCCTGAAGGGGTCACATTCCATATCTCTCGTCGCACTAAATCAGGTTCGACGTCGGTCTCTTATCCCTTTTTTCCAGACGACCCGCAGCTCTGTGTTGTTTCCACCCTTCGCAGTTATGTTTCGGTTACCTCCTCACTCCGTTCCTCTACGTCGGGTCAACTCCTAGTTTCCTACGTGCGCCCTTACGCCCCAGTCTCTGTCACCACGCTGGCCCGTTGGATCCGCTGGATCCTTTCCCTCACAGGTATAGACCCCGCTTTCGGCGCCCAGGTCCTCCACTGGTCGCTGGTTTGTTAATCTTACGACCCGATAGGATGAGATGAGAACTTTGTTCGGTCTTACCTCCAACCTCGTTTACCAGAAGTCTCCTCAAGTTCTACTGGCCAGAAACCGCTGTTACAGTTTTCGTTGAATTTCTGGATGTTCGAGCTCAACCTGGACTTTGATGTCGCTTTTAGAAAGAGGAAGTGCAAAGGCAGCATGACCCTTATATACTATGTGGCGCAGTGATCTACTTGTTACTCTTTACATTTTTCTTTACTGCTGTGGAGTTAGTAAAGAGAGTTTATGCAAAATACTCGCCTCCTGTCTTTATTAAAATTAAGATTATTAGTACACTAAAGCTAGCATAATCTTCAATTTTGAAGCATCTTTCCTTCTATACCATTCCTCTATAATCCCTAGTAGTTTATGAAAGAATTGCCATCAGTCTGCAAAAAAAGTCCATCTGGATGTTACCAGTAGAGGGTGTGTCCCTGCACAGTCTGACACAACCCGATCTAGAAACACACAGTTGGACTCTATTGCAGACTGTTGGCAATTCATTCATAAACTTTTAGCAGGAATAATTGAGGAATAGCACATCACAGTTATATGAAAAGATGCTCCAGAATTGTTATTAATGCGGAATACAAGTATTTACTAAAACAGACATATTAGGAGAGTTGACGGGTCCTCTTTAACCACCTCAGCTCCCCTTTTACCTCCTTTTCTTCTCACTAATAGAGCTTTCATTTGGTGGTATTTCATTGCTGCTGACATTTTAACTTTTTTTGTTATTAATCGAAATTGACCGAAATTTTTGCTAAAAAATGACATTTTTCACTTGTAGTTGTAAAATTTTCTCCAAATGTATTGTTCTACATGTCTTTGATAAAAAAAATGCAATAAGTGTATATTTTTTTGGTTTGCGCAAAAGTTATAGCGTTTACAAACTATGGTACAAAAATGTGAATTTCCACATTTTGAAGCAGCTCTGACTTTCTGAGCACCTGTCATGTTTCCTGAGGTTCTACAATGCCCAGACAGTATAAACACCCCACAAATGACCCCATTTCGGAAAGTAGACACCCTAAGGTATTTGCTGATGGGCATAGTGAGTTCTTGGAACTTTTTATTTTTTGTCACAAGTTAGCGGAAAATGATGATTTTTTTTTTCTTACAAAGTCTCATATTCCACTAACGTGTGACAAAAAATAAAAACTTCCATGAACTCACTATGCCCATCACGAAATACCTTGGGATGTCTTCTTTCCAAAATGGGGTCACTTGCGGGGTATTTATACTGCCCTGGCATTTTAGGGGCCCTAAAGCATGAGAAGTAGTTTGGAATCCAAATGCGTAAAAAATGCCCTGTGAAATCCTAAAGGTGTTCTTTAGAATTTGGGCCCCTTTGGACACCTAGGCTGCAAAAAAGTGTCACACATGTGGTATCGCCGTACTCAGAAGAAGTAGGGAAATATGTTTTGGGGTGTATTTTTACATATACCCATTCTGGGTGAGAGAAATATCTCTCTAAAAGTCAAATTTTCCCATTTTTTTATACAAAGTTGTCATTATAGAGAGAAATTTCTCTCAACTAGCATGGGTATATGTAAAAAGACACCCCAAAACACATTGCCCTACTTCTCCTGAGTACAGCGATACCACATGTGTGACACTTTTTTGCAGCCTAGGTGCGCAAAGGGGCCCAAATTTTTTTTAGGAGGGCATTTTTTGACATTTGGTGTCACGGCGGACAGGAACTCAGATACACAGACAACCAAATACACAAGTGTCTAGGCTAGATGCTGGGGACAGTTCACCTCCTAGCACATCCCTGACTTCTCTCCCTATACTGCTAAGCCCACATTCAGACCTTGATGGTAGGTATGAAGTGTCCTCGTGCCTGGACTGCAGAACACCCTAGAATCCCTGAGATGGTGAAAGGGGAGAAGGGGCAGAAGACACACAAATAGCCTAGACCGCAAACAACACAAACAGAAACAAAACTTATCTGAGCTGGAACAGACAATCCTTCCTTCCTAAATCCAAGACCAGAATGAATTGTATAACCCGCACAGCCCTCTGGGATTGAAGGCAATTTAAGCCAATGACCCCACCCAGAGCACCTGAAGGAAGGTGGATCCAGCATGATTCCAAAACAAACAAAAGGTTATACACGTGCTGCCAATCTGACAGACCTCCGCACACCATCCGAGCAGGGCATGACATTTGAATTCCAGACTTCTTCTCACACTTTAGGGCCCCTAAAATGCCAGGGCAGTAGAAATACCCCACATGTGACCCCATTTTGGAAAGAAGACACCCCAAGGTATTCCGTGAGGGGCATGCCGAGTTCATAGAATTTATTTTTTTGGGCACAAGTTAGCGGAAATTGTTTGTTTTTTTCTCACAAAGTCTCCCTTTCCGCTAACTTGTGACAAAAAGTTCAATCTTTCATGGACTCACTATGCCCCTCAGCAAATATCTTGGGGTGTCTTCTTTCCAAAATGGGGTCACATGTGGGGTATTTGTACTGCCCTGGCATTTTAGGGGCCCTAAAGCGTGAGAAGAAGTCTGGAATATAAATGTCTAAAAAATTTTACGCATTTGGATTCCGTGAGGGGTATGGTGAGTTCATATGAGATTTTATTTTTTGTCACAAGTTAATGGAATATGAGACTCTGTAAGAAAAAGAAAAAAAATCTATTTCCGCTAACTTGTGCCCAAAAAAAAATTCTTCTATGAACTTGCCATGCCCCTCAAAAGTGATTATTTTATAGCACTGCAGCTATTCTAGGTGTTTTTGCAGTGATCAGAAAAAAAAAATTCTGTCACTGCGGTGGGGCGGACTGAACGCAAGTGTGCGCACAAGATAAGGCCTGATCAGGCGAATACTGCGTTTTTTGTAGAGCCTATAGAACATGTCCTATTCTTGTCCGCAATTGTGGACAAGAAAAGGCATTTTCTATATAGTTCTGGCAATGTGCGGATCCGCAAAATGCGGAAAGCACATTGCCGGTGTCCGTGGATTTGCGGATCCGCAAAACACATACGGATGTCTGAATGGAGCCTTACAGGGGGTGATCAATGACAGGGGGGTAATCAGGGAGTCTATATTGGGTGATCACCCCCCTGTAAGGCTCCATTCAGATTTCAGTATGTGTTTTGCGGATCCACGATAACACATACGGACGTCTGAATGGAGCCTTACAGGGGGGTGATCAATGACAGGGGGGTAATCAGGGAGTCTTTATGGGGTGATCACCCCCCTGTCATTGATCACTCCCCTGTAAGGCTCCATTCAGACATCCGTATGTGTTTTACAGATCCGCGGATCCGCAAAATACGGACGTCTGAATGGAGCCGTACAGGGTGGTGATCAATGACAGGGGGGTGATCAGGGAGTCTATATGGGGTGATTAGCCCCCTGTAAGGCTCCATTCAGACGTCCGTATGTGTTTTGCGGATCCACAGGTCGCATAGCATTATATTGATTTATGATGCTACGTAACACTTACAGTTCTGGATAACACTGACATAACTCTGACAGTGTTATCCAATACATTCCAGACCTCTGAGGGTTACATAGCATCATAAATTAGTATAATGCTATGTGACCCAAGCAGTGCTGTGAGGTCATGACGGGTACTGCACTGCAAGTCAGGAGCGTGACACTCGCTCATCTAAAAGCAGCCTAATGCAAGTCCATACAAATTAGGCTGCTACTGTATCTCCCCAAAGGCCAAACTGATCGTGGAACTTTTAAAGAATTTTGCATATGGAACAGGGATTGTTAGGGGCCCCCCAGAGCTTTTTCTCAGGGGACACAAGGCAGCACACTCCCTAAAAGCCAATTTATGGGTGATGGGTTTTTTGCTTTTTCTCCTTTTTTTCACTTTTTCTCTGTCTTTCTATGTATGTAATGTCCTATTTTACAGGTATGGAGCCTTAGGGCTCATGCACTTGAACATATTTTCTTTCTGCATCCTCTACCTTTCTTTTGCGTACCATATGCAGAACCATTAATTTCAATGGGTCCGCCAAAAAATACGGAAGTTACCCTGTGTGCATTCTATTTCCGTATGTCCATTTTGCAAAAAATAGCAAATGTAATATTATTATCCGCATTATGGACAAGGATAGCACTGTTCTGTTAAGGGTCATCTGTTCCATACGGAATGCACAAGGACATCATCCATATTTTTTGCGGATCCGAGTTTTGCGGACCACAAAACATTTACGGTCATGTGCATGAGCCCTTTTGTGGATGGAGTCATCCCGAAGGTCAGCTGTACAGGAGTGAGAGCAGGTTTCCTGAATCTGCCCTTTTTTGCGGTTTTCAAAATCTGAATTTCTCTAATTTTAAGACAATTAGCAATTCCTCGCAAATTGGTTAATTAACATTCCCCATATGTCTGCTTTATGTTGGCATCATTTTGTACATTTTTTTTTTTTTAGGATGTTAGAAGGCTTAGAATTTTGGAAGCAATTTCTTAAAATTTTCAAAACCATATTGGTCATTTATCAAACTAGTGTCAAGTAGAACTAACTTAGTTGCCCATAGCAACCAATCGCATTCCTCCTTTCATTTTCCAAAGGAGCTTTCCAAAATGAAAGGTGGAGACTGACTGGTTGCTATGGGCAGCTAAGCCAGTTCTAATTTACACCAGTTTGATAAATGATCCCCCATGTTTTTAAGGACCAGTTCAGTTCTGAAGTGACCTTAAGGGGCTTACTTAATCGAAACCACCCAGAAATGACCATATTTTAGAAACTCCGACCCTAATTAATAAAAAAAATTATATTAGAAAGTATGTCCGATTGCGTTTATTAACATGCAATCTGGATGTACAGTTATGTCCAAATGCGGGAAGGGGTTAATGCTTTATTTGTTGCTTATTTTTTTAATGGGAGTTGTGCTGCCATGTGAGTTGTTGCCCTTAATCCCACAAGGAGGTGCTGACTTTTGCACAGGGATTCCCCAGGTCACTACTCGCAGAGCAATCTCCATTTGCAAGGAAGCCGACAGGAGACATATTTTGGCAGTGCAAAGGTTCAAGGGTGGCAGAATTCAGTCATGAGAAGTGTAACGAATCTCCTGGCACCCCGACCGGGTACCTCCGTCGATAGATGCTCCTAAGTGCTGCAGACCCCATGAACCGCCGAAGCTTGGTTGAGGTCTCACCGTCTCCTACCCACCCTGGACCTAGGACAAGGCTCCAGGCTCCAGTGGGGGAACCTCTCCTAAATCCAGAGAGCAGGAACAGCTTTTACAAGAGCTAATAGTATAGCCCGGGGAGTATAGCAAATCTTCAGCGTATAGCAATCCCCAGTGTCGATCAGTTACCCAAACACCAGCCTCAACATGATGAAGGGTAAAACAGGCACTCTTTATTGAACACACAAGCATTGACTTATACACATTTTCCAACAAGGTTACCACCCACAGGGTTTTGTAGAAACAACCAATAAACACGTACAATACACTCAGACACTCCCACACAAAATCCTCCCCTCTGCCTGTGATACAATTACCTCACACAATGGGTTGATGTAATTATCACAGGCAGGGGAATACACAATGTCTTCTGTCCTGGAGACAACCGAGGAGTAAGTCAATTATCTCTCAGGACAAAGGGAAATCGCCAATACACACGTGGAGACAATAGGACAGACATCACTACTCAAATATACAATGTCCCACCCTTTACAGTACACATAGACATTTAACATATCCCAAAATGGCACGAATTAGACCAGAGATTCAAAAGTTAGTAAAAGTCCTTTGTGATCAAAGGAAGCCTGGCTTATGAGAGGGCCCATAATCCTGGGGCAAGAGGCTGGTAGTCAGACTTCTCCACCACCCAGTGGCGAGGTTGGTTTCGTCACATGCAGAAAGCAAGCAGAGAGCACTCTCTGCCTGAGGGGACATTGACATTGCTTGAGAAAACTTCAAGCAGAAATAAATCCCAGGTTGTGCTGACACCCCAGAAGAAGACATTCTATGGTGGTCAACTTGTCAGATGAAAAGATTACTTTATTATGTTACACTTGTAACGTGTTTCAGGGTACATAACACCCCTTCTTTAGACATAAATAACATATAGGCCCCGATTTATCATCATTTCACACTGGCTTCAAATAGGGTTTTTGCGACTTTTTGGACACAGAAAAAAATGTGTTACTCTTTGCAGTTTTACACCCCTCACTCCAGTAGAAGCGTGAAGCAGAAAAACTGAAGGATTTATCCTATAAATAAATGTTAGGTTTAAAGTGCTGCTATTTCATATTTTTTATACTCTAATGGTATAGTACACCCTGCTGTATAACTGCTTTTGTGCTTTAAAATGTAATCATTTTCAGTTTTACCTGATAATAACACCACAAAAATGTGTGTGACTTTCACATTGAGCAGGCCTCTTCTCACAGTGTTGTCTTGTGCAGCCGTCTCCTCTGTATTATAAGCAAGAGACAGGGAGAGCACTGGGAGGAGGAGCAGATCCCCGAGTACCTGGGCTTGGGCAGAAAGTGGAGGGGGAAGACGGATTTAGATGGTGATATCTCCTGAATGCTAGCAGCTAGAAACATGCAAATGGTCTTTAAAAGCTGACATTCCAAGTTTACATACAAGACCATGAGAGCTAAAGTCTAAGCAACAAAGGAGAAATCACTGTTAGAAATCGAGTCGGGAATAATCGTGGGTAAAATCGACTTTTATTTTCACTTTCGTCTGAATTCAGAGCATCCAAATTTCTAACAGTGATATCTTCCCCTGTACTGAACAGATTGCTGTCAGTCTGGTATCTGAAAGCTTGGAATGTCAGCTTTCAGACAATACAAAATCCATATCTCAAGCTGGTACAAAACCAGAGATATAAGTAGCTAATGCAGCCCCCCTCCCTGTCAGTGTGGAGGAGAATGAGGGAGCTGTTGCAGAGCTGACTGTGACTATTAAGAAGCTAAAACAAATGTTTACTGATTTTATGTAATTACAGGTCTCTGGTTAGCGTTATGTGAGAGGATACACACTGCTCTTGGCTAGTGGGGGAAGTTATCTGCATTCTGATTGGTCTTGGCTGGCTCTGGTTAGCTTTATGTGAGAGGATACACACTGCTCTTGGCTAGTGGCGGAAGTTATCTGCATTCTGATTGGTCTTGGCTGGCTCTGGTTAGCTGTATGTGAGAGGATACACACTGCTCTGGGGCAGTGGGGGAGGTTATCTCCATTCTGATTGGTCCTGCTAGTTCATGTGAGGAGAGTAGAGGCGTATGGGAAGTGAGGGAAATACAGATGCAGTAGAGTTAAAACACATGCTTTATGAGACGTGTTATCTAAACTAAATTCGTTAAGCAAACACCTTCAAGGTAATTACTTTTCAATGGCTTTTGTTTTAAGATAACACAATGAGATAAGAAATTTGAATTAAGTGTTTGTGTGTTAACCCTGCTACATCTGTACAGGATGTCCTCAAGGAAATTGCAAAGATCATCATAGGAAGTGTAGCAGAGGCCATTTTAGGAATATGCTGAAATAGAGGGTTGCTAAGGGCTGAATACAGACATCAGAAAGGTAAAATTAGCTGAAAAATAAAGCTTCATGAATATCTTCCCTTCAGCATCACATACAGTATGTTAGAAATTTCATTTTTGGTAGAGAAATGACAGTTACACTTTAAGGTTAAGACAAATTAATTTGATAAATATGCCATAAAGTAATCCAACACAAGATTAATCCCCCCCCCCCCCTTACTTCCCACAGAGTTTAGTCTAAATGTACAAACATAAACAGCTCAAAAGGATGACAAATCTGCCCACAAGTGGGTTGTGTTAATAAGTTAACAACAGGTTAAAGGTTAAAAGACATCTGGGCTGTTAGGCCAAAATCAGTAGTGAACCCTATTCAAAGATAAGGTCCAATGGAAAGATTTGCACTGTTCATGGCTTTCAATGGGTCAGTTGAAAACTCGGCTAATGCACCGTTTGTCATCCGCGTCCGTGATCCGTGGTTCCAGTCCGTCCAAAAAATATAACCTGTCCTATTATTTTCGTGGAAAACGGTTCGCGGACCCATTCAAGTCAATGAGACTGCTAAAAAACACGGAGGCACACAAGATTGTAATCCGCGTCAGCTTTTTTCCTATCATTTGCATGGAAAACCTGTCTTAGATTTTTTTTTACTTTTCTTCATGTCTGGTGATCCTCCATAATAAAGGAAGACACACGGAAACAAAAACGGAAACGGATCACGGAACAACGGAACCCTATTTTGCGGAACGGAACACAACAACGGTCGTGTGCATGAGGCCTTAGAAATACAGTCCTGATCAAAAGTTTAAGACCACTTGAAAAATTGCAAAAAATCATATTTTACATTGTTGGATCTTAACAAGGTTCCAAGTAGAGTTTCAACATGCAACAAGAAGAAATGAGTGAGACAAAACATTTTTTGAGCATTCAATTAATTGAAAATAACGAAACAAGCTGTTTTTCCAGCTGATCCAAATTTTAGGACCACATGCCTTTAAAAAGCCAAATCTGTGCAAAGATGTGGATTCATTGTCATTTTCTGTCAGGTAGTCACACGTTGTGATGGCAAAGACAAAAAAACTCTCCCTTTTTGAACATGGTCGGGTTGTTGAACTGCATAAGCAGGGTCTCTCACAGCACGCCATCGCTGCTGAGGTGGGACGCAGTAAGACAGTCATTTGGAATTTCTTAAATGATCCTGAGGGTTATGGAACAAAAAAGTCAAGTGGAAGACCCAAAAAAATTTCATCAGCACTGAGCCGGAGGATCCAATTGGCTGTCAGTCAAGACACTGGATGATCCTCTACCCAAATTAAGGCCCTTACTGGTGCGGACTGTAGCCCCATAACCATCAGACGGCATCTGAGACTGAAGGGCTTCAAAAACAAAAAACATCTTCAAAGACCTTGTCTCCTTGAACGCCACAGAACTGCTCGTTTGGACTTTGCAAGAGAACACCAAACATGGGACATTCAAAGGTGGAAGAAAGTTTTATTCTCTGATGAGAATTTTTTTTACCTTGATGGTCCTGATGGTTTCCAACGTTACTGGCATGACAAGCAGATCCCACCTGAGATGTTTTCTACGCGCCACAGTGGAGGGGGCGCCATAATGGTGTGGGGTGCTTTTTCCTTCAGTGGAACAATGGAGCTTCAGGAAGTGCAGGGGCATCAAACGGCCGCTGGCTATGTCCAGATGTTGCAAAGAGCATTCCTCATGACTGAGGGCCCTCGTCTGTGTGGTAACGACTGGGTTTTTCAACAGGACAACGCTACAGTACACAATGCCCGCAGGACAAGGGACTTCTTCCAGGAGAATACCATCACTCTTTGGGCCCATCCTGCGTGTTCACCTGATCTAAATCCAGTAGATGGCCTTCGTGCGGCCGTCTTCACCACTTGGAGAAATGTTCCCGCTCACCTCATGGAAACGCTTGCATCAAGCATGCTGAAACGAATTTTGGAAGTGATAAACAATAACGGCGGAGCTACTCATTACTGAGTTCATGTTTGGAAGTTGGATTTCTGTTTTGAGGGGGGTTAGTTTTTTTTTGGAGGTGTGGTCCTAAACTTTTGATCAGCTGAAAAACAGCCTGTTTCAGTTTATTCATTGTTTTCATTAAATTGAATGCTCAAAAAATTTCTTCTTGTTGCATTTTTGAAGCTCTACTTGGAACCTTGTTAAGATCCAGCCATGCTAAATATGATTTTTTGCCATTTTTTAAGTGGTCTTAACCTTTTGATCAGGACTGTACATCCAATAAACTAGTTTAAATATGAGTGATTAAATTTAGACAATTAGACATAATGGGGACAGCAACTTCTATGTTCTGCGCTTATCTAAGTATAGCAGGCACAGTGATATTTTCACTTTGCGCTGTCTCACCTTGCCACGGACTGAGAGCGCATGCGTCCTCCAAGATGCAAATTAGCTAGAAGCAGTAGTGAACAGAGGACTAGATATGGGAGAGCTATTAACTAACTCACATTTATGCTGCCCGAACAGAAGACCTACTCGAATGCAAGCTGGCTGTGAACAGTGGTGCACCAAATATTAGATCCAGTCTCAAACCTTGACAGATGGATTCTATTTTCACTTATACCACATGGTTTGTGTGAATGTGTAACCATATGATGGTAACATGGCATTACAATAAAGGCAATACGTAGCCTCACATGTTAGAACAGCCCATGGCTAGAGTGAAGGTGTGCTCTTAATTTTCAAGACTGAGAGCTGACACATGAGTGTGACCCACAGTCAGAGCAGTGCAATGAAGGGGGAAAGAAATGGGTGGAAGACACCATCTGTTGGTGAGCTGCTGTATTGTTACAGGTTTGAGGGAACTATCCTCATATTCCAACAGTCTACAATCTCTGAGGGTGATCTTCACTTTCCATTTTTCACTGAGACAGTAGTCACCTGTGTTCATTAAAGATGAGCGAATTAAAAAAAAAATTGATTCGGCCAGTTCGCCGAATTTTCAGAAAAGATTTGATTCGATCCAAATTTATTTGTTGCAAACTACATTAAATAACTATTCCCTGGCTGCAGAGAGCCTGTACACTGTGCCTTGCAGTAACACGCATAGGGAGTCTGCTCTGGTAGTGAAACAATACTGTGAGTCAGTATGACATGCAGATGACAGGCGTCGCTCTTAGATTCACTGCACACTTCACAAATAACTCAAGTGTGAACTTAGCCTTACAGGTCAATGTTAGCATGTTAGCATCAAGAAGAAGCGGACTCCTTTTAGACCATCGTCAGCTGATTCCACATAGATGTCTACAAAACCTGTTCTATCTGTCAAGGTATGGGTAAGGTAGCATTCTCTAATCTGATGCATCAGGCATTGGTGGGTGGAAATCCTAGCTGATCCACACCTGATTCATCTTGACAAATGTCAGTCTCTCCACACTTTGGGTGGACAGGCGAATTCTCCTTGGGGTAACTATGGCCCCCGCAGCACTAAACACCCACTCTGATGCCACACTACTGGCCGGGAAGAACAGCTTTTCCAGGGCAAACTCGGCCAGTTGCAGCCACAAATCCAGTTTGGCTACCAGTAGTCCAGCGGATCTTTAATGTGGGGTGGCAGGGTGTTGTCCAAGTATGCCACCACCTGCTGGTTCAGGTTCTGCTCCATATCTAGCTGCTGCTGCTAGTGAGTAGTTTCTTCCCTAGGAGGGTTAAGAAAGCTGCTTATCATCGACTCTAGTCTCAAGCTGCTGCTGATGGAGCTGGTACTGCCCCATCCCCCCACACCACCACAGCAGCCATGGTAGAGGAACAAGAGCGCAGAGTGTCCCGCTGGTCAGACTTGTGAGAGGACTACATAGGATGTCTCTATAGTAGTTCAGTTTGTCCTCCCTCTCAGCAGATGTAAAAACGGCCCCCATTTTGGGCCAGTAGCGAGGGTCCAACAAGGTGGCGAGCCAGAAGTCATTCCTCTGCTGAATGATGACAATTCGGCTGTCACTACCCAAGCAAGTAAGCATGCAGCGGGCCATTTGCTTAAGTGACTCGGAGGTACTCCCTGCCTCTATCTGCACTGCATACTGCCTCGGTGTGCCTGGGTCATCTGCCTCGTCTTCCTCATCTCACTTTTGCTCCTCCGGCTGCTCCTGCTCCTCCTCTCCTGTCAACTGTGTAGAAAAATCACCCATTTCGCTACACATTGCTTGTGCTCCAATGTGCTCCTCCTCCAGTTCAGCCCCCACAGGGCTCATGTGGCCGGGAGATGCAGGCGCTACGTCTCCACTCCCCTGACCAGCCAGATTTACCAGCATCTGTTCCAGCATATGAAGCAGTGGAATGACATTGTTCATCCCATAGTCCTTGCGACTGACAAATAACGTGGCATCCTCAAAGGGCCTGAGCAAACGGCAGGTGTCACGCATGAGCTGCCACTGGCTGACATTAAAGTTACACAGGGGAGTACTCCTGCTTGGTTCATCAAGAAATCGCTTCTTAAAAAGTATTTTAACAGGCACTCAATCACCTGGAACTGCGTTAAGAATTTGCACTATAATACACCCAATATATCAAATACATAAAACAACTACATAAAATATAAATAAAATGCAAAAAATAAATAAAAAAAAACACAATGTAAGCAGCATTCGTAGCAAAAGTTCATAAATTTATATGTATAAATATTGGGTGTATTAAAGTGCAAATTATTAATGCAGTTCCAGGTGATTAAAGGGGTTATCCAAGTTGTATTTATTGATGACCTATAAAGTTTCAAGTAAAAAACAGAAAAAAAAACACCCCTTTCCCCTGATTTTATAATAAAAAAAGTAAAAAACACACGTATTAGGTATCACTGAGTCCGTAACGACGGCTCTAAAAATAGATCACACCCCGTCCGATAAACACCATAAAAAAATATAAACTGTGTCAAAAATAGCAATTTTTGTCACCTTACATCACAAAAAGTGCAACACCAAGTGATCAAAAATGCATATGTCCCACAAAATGGTAACAATCGGTCAAAAAATAAAAGAGCTATGGCTCCCTGACTATGGAGACACTAAAACATCATTTTTTGGTTTCAAAAATGCTTTTATTGTGTAAAACTTAAATAAATAAGAAAAAGTATACACATTAGGTATTGCCACGTTTGCAACGATCTGCTCTATAAAAATGTCACATGATCTAACCCCTCAGGTGAACGCTGTAAAAATAAATAAATAAAAACTGTGCCAAAACAACCAATTTGCCCCATAAAGTGTAATAATGAATGATAAAAAAAATCATATGTACCATAAAATGGTACCAATAAAAACATCAACTCTTCCTGCAAAAAAAGGAGACACAAAAACATATTTTTTTTTCAAAAATTCTTTATTATGTAAACCTGAAACAAGCAAAGTAGACATATTTGATATAAATGTGTCTGTAACAACCTGCTCTATAAAAATAGCACATGATCAACCCTGTCAGATGAATGTTATAAAAAAAAATGTTTTACCTTGCCTTACAAAACATGTAAAATAGAGCAATTAAAAATCATATGTACCCCAAAATAGTACCAATAAAGCTGGCATCTTATCCCCTAGTTTCAAAAATGGGGTCACTTTTTGTGAGTTTCTACTGTAAGGGTGCATCAGGGGGGCTTCAAATGGGACATGGCGTCTAAAAACCAGTACAGCAAAATCTGCCTTCCAATAACCATATGGCGTTCCTTTCCTTCTGCGCCCTGCTGTGTGCCCTTACATCAGTTTACGATCACATGTGGGGTGTTTCTGTAAACCGCAGAATCAGGGTAATAAATATTGAGTTTTGTTTGGCTTTTAACCCTCGACGTGTTAAAGAAAAAAATTGATTAATATGGAAAATCTGCCCAAAATGTTAAATTTAAAATTTTTATTTCCATTTTCCTTTAATTGTTGTGGAACACCTAAAGGGTTAACAAAGTTTGTAAAATCAGTTTTGAGTAACTTGAGGGGTGTAGTTTCTAAAATGGTAATTTATAGGGGAGTTTCCACTATGTAAGCCCCATAAAGTGACTTCAGACCTGAACTGATCCTTAAAAAGTGGGTTTTGGAAATTTTCTTGAAAATTTTAAGAATTGCTTCTAAAATTCTAAGCCTTCTAACGTCCTAAAATTTTTTAATAATATTTACAAAAAGATGCCAACATAAAGTAGATATATGGGGAATGTAAAGTAATAAATATTTTATGAGGTATTGCTTTCTGTTTTACATGTAAAAGCAGAGAAATTTAAATTTAGAAAATTGTGAATTCTTCAAAATGTTTGGTAAATTTTGGATTTTTTCATAAGCAGAACATATAACTGCACCCCTGAATGGCAAATAAGCCTTTTTTTCCACTAATACACAACGAAAAAGGCTTCAGAACATATAACTGCCCCGCTGAACAGCTAATAATACTTTTTTTTCCACTAATACACCCCAAAAAAGGCTGTAATTTTGTCACTTGACCGCACAATGGCAAATAAGCAATTTTTCCCTTTAATACACCACAAAAAAGGCTTTAAAACATATAACTCCACTGCTGAACAGCTAATAAGTATCACACAGCACTTGCACCCCAAAACCAACCAAGGTTTGCTGGAATTACAGAGGTATCATCTATTGGAAATATAAAAGCAGCAGTATAATGGCAATTAGGATCCCCAGTCAGTGCAACAAGGTGTAATAGAATTGCTCCTATTACCCAGGCTGTACACTCTCCTATTGGACCCTGTTCTCCTTTTATATTGTGGAATAATTCCTCGCTATCCTTTCCCTATACTTCTAATGATCTTTCCCTGAACTTCTATTCAGCCCAAAAAGTTTCAAAGTTTTTTCTACTACTTTCCCTAGCACTCTCTCCCTGCACTAAGTACACTAGAAAATGGCTGAATCCAAGATGGCTGAGGCTATTTAAAGGCTGTGACATCACAGGGCTGGCTGGCTGCTGATTGGCTGCATGCATGGCATTGTGGGTGATCCCTCATTCCCAGAGTTCCTTGCTCCATATGCTAACACGTGCAGCAGCCATTTTAGGAAAAAATTAGATTCGTTATCACGAGGCGTGAGGAAATTTAGATTTGGTGTGAATTGAATTTTTCCTGAAATTTGAATCGAATTCCACTTTGTCAACTTCGATTCGCTCATCTCTAGAGTCCATGTGTCAATGACGTTCTTCTTTCCACAACTTCTGCAAACAGAAGCTCTCGCTGTCATTGACCTCTACGCAGGAGTTTCTCAGTTGTTTCTGGCATGTCTCTCAAGAGCTTGTATGGGCTTGTTACTATCATAGCACTGGTATCAGGTCCCTCTGGGTGCACACACAGTCCGAGCCAAACTCGCCCTACTTTCTGGCACCAACCCCTATTATAGACTCAGCTTGACTATGTGGCAGAGCCATGGTACTGCTGTCACAGCTCTATGCAAACATCAGCCTCAAGCTCTATCTTATTTATATATTTCATCTGCTATATAGCACCAACATATTCCATGGCGCTTTACAGACATTATCATAACTCGCTGTCCTTTGTGAGACAATCTAAATTCCATAGCAATATGTCTTGGTTGTGGAAGGAAACCTGAGTACTCCATGCAGATGTTGCCCTTAGGGCTTATGCACACAATTTTTGTGGTAGTTTTGATTTTTAGCCAAAGTCAGCAGTGGATCCAGTAGGAAGGAGAAGTACAAGTCCTTCCTTTATCAATTTCCCATTTCCCATTTCTCCACATAAAGTTTCCCACTGAATACTACGACATTCAAAAGGTGAAAAACAGCCAGAAAGGGGGAGAGCAAAGATCAGTCACACTTAATAGTGTTTGTAAGAGTTAGGCCTCATGCACACGACCGTTGTGTGCATCTGTGGCCGTTGTGCCGTTTTCCGTATTTTTTCGTGGACCCATTGACTTTCAATGGGTCCGTGGAAAAATCGGAAAATGCTCAGTTTTGCAGCCGAGACCGTGATCCGTGTATCCTATCCTCCAAAAAAATATGACCTGTCCTATTTTTTTGACGGACAACGGTTCACGGACCCATTCAAGTCAATGGGTCCGTGAAAGAACATGGATGCACACAAGATTGGCATCCGTGTCCGTGATCCGTGGCCGTAGGTTACTTTCATACAGACGGATCCGAAGATCCGTCTGCATAAAAGCTTTTTCAGATCTAAGTTTTCACTTCGCGAAAACTCATATCCGACAGTATATTCTAACACAGAGGTGTTCCCATGGTGATGGGGACGCTTCTAGTTAGAATACACTACAAACTGTGTACAAGACTGCCCCCTGCTGCCCGATCGCTTACAGGGGGCCGTGATCAGCACAATTAACCCCTTCAGGTGCGGCACCTGAAGGGGTTAATTGTACTATCATATCCCCCTGTAAGAGATCAGGGCTGCCAGGCAGCAGGGGGCAGACCCCCCCCCCCAGTTTGAATATCATTGGTGGCCAGTGCGGCCCCCCCCCCTCCCTCTCTCTATTGTAATAATTCATTGGTGGCACAGTGTGCGCCCCCCCGCCCCCCTTCCTCCCTCTATTGTAATAATCTGTTGGTGGTACAGTGTGCGCCCCCCCTTCCTCCTTCTATTGTAATAATTTGTTGGTGGCACAGCGTGCGCCCCCCCCCACCCCCCCTTCCTCCCTCTATTGTAATAATTTGTTGGTGGCACAGTGTGCGCCCCCCCTTCCTCCCTCTATTGTAATAATTCGTTGGTGGCACAGTGTGCGCCCCCCCGCCCACCCGGCCCGCCCCCCCTTCCTCCCTCTATTGTAATAATTAGTTGGTGGCACAGTGTGCACCCCCCATCAGCCCCCCCTCCCTCTATAGCATTAACAACATTGGTGGCCAGTGTGCGGCCTCCCATCTCCCCCCCCCCTGATCATTGGTGGCAGCGCAGTTCCGATCGGAGTCCCAGCTTAATCGCTGGGGCTCCGATCGGTAACCATGGCAACCAGGACGCTACTGCAGTCCTGGTTGCCATGGTTACTTAGCAATAGTACAATAGTAGAAGATTCATACTTACCTGTTGGCAGCTGCGATGTTCG
Source organism: Bufo gargarizans (assembly GCF_014858855.1). Taxonomy (NCBI): domain Eukaryota; kingdom Metazoa; phylum Chordata; class Amphibia; order Anura; family Bufonidae; genus Bufo; species Bufo gargarizans. The sequence goes on along the minus strand of NC_058081.1, from coordinate 114,638,463 downwards.
TGTCCGGCCGGGAGCTCCACCTACTGGTAAGTGACAGGTCTGTGCGGCGCATTGCTAAATGAACTGTCACTTACCAGTAGGAGGAGCTCCCTGCCGGACACAGACATCGCAGCAGCCAGCAGGTCAGTATGAATCTTCTACTATTGTACTATTGCTAAGTAACCAGGGCTGCAGTAGCTTCTTGGTTGCCATGGTTACCGATCGGAGCCCCAGCGATTAAACTGGGACTCCGATCGGAACTCCGCTGCCACCAATGATCGGGGGGGGGGGGAGATGGGATGCCGCACACTTGCCTCCAATGTTGTTAATGCTATAGAGGGAGGGGGGCTGATGGGGGGCGCACACTGTGCCACCAACGAATTATCACAATAGAGGGAGGAAGGGGGGGGCCGGGGGGGCGCACACTGTGCCACCAACAAATTATTACAATAGAGGGAGGAAGGGGGGGCCGGGGGGGCGCACACTGTGCCACCAACAAATTATTACAATAGAGGGAGGAAGGGGGGGCGGGGGGCCGCACACTGTGCCACCAACCTATTATTACAATAGAGGGAGGGAGGGGGGGTCCGCACTGGCCACCAATGATATTCAAACTGGGGAGGGGGGGTCTGCCCCCTGCTGCCTGGCAGCCCTGATCTCTTACAGGGGGATATGATAGTACAATTAACCCCTTCAGGTGCGGCACCTGAGGGGTTAATTGTGCTAATCACGGCCCCCTGTAAGAGATCGGGTGCTGCCAGGCAGCAGGGGGCAGTCATGTACACAGTTTGTAGTATATTCTAACTAGAAGCGTCCCCATCACCATGGGAACGCCTCTGTGTTAGAATATACTGTCGGAAATTAGTTTTCACGATCTAACTCATATCCGACAGTATATTCTAACATAGAGGCGTTCCCATGGTGATGGGGACGCTTCAAGTTAAAATATACCATCAGATTGGAGAAAACTCCAATCCGATGGTATAAAAGGGACTCCAGACTTTACATTGAAAGTCAATGGGGACGGATCCGTTTGAAATGGCACCATATTGTGTCAACGTCAAACGGACATTGACTTGCATTGTAATTCAGGACGGATCCGTTTGGCTCCGCACGGCCAGGCGGACACCAAAACGACTTTTTTTTCATGTCCGTGGATCCTCCCAAAATCAAGGAAGACCCACGGGCGAAAAAACGGTCATGGATTACGGACCTACGGACCTTGTTTTTGCGGACCGTGAAATAATACTGTCGTGTGCATGAGGCCTTAATCAATAGTACTTGTCAGCATATAACATTTTCTAATATGGCTTAGAGAAGTAGTGTTGATCACGAATATTTGAATTGCAAATTTTTATCGCGAATATAGGTACTTCGAAAATTTGGGAAAATTAAGAATATAGTGATATATATTCGTATTTTCAAATATCCAAGATTTTTTAAAATTTCTATGACAAATTTTTCAATTGCCGAGTAAAAACATGATTCCTCCCTGCTTCTTGCTCGTGGGCCAATGAGTCATAGCACTGTATCGAATATATTTGTTTACATTACGTAAATTCGCATATTACGCAATCATTACCTTGTCGATTTTTCGAGTAAAAAAATCGCAGAATATAACGTATATTCGAATTCGCGAATATTCGCCAAATATTCTAAAAAATAATCGCAAAATATCGCAAATTCGAATATGACCCCTGCCGTTCATCACTACTTAGAAGGGAAAGTGGCACTTTCCTCCATTTCTAGCAGCCTACAGACCCACCTCTTCCTGCTTCCACACTATACATGTTCAGAAACCAAGTCTATTTTCATAAAAATCCTATTGTACAACTAATTATAAGTAGTGATGGATGATTTGAGAATGCACGTTCGCGATCAAATGTTCGCAAACCGCGCGTTCGCAGTGGGCCCCATTCACTGTAATAGGGTGAACCTGAAAAACCTTCAGTTCATATTTTCAGCCAGCAAACACTTAGTAGAAGTACACAAATAGTTCCATAACATTGACAGTAATATACCAGAGGGGGATCATTGACCAAAATTCCCACAAAAAATATGTATTTTAATTAGGGGCCATTTTTATGCGTCTTAAAGGGAAACTCTCAAAAATGTGTCCTGCTTGAGCCTAGAAAAATTGTATTTCCTATTGGTTTGATGTATACAAATGTGCAGCACTCCACGTTTTTGTATCCTGCAAAAAAAATGCATACATTAACGTAATTTTTTTCTACCATGGAACTGTATGGTGAATAGACGCCACTGTACGGCATCAGTCTGAGGCATCTGTTAACGCATAAATTTTTTGTATGCATTAAATGGATAGCAAAAATAGGATGTGAACCCAGCCCTAGTGTCAGAATAAGCCCCAGCACACAGCGGAGCAGCGTGGCGGAGAGAGGAGGCCGCCATGTACTGACAGAGCGCTACCTGGTCCTGGTGGTCAGGGATGAGGACTGAGTTTCCCAAGGATCATTTTCTAGAAGAGGATCGCGATGGTGATGAGTGGTGGCGTCCAGGAGCAGGAGAGGTAAGTGAGTTTTTTAAAATTTATTTGCACTGGGGGCTGATGGCTGACATATAGGGGTTGATATATGGGGCTGCTGGCTGACATATAGGGGCTGCTAGCTGACATATAGGGGCTGCTGGCTGACATATGGGGGCTGATGGCTGACATATAGGGGCTGATGGCTGAATATATGGGGCTGATGGCTGAATATATGGGGCTGATGGCTGACATATAGTGGCTGATGGCTGACATATAGCGGCTGATGGCTGACATATAGGGGCTGCTGGCTGACATATGGGGCTGCTGGCTGACATATATGGGCTGATGGCTGACATATAGGGGCTGCTGGCTGACATATATGGGCTGCTGGCTGACATATAGGGGCTTCTGGCTGACATATGGGGGCTGATGGCTGACATATAGGGGCTGATGGCAGACATATAGGGGCTGTTGGCTGACAAAAGGGGGCTGATGGCTGACATACAGGTGCTTATATATGGGGCTGATGGCTGAATATATGGGGCTAATGGTTGAATATATGGGGCTGATGGCTGACATATGGGGGCTGATAACTGACATATAGGGGCTGATGGCTGACATATAGGGGCTGCTGGCTGACATATGGGGCTGATAGATGGCTGACATATGGGGGTTGATAGATGGCTGACATATGGGGGCTGATAGATGGCTGAAGGTTGGGGGATTGATCTGAGGCATTGGGGATCTGATCTGAGGTCTGATTGACATTTAGGGTCTGATTGGGACTGTAAGCTGAGGTCTGATTAACTTTGGGGGTCTGATTGCTGGTCTGACCTGAGGTGTAATGGAAAATATTTATTTCTTATTGTTCTACTCTAAAACCTAGGGGGGTATTATTGGCCGGTGTGTCTTATATGGCAAAAAATACAGGTAACTGTCGGCCAGTACAGGCCCCAAAAATTAGCCAATAGGCATTAACCTGACAGCAAATAACTTTGGATTTTGTGGCTGGAGGTACATTAGGCGGTCACAGGATAAATATGTAACTGTAGGCCAGTACAGGACCCTAAAATCAGGCAATAGGCATTCACCTGACAGCAAAGAACTTTGGATTCTGTTGCTGGAGGTACATTAGGCGGTCACAGGATAAATATGTAACTGTCGGCCAGTACAGGCCCCAAAAATTAGGCATTCACCTGACATAAAATGACTTTTATGCCGCTGTATATACATAAGGCAAGGACCATTCTTTTTCTTTGTTGTGGCGGATATGTGTGGGCTGGCATGAGGAAATTCAATTACACGTGGTCATCACAAATGTTGAATTCCTCTGAGATCCTCATTCATTTTTAAAAATATGAGGTAGTCCACACTGTCATGAGCTAGGCAAATGCGTTTATTGGTCACGATCCCCCCTGCTGCACTGAACGTCCTTTTAGGACAGGATACTCAACAAGGCTAGTCCAGGGGTTCCTCGCTTCTCAGAGCATCTACATCAGCCGTTATCCCGATGCAGTCTGACACCTGTCGGTATAGGCGTTCCCTGAGGCTGAATCCGGAGGGCAGCTGTCGATGGGTTGGCTGCAAGAATGATCTCATATCTGAAGTGACCAACACATCTTCAAACCGCCCTCTTTTTGCAGGCGCGGTAGGATTGGTACCCGCACCTGTTTCGCTGTGGGTGGAAATTCCTCTGCCAGCGCCAGTGTCACGGATGGTGTTGCAGAAAGATGGAACTTATAAATAAACATCCGACTGGCTTGATCCCAAACTAAGGAGCATATGGGTAAGCCCTATAAAACCCCTAGAGCTCTCCCTGACTGCTATGCCCATGCAAAGGTCTTTATGGTAGACAATTGCATGCCCACGTACCTAATACTGTGTGACACCTGAAAACCCTATAATAGTGAGGGGACACGACCACCGGCTCCCTGCACTTAATACGGACAGAGTCGGGGTCACCTAGAATCAAGCCAGCAAAGAAACACGAATAAAGGAAAAAGAATTATCTGAGGAATCAGCATCCGCATCCTCCAGCAGTGAACACCTCACCCAGGAAGTAGTATAAACCGCAAAGTGAGGCAGTATGGGAGGGAATATAAAGGGAGACAATTAGTGTAAATAGGTGACAGCTGGGAGAAGGCAGGGAGATGACAAAGTGAAACCAAAACAAAGAACATCATGCAAGAGGTAGAGAAGAACGTCTGCCAGACCTTCTCATAGAACTGGCGTTGACAGCCAGCAACAGCAGAATGCAGCATCTCTCGCAGCAAGGCCTGGAAATGCTGCATTCTGACAGCCCTATGTGATGCTGGTAGCATGTCCGCCATTTTGTGTTTGTAACGGGGGTCTAAGTACGTTGCCACCCAGTAAAGGTCCTTGACCTTTATGCTTTTTATACTGGGGTCCCTCTTCAAACACTGGAGCATGAAGGCCGCCATTTGCACTAAATTGGAAACGGTGGAGGGGCCTGGCTCCTGCTCATCGCTCAGGAGAATGTCGTCCTCGGACTCCTCCCCCCAGCCACGAACAACACCAGGGATCCCCGAAAAGTTTAAAGCCTGCTCTTCTTGCTCCTCCTCTCCCCCCCCCCCAGCTCCCATCCTCCTCTGACTCCTTTTCAAACTCCTGCTGACTTGTCTCAGATGGAGTAGCCCCTCCTGGGAATTCATTTAGCATTGCGACTTCCTCATCTTCCAGGTCCTGCTCCTCGATGGCTTGATCAATGACACGACGCAATGCACGCTCCAGAAAGAAGGCATAAGGTACTATGCTACAGATGGCTCCCTGGCTGCGACTGACCAATTTGGTGATATCATCAAATGGCCGCAGAAGTCTGCATGCGTCGCACATTAGCAGTCACTGGTGCGGTGAAAAGAAACCAAGCTCCCCAGAACCTGTCTTGCCACAGAGTTCGTACAGGTAGTCATTAACAGCACGTTTCTGCTGGAACAGCCTATCAAGCGTATACAAGGTGGAGTTCCAGTGCGTCGGGCCTCCTTGGACATGTCTGGGTACTGTCGTCGCTACTTCCTGTTCCTCATCCAATGCCAAGAATGGCTGCGCATCAGTATGGTCTGGGAATAGATGGGAAAATAATTCCTCTGATTTAAGTGGAGGGGCTATGGTGGTGGTGATGTTTTTGGGGGTGCACACAGAAGAGAGTGAGGAGGGTGCAGATACAGAGGATGAGGAGGATGCAGAAGTGGAAGGCTGAGTGAGCCACTCAACCAGATCTGGTGCGTCCTTTGACATAGTCGCATACACCTTCTCCAACTTCCCACTTAGGCTCTGGCCTGGTGCACCTGCCCGACCCCTACGGAATGGACTGCTTCTTCCTCTGCCTGTCATTTTCAAAATGACCCTGTGCCAAAGTCCCTAGAGATGAGCAGTATTTGTGGAAGCTGATATATGGCAGGCCTCAATTATACAAGGTATAATCACGTATATGATATGCCGCATTGCAAATTAAATGAAGTCTATTGCACTGCATAAACTGGAGTTTGTATTCTTCTTGACGAAACGGGGTGGGAACCCGACTTCCAGTAGCGGACAAATAACAGAGTGCCACAAAGTTTTTTCTTCACACTGAGGTGCGTCTTATAGGCCTGTGCGTCTTATAGGGCGAAAAATACGGTACTTACTTGCTCCTCCTCCTGACCTCCGCTGACCTTTGCGTACGCTGCGTGCCGTGACATCATGCGGAGGCACTGCAACACTAGAGTAAGCCAAGCCCCGGTCTCCTTTCTGAACGGTGCCCACTTCCAGCCCTGAGCCCAGCTGCCCAGAACACTGATCCTGAGCCTGCTGGAGTCTTCAGAACTGTAAGTATTTACAGTAATTCTCTGTAAGCTATATTATATATACAGTTGCAAGAAAAAGTATGTGAACCCTTTGGAATGATATGGATTTCTGCACAAATTGGTCATAAAATGTGATCTGATCTTCATCTAAGTCACAACAATAGACAATCACAGTCTGCTTAAACTAATAACACACAAATAATTAAATGTTACCATGTTTTTATTGAACACGCCATGTAAGCATTCACAGTGCAGATGGAAAAAGTATGTGAACCCTTGGATTTAATAACTGGTTGAACCTCCTTTGGCAGCAATAACTTCAACCAAACGTTTCCTGTAGTTGCAGCTCAGACGTGCACAACGGCCAGGAGTCATTCTTGACCATTCCTCTTTACAGAACTATTTCAGTGTCTGGTGTGAATCGCTTTCTTGAGGTCATGCCACAACATCTCAATCGGGTTGAGGTCAGGACTCTTATTGGGCCACTCCAGAAGGCGTATTTTCTTCTGTTTAAGCTGGTGGACAGCTTAAAGATCTCCTGCAAAATGTCTTGATAAACTTGGGAATTCATTTTTCTTTCGATGATAGCAATCCGTCCAGGCCCTGACACAGCAAAGCAGCCCCAAACCATGATGCCCCCACCACCATACTTCACAGTTGGGATGAGGTTTTGATGTTGGTCTGCTGTGCCTCTTTTTCTCCACACACAAGTGTTGTGTGTTTCTTCCAAACAACTCAAGTTTGGTTTCATCTGTCCACAGAATATTTTGCCAGTACTGCTGTGGAACATACAGGTGCTCTTGTGCAAACTGTAAACGTGCAGCAATGTTTTTTTTTGGACAGCAGTGGCTTCCTCTGTGGTATTCTCTCATGAAATCTATTCATGTTTAGTGTTTTAGAAGGATTCTTCTTCACCTCATTAAGCAGTCTGTGCTGTGCTCTTGCAGTCATCTTTACAGGACGGCCACTCCTAGGGAGAGTAGCAGCAGTGCTGAACGTTCTCAATTTTTAGACAATTTCTCTTACCATGGACTGATAAACAGCAAGTCTTTTGGAGATACTTTTATAACCCTTTCCAGCTTTATGCAAGTTAACAATTCTTAATCGTGGGTCTTCTGAGAGCTCTTTTGTGCGAGGCATCACTCAAATCAGGTAATGCTTCTTGTGAAAAGCAAATCCAGAACTGGTGTGTGTTTTATATAGGGCAGGGCAGCTGTAACCAACAACTCCAATCTCATCTCATTGATTGGACTCCAGTTGGCTGACACCTCACTCCAATCAGCTCTTGGAGATGTCATTAGTCTAGGGGTTCACATGCTTTTTTTCACCTACACTGTGAATGACTTACATGGTGTGTTCAATAAAAACATGGTAACATTTAAATATTTGTGTGTTATTAGTTTAAGCAGACTGTGATTGTCTATTGTTGTGACTTAGACGAAGATCAGATCACATTGTATAACCAATTTGTGTAGAAATCCATATCATTCCAAAAGGTTCACATACTTTTTCTTGCAACTGTATATATATAGTACATGTAGTACAGTACTATCATGTAGTACAGTACATCTGCACATTGTACATAAAAGTCCGAAGTTGTGCTTTTTTAATTTTTAGAATAATGATACAGCCATTTTATTTGATACCTTTGTGCTGATTCATTTTTTTTCTCTATATTAAGGGACACTATAGTCGCCAGAACCACAACAGCTAAACGTAGTAGTTCTGGTGTCTATAGCATGTCTCTGAAAGCTTTTTAATGTAAACACTGCCTTTTCAGAAAAAGAGAGAGATAACTGGGCACACCTTAGATACTGGTAACAAATTTTATTTAGTACTTAAAATAAATCACATATCTGGTGTAAGAATGTGTAGAACGACAGTATAAATTAAAAATCACAAATTGTGGTACAAGGATGTATAGTATATGATATGGTGTAGTAGTGTGGATTGTGATCACTGCTACACCATTAAGCAGTATTTAAAATAAAATTCTTCGTATCTTTGACTGAGACGAGGCTGAAGATGGTCACTCACAAATGATATTGTAACCTAACAGTCTCGTTCCAGATTCAACACAAGCAGAAATACTCAGTGCATTAAATAATAAATGCACAAACCATTACCAATGAGATGACAATAAATAGCAATATATTAGCAGTTAAAATACAATGTAAGCATTAGTCATCAAGTAACAATTCAGTAAACGGTCAGGTACCAGTAGTATAATAACGTTTGGCTGAGTCTGAAAGATACTAAGTATCCGAATACAACAAATTGAAATCCCACAGATACTTGTTGCCGATTAGAAGTAGCAGAATCAGGCTATATGATGGATTTGCGGTAATCAAGTATATTAGTTTGCTCTGTCACTGACCCAGCGGCGTCCCGCTTTCGGTCAGGAATCGATCCAACAGTAAAACAGTAGTTGATTAAGGAACACTCTTACCGATGTCAGAGGGTTCTCAAGATTTAAGAGAAATCTCTGCCGTCTGTCGAAATTCGCTCCCGGTTCTCTTATTGTGGTCAATTAGATCCCACAGTTGATAATCTGGGTCACCTGTAAGCAGTTTGGTTACTGCATGTGGTCCCGCTGGTTTGGATCCGGATGAGGTAACCCACCTTTCCGGGCAGAAATTTCAGATCGGCTATGTTTTCAAAGATAGTTCAGAGTTGTTCCTGGTTAAAGGTGATGCGGTGCACTCGCATAGAAGTAATACTTGGGGGGGTCGGACCAGACGCATTTCGGGGCTAGAGTATCCCCTTCCTCAGTGGCTATCCGACCTCCCCAAACGACCATCCTTTTGTACTCTACATCGGAGCTTTACAAAACCCGGTTCAAACTCTGGTTCCGGAAGTCCTGTAAGGATCGTAATCGAATCGGGAAATGTTTCACTTATTAGTGTAGTATAGCAGCTTTTTGTATTCTGCTTATTTTGACCGTTATTGATGTGTGCCCATATCTATAAGTTCGTAGTGTCTTGTGGGCTTGTTTTACTGAATAAATAATAACTATATGGTGTCATTGCGGTTCCTTTGCGTTTTAGTTGTCACTTCGAATCGGCCAAACAGCTACATATTGTGCATTGTGCATTTGGATAAATAGTGCAGCATATATAAAGAACATTTTATCAATATATGTATATATATTCAGCGGATATATTCAAAAATTGTTATAATAAAATAGGGAATAAAACAACAACAAAAAGAAAAGCAAAATGTTAAAATATTAAAAATATAAAAATATAAATAATTAGCAGTACATAAATATTTATACCCCTAAGAAAATTGTTTGTATATCTGTGGAAATAAATATGTATATTAGAATGTGTTCGCATATTAATTTGTGCGGAATTTTCTCTAAAATATTACAAACATTGAGTATTTAAATATTCTATATATTAAATAATGATATCCAGAAATTTGCATAAATTACTGAAATACTTAAAAAATGTGGATATATTATTTTATTTTATTTTTGCTATTTAGATTTTTTGGTGTGTTATTTTTTTTAAAAACAATTATTATACAAAAATTGATGAATAAAAATTCATAGATAAAAATGTGGATGAAAATTTTTTTGGGGGGGGACATTTCATAAAAATTTCCTAAAAGATCCTAAAAGTTCTGCGAGATAAATAAATTCATAGCAATTCACAGGATTTGATACAGAAAGGACTTATCGTATTTGGCTTCTATTGTATAGAGGAATTAGAATGGTACCATATGCAGTCGGTCGATGTTCTATGTTAAGGGACTGCCGTCGAGGGGGAGCCTGCCGGGGCAGAAAGCTACTCGGCAAAGCTCACCCTCAAAGGCAGGCCCCAACTTTATTTAAAGAAAACCAAAAAGTTCGTATTCTGCATTTAAGCCGTCTGGAATCATAGTCTCCATTTCGAAGATTCTCTGTGTCTCTAGTCTCGACATTTTACTGATATGGTTCCCTTTCCTCCAGCTTTTTGGTACTTTATCTATAGCTGCGAATTTTAAATTAGATGGGTCACTGTTATGAGCAATTTTAAAATGTTTAGAAAGTGAATGGGTTTCTACGCCCTTCTTGATATTTGCTATGTGTTCGGAAAGGCGTTTTTTGAGGGTTCTTTTAGTCCTGCCTATATATTGGCGTTTACAAGGACATTCTATCATATAGATAACATTTTCTGTATTACAGGTTAAGAATTCTTTTATAGTATGTTTATGTCCATTGGTGGTTGCAATTATTTCTTTTGTTTGTTTTGTAAATGATGTTAATTTGCAATTGCCACATTGTCCACACCTGTAAAAACCCTTAAGGTCTATCCATTTTTGTATTGATGGAGTGTTTTTTCGTTGTCCGTCTTCCTTAACTGTAGGCGCTATCTTGTTTCCCAATGTTGGTGCTTTAGTGAAGACAATCAATGGTTTTATTGGGATTATTGTGCCTATAGTTTTTTCTTTTTTAATGATGTCCCAATGTTTTTGTATAATATTTTTTATTTTACCATGTTCACTACTGTATGGTAATATTATTTTCACTTGATTGTCTATTTTTTCTTTACAGTTGTTAGTTTTGTCATTAAAAAATTCTTTTCTATCCATTTTAGTGACTTTATCTAGTGCCAAATTTAAAATTTCCTCTGGGTATTCTTTTAAAAAAAAAATCTGATTTCATTTTTTCCGCCTCCCTTTCAAATTGTTCTATCATTGTGCAATTCCGTCTTAATCTCCGGAACTGGACCTGCGGAATGTTGATAAGCCAACTTGGTAGGTGGCAGCTGTTAAATAAAATATAACTGTTCCGCGTCGAAGGTTTAATGAACGTACATGTCTTAAGTACATTCTCATCTATATCAATTTTTAAATCTAAAAATTCTAAAATTTCTTTACTGTTAATTCCCGAAAATTTAAGATTAAGATCATTATGATTAATATCGTCTAAAAACTGTTTGAGTGATTCAGGGCCTGATTGCCAGAAAAAAAACACGTCATCTATGTATCTTTGCCAGAGCACCAGGTCCGTCCCCAGTCTGGGGGCCACAAATTTTTCTTCCCAATCGGCCATAAATAAATTAGCATAACTGGGGGCAAACCTGGTGCCCATGGCGGTGCCTCGAATCTGCAGATAAAAGGATCCATCAAAGTAAAAATAGTTATGATTTAAAATGAAATCGATACCCTCGATTAGGAAGTCTATCTGTTTCTCTGTTAGTCTACCCTCCGTTACAAGTTGTTTTTTAGTTGCTTTTTTACCTTGTTCGTGGTCTATGACCGTATATAAAGATTGGACGTCTAAAGAGCCCATTATCCAGTGTTTTTCAAATTTCATGTTCTCTATTTTATTTATAATCTGCGTAGTGTCTTTGACATATGAAGGTGTATTTTTCACTTTAGTTTGAAGTAAGATGTCAATGTACATTGAAAGATTTGCTGTTAATGACTCAATCCCTGAGATAATGGGGCGTCCAGGTGGATTTGATTTATCTTTATGTATTTTCGGGATGCAATAAAACGCCGGTATTCGTGGGTATTTGTTTAAAATGAAGTCATGTTCTTCATTGTTTAAAATTCCATTATCCATTCCCTTCTTGCAAAAGTTCCCTAAATCTATATAAAATTGATCCTTTGGGTCGTTTCTTAATTTTTGGTATGTATTAGTGTCCACCAGTTGACGTAAGCATTCTTCATTGTATTTTTCGACGTCTTGAATTACTATAGAACCGCCTTTGTCTGCTGGACGGATTATGATATTGCTCTCCTTTTGTAAAAATTTAAGTGCTGCAATTTCTTTCTGTGTTAGATTATTGCATTTATATTTCGAAATTGCTTTTTATCTTTTTAACATCCTTCATCACACATTCTTTAAATGTGATCAGTTCTTGACTGAGTTCATTTCGCTGATTTTTTTTTTATTTTTTTTTAGAGAGGTGTGTATAATTGAGTCATTATTTATAGAGGGGGTAGTTTCTCGAATCACTGGGTTTTTTAGGAAATATTTTTTTAAACATAGTTTCCTTATGAATTTTTCCACTCTAATAAAAGTTTCAAACTTATTGAGTGGTTTCGTTGGTGCAAATTTTAAACCTTTATTAAGAAGCTGTTTCTGTGTGTCTGATAGGGTTACTGAACTTAAGTTGATGATAGCATCGTTTGTGATTATGGGTGATATCTGTAGTGATGGTGTCTTATTTCTCCTTGTTCCTCTTCGTGTCTTCCCCTTTCTGTGTCGTAATGTCTCACCCTGTGTGTGTGATTGTGATTGTGATACTCGTCCTGTGGGTTGTGTCTTCTCATATTTGGGGTCTTGTGTGTCTGAGATATATTCTGGGTTTTGTTTCTCAGATTGTATTGGTGATCTATATGTGTATTTTTCTGTGTGGTGTGTGTTCTCAGTGGGGGTGATCTCTGTCTTATTCGTGGACGGTGGTGTGGGGGAGTGCGGTCTAAAAAATGATTTGTTTCTTCTAACGTTTCAAATCTGTTATATGTGGGTATATTGAAGTGCTCATTTCTTATTGGTTCTTGTTCAATCGTGTCTATTTCTTTTTCAGTGTTGCTAATTGCGCTTGTCGTTAATACGTGCTCATCACGTTCTTCCCTGTTAGTGGTTTCCCTATCAGTTCTCCCTCTTCTCCTAAAGTTCAATTTTTTAACTTTTTTCTCTATTATTTCCTGTTCTATTCTGTCTAGATTCTTACATATATTAGTCTGAATTGTATTCATTTCATCATTCCTAGTGAATTTATCTATTGTTAGTCTTAGTTCGGAGATACGCTTGGTGATCTCCTCCAGTATCGCTATACGTCTATTAATAATTCGTTTTGTACATGCGACCGACTGTTCATGGAGTAAATCCTCCCATTCCTCATTAAATTCAACACTGCACAAATCTTGTGCAGGATTTTTAGTGATCAATAGTCCTTTAGGAATCTTATCAATTTCAATGCATCTTCTTAATGTTTTAATTTCCCACCGTTGTTTTAGTTGGTGAATTAGTAATGTTTCCAATTCTCTAAAGGTATTATTGATACAAATTTCAGAATCCACGGTGTCTATATTAATATTTTCAAAAAGGAAATTATCTACTTTTTGTTTTTTGGTCTCCATATGTTCCCAAATATCCATGGTGTATCAACCAACCGTGCTTTCCACTAGGGTGACAAAAATAAAGTGCAATAATAGTGTGTTAGTTGGATGCACAGGATGGTTAATGCACCAAAAAAAGGGTGCTCTCAGTTTTGCAGCGTCACCCCGCTGCTAGTAAAGACAGAAATGTAGAAGAGATAACTGGGCACACCTTAGATACTGGTAACAAATTTTATTTAGTACTTAAAATAAATCACATATCTGGTGTAAGAATGTGTAGAACGACAGTATAGATTAAAAATCACAAATTGTGGTACAAGGATGTATAGTATATGATATGGTGTAGTAGTGTGGATTGTGATCACTGCTACACCATTAAGCAGTATTTAAAATAAAATTCTGCGTATCTTTGACTGAGACTGAGAACTCCCTGAGTGCGCCTGCACCGATGACATCACCGAAAGAGAAGACGTCATCGGCGCAGGCGCACTGAGGGAGTTCTGAGGAGACGAGCCTCCTCATCTCAGAGCGCCTGCGCCGAATGAACAGAGGCGCGCGATTTTTAAAATGCTGACAGGGCCGGCCGGAGGAGGAGATCGCGGCTGGCCCTGTCAATCAACACGACGAGGGGGTGGTTTTTTGCTGCGGCTACCAGCAAGTAGACGCCCTACTTGCTGGTAGAGACCTGATTTGCATATTATAAAACTTCATTTTTGAAAGTAAGTAACACCATTATATTCTCATATATCGCACTATAAGGAATGTAACTAGCCCAAAAAAAAAAAAAAATGACTTTAGTGGGGTGACAAAAGCCCTTTAAGGAGAGGATTGTGGAACATCTAAAATCCCATGGATTGAAAGATCAAAAACAGCATGGGTTTACTTCAGGGAGATCATGTCAAACTAATCTTATTGATTTTTTTGATTGGGTGACTAAAATAATAGATGGAGGAGGTGCAGAAGACATCGCTTATCTAGACTTTAGTAAGGCTTTTGATACTGTCCCACATAGAAGGCTTATCAATAAACTGCAGTCTTTGGACTTGGACTCCCATATTGTTGAATGGATTAGGCAGTGGCTGAGGGACATGCAACAGAGGGTTGTAGTCAATGGAGTATATTCAGACCAGGGTCTTGTTACCAGTGGGGTACCTCAGGGATCTGTTCTGGGACCCATATTGTTTAATTGCAGAAGGCCTCGATGGTAAGGTGCTGATGACACAAAGATTTATAACAGGGTTGATGTTCCAGGAGGGATACACCAAATGGAAAAGGATTTCGGAAAACTAGAGGAATGGTCAGAAATCTGGCAACTAAAATTTAATGTTGATAAGTGCAAGATAATGCACCTGGGGCGTAAAAACCCAAGAGCAGAATATAAAATCAGTGATACAGTCCTAACCTCAGTATCTGAGGAAAGGGATTTAGGGGTCATTATTTCAGAAGACTTAAAGGTAGGCAGGCAATGTCATAGAGCAGCAGGAAATGCTAGCAGAATGCTTGGGTGTATAGGGAGAGGAATTACCAGTAGAAAGAGGGAGGTGCTCATGCCGCTCTACAGAGCTCTAGTGAGACCTCATCTGGAGTATTGTGCTCAGTACTGGAGACCATATCTCCAGAAGGATATTGATACTTTGGAGAGAGTTCAGAGAAGAGCTACTAAACTGGTACATGGATTGCAGGATAAAACTTATTAGGATAGATTAGAAGACCTTAACATGTATAGCTTGGAAGAAAGAAGAGACAGAGGGGATATGATAGAAACTTTTAAATACATAAAGGGAATCAACAAGGTAAAAGAGGAGAGAATATTTAAAAGAAGAAAAACTGCTACAAGAGGACATAGTTTTAAATTAGAGGGGCAAAGGTTTAAAAGTAATATCAGGAAGTATTACTTTACTGAGAGAGTAGTGGATGCATGGAATAGCCTTCCTGCAGAAGTGGTAGCTGCAAATACAGTGGAGGAGTTTAAGCATGCATGGGATAGGCATAAGGCCATCCTTTATATAAGATAGGGACAGGGGCTATTCATAGTATTCAGTATATTGGGCAGACTAGATGGGCCAAATGGTTCTTATCTGCTGACACATTCTATGTTTCTATGTTTCTATGATTTGCAAGGGGGTGAGGTGAAAGACAGATGCCCATGGGCTGCAGGTGCCAATTCTGCACTTTCAGCAGGGGACCGTGTGGGAGACAATGTGAAGGAACTGGAGGCACTGTCAGCCACCCAATCTACTACTGCCTCTACTTGTTCTGGCCTCAACATTTGTACACCGGTATTCGGGCCTACAAAACAACGCTGAACGTTCTGTCACCTACGTGCACCTGAGGAAGGTGTTTCATTTGGGAATGTAGCTGGCAACAGGATCTCCACCAACCCCAGCAGCACCACGACCAGGGCCACTCCCTTATTTGATGCTCTCCTCCTTCTTTAAAGTCACCAACTGAACTAACAGAAAGATTAACCATATTTCCCTGTCACGTATGCAGTGGTGCAGGTGTACTTCATGCAATAAATGGGTATATGACGTGCACCTAACTAACAGACGGATTAACTATTATATTTGTGTGTCAGGGGTACAAAGTACAATGTTGTATTGCACCCAAAAAAATAATTGCTGTAGGTCACCCACAGAATTAACAGCCAGATTTATGATTACCTTTCTGTGTCAGGCATGCAAAGATAGTGTATTGCACCCACAAAAAAAAAATCGCACTAACACTGTCCCTCACTTCTGCTGCCTGCTTTCTGTCCCTTCACTACTGAGAGCTGATGGGCGGTGCTACACGTGATCCAGCTTATATAGAGGCTGGGTCACATGATGCACCGGCCAATCACAGCCATGACATTAGTAGGCATGGCTGTGATGGCTTCTAAGGGCACACAGCTTAAAATCTCGTTGATTGGCTGCCCTGCAGCCTTTCAACAAGCTTTATTAAATACCCTAACACCGAACTCAAACCCAAACTTTTCCGGCAAAGTTTGGGTTCGGGTCTGGGTACCAAAAATCTTAAAAATCCTTAACAATACATTCTGTCAGTATTATACTTTTATAGCAAGATTCAAAGCAATCTGAAAAATGATGCTTGACCATCTCGAGACTACAAGACTAAATATCTTGTGACCGCAGTGATGACACAAATATCATATCTCTTGGTACTCTATCACAGATTATGATAAGTGAGGCATATCAAAAAGGACATTGAGGTTCAGTCTGTCTGACTGGAATGACAGATTGATAAGAAATTGGAAGCAACTAGACTAGAGTATCTAAGATGTTGATTTTCATTTTGAATGGAAGGAAATATGACATCTTATCCTGCCAAGCAGATCTGCAAGTCCGTACAGACTTTCTGCTGTGGTTTCAAGGTTGGTTGGTAGAAGCTTGACCTTTAATACCCAAGGGTTGGGTAAGGTGAATTTGTGGGATTCGATTACAAAAAGCTGGTTTGGCAATCTGCAAGTGTACAACTTCCCTTTTTCTCAGGAGATGAATAGGACGGCACTAAAACATTTTATTCCCTCACATGAACCAATGTCACTCATGTGTAGTAGTTGCGTAGTTGTAATTCTGCCATCCTGTTTGCTCCCAGGCCTGACATATACCGTCTACCATGGTCTACTCCATCTGCAGATACATGCCCCGTGAAAAAGCTTACTAAATCTGTCATCATTAAAATGAAAATGAATGATTTCTACTAAAATCCCTTGTGGCATCTAAGGGCAGAGGGAAAGGCTTCTGAATATAGGGGCTTACTTTTAATACTAAGCCACCTTAAACTGGCAAGCATGAGGGTTAAATATGAATTATAGCAGCTGATGGCAAAGGAATGTGAACTTAGCCTTAGGGCCATCGACTGTTCATGAAATAATATCCAACTTCAACAAAATATTTTATCATAAAAGAAAAGTTTGGAGGAGCTCTTGAATGTGAGGAGATTAGTGGACACGGCAACTTGACTTTAATGAAAAGGTGCTGATCCCAACATAGTAACTATCGCTGTTAAGAAATGATGCTTTCTTTCCTTCTAATCCTCTTCTATATTAGGGAAAGGTGATGACTGAATGTGTGCTGACTGCATTATACTCCCTTATTAAATGGGTGACATGGTGACCTCGGAAAGTCAGGGTGAACCCGTTTAAACATTTGGCTTAAGTGTGTTAATAAGGACTGATCTTATGGAACTCAGCAGTATAATATAAACAGTGTCCCTGTCTAGAAGAAGAGTTTCTACCAGGATAAGTGAATCCCGCTTCACAGACCTGTAAAATCATAATAAATTATCCAAGTATCTGCACAAGTATCTGACTTTGTTACCTGGGTGGGATAGACAATGGGGGACATTCCTATATGCCAGACAATGGGGGACATTCCTATATGCCAGACAATGGGGGACATTCCTATATGCCAGACAATGGGGGACATTCCTATATGCCATTCTTCATCTCCCTGCGCTGGGGTAAGATGCCCCTAATTTATTAAAGGGAATCTGTCGCCAGTTTTATACTGTCAGGTTCTAACAGCTCCAGCACATGCCAATGAGTCCTGATCTTCATGAGCTCACAGCCTCCCCATCCACCTGCCTCAATATCTTGACTTGAGCTGTTTAGCACAAGAATTTGGCAAAACGGCTAGGTCAATTAAGGGTACTTTCACACTTGCGTTGTTTAATTCCGGCAGGCAGTTCCGTTGCCTGAACTGCCTGCCTGGTCAGGCAAACTGTATGCAAACGCATGTCATTTTTTCTGACTGATTAGGCATTTTTCAGACTGATCAGGATCCTGATCAGTCAGAAAAATGCCTGATCAGTCAGAAAAATGCATTGCAATACCAGATCCGTTTTTCCTGTGTCATCAGGCAAAACGGATACAGTATTTTTTTTTTTTTTTTTTTAAAGGTCTGAGCATGCGCAGACCGGAATACCGGATCCGTCAATGCGGCAATTTGAATGCTGGATCCGGCACTAATACATCCCTATGGGAAAAACTTTTAAATGACCCTAAAAACTGAATGGTCACAAATCAGCTTCAGCATTAACTTAGAGTCAGAGTCATCATCAGAGTCAGAGTTAAAGTTAAAGTAACATTATTTTGATGTTTTATTCTGACATAAAGAGTCTTTTACATTTATCAGAAAATTGCATCGTGAGGGACCTATTCACACCCCCTAAGTCAACTCCTTGATTCAGTACTACCATTTTCAAGCGGATCTAACCTTTCTTTCATTTACCTGGCATGCGGCACAGGTGCAGTACAGTCGCTGATGCTTACAGAAGGAAAGTACTGCACATATCCCATCTTCAAGATTTAAAAGCAGGAGACTGTGACATTGGACAGCACTGCAGCTGTCAATGAAGAAAAAGGGGCGGCCCAGTATATTGAGGAGAGCCTGAGCATTTTCCACTTCAATTTCAAAGTAATTTGCATATTGTATGACAGTTCATTTTCTAAATGATTAGATCTCTGTCCAGGGACCTAAAGTATTAGTGTGATTTATCAAACTGGTGCAAAGTAGAACTGGCTTACTTTCCAATAGCAACCAATCAGATTCCACCTTTCATTTTTGACAGCTCCTTTAGAAATACTAGGCGGAACCTGATTGGTTGTTATGGGCAACTAAGCCAGTTCTACTTTACACCAGTTTGATAATTGACCCCATATGTTTGCAAGGATAGGACCACACGCTGTGACCGTGCTGTGGTTGTGACATGCCCAAGTTGTGGACAAATACTGCGTGGCCATATGCTCCAATTAACTAATTAGGACTGTATTGTTTATTCGGTCTTTATTGCTAATGGCATAAATGCGTGCCCATTAAAGGGGTTATCCAACCCCTGAAATGCCCCCCCTCATATGCCCAGGCGCCTTTGACACAATGTACTTACCTCGCTCCCCAGCACCTGCGTCACTTCCGAAACCCGCACAGCCGCTGCTAAATCTCTCTGTGCGCGGATGAAAACATCCAGCATGGGGGGTCAGCCAATAGCAGGCGGTGACAGGGACAAGCCTCCCTAGCGTCACCCATGATGATAGGCAGGCTCAACCCCGTCATTGCCTGCTATTGGCTGATCCCCCCTCCCTGGACGTCAGATGTTTTCATCTGTGCACGGGGAGAAGCAGCGGCGGCCGTGTGGTCTTCAGAAGCGACGTGGGTGTCGGGAAGAGAGGCAAGTGCATTATGTGTGAGGGGCCCTGGCATATGGGGGGCATTTCACGGGTCAGATAACCCTCCAATGATGAAGACTGAATTAACAATACAGTCCTGATGAGTTAACCAGAACCCGCTGCGGCTCAAACAGAAACTTGATACTTGGCCGTGGCACAGCTGCGTCACGTGGTACTATCCTTACTGTTTTAGCTTGCTACCCAGCACTGGAATTAGTTTAATAGACAGAAAGATGTTTACAGACTTCATTTAATGGTTAAGTGACACACGCCTGTATGATTTTTTTTCTATTACCTTTCATACTGGAAAAATTTCTAATGGTTTGCTGTGATTTCTCACTTCTTTATATAACAAAAAATAAATTTAAAGAATTGTATTTTTTTCAAAACATTTTCTTCTCAAACTTAACTACCTATATCGTACCACTGCATCCTGCAACACAGTGTACTGCAACCTAAACCTCCTGTGCTCCATAATCTCTAACCATTAATGGGTTCTGTACGACCCTCAAACAATAGTCCAGATGATTAATTCTGCTCCCATGTAATGACCTCACTAAACAGTGAAACAAAAAAATGTTTAAGGAGGAATCCGCTTCCTGTAAATTCCTAATTTGATCTATTTATAAATAATAAATTAAAGACATGCATTCCTTCCTCTGGGTCTAATTTAGAAGCTTTATCAAAATGATTTAACATACTTCCCTCACAAGAAGCCATATATCAAATCGGTTATTTATTGGGCTTCTGCTGAAGGGTGTTTTAATGCATATTCTGAATACTAGCCAAACAGTCGTAGTGACTCCAGAATAATGAATGGGGAGGGAGATTACTAAAATCCGAATTTATGGACGTTTCCCTTATAGATCAACAATAATGTGACACAATAAGCATTACTTCACTTCTAAGATGATTTCCCAGTTCATCCAGTAGTCATTTTAACAGATACTCCTACTTGCAATGGTGGTCAACTACTGACAGATCACATATGCAGTGCAGCAGAACTTAATTTTGTTGTTTAACTGTGTTTTTACATCATCTTTAGGGGTTTTATGGGATTTAACAAAATGAAGGCAGTTGTACAGGAGGTTTAAAAAATGGCTACATGTAACCAATACTCCCCTGTTTGATCCGCCACAGCTCCAGCGCTGAGTCTCTGGTGTTCTCCACTGGTCTTTTTTACTTCCATGCAGTGATTATGCCATCTACATCCACGCCACTGCTGCAGTCAATCACTTGCCACAGCGGTAAAGGTAACCTTTGAGGACTGGCTGCAGCAGTCAGGTAAATGTAGGTGACAACATCGGTGGAAGGACATAAACAAAAACCAGCAGGGACCACTGCAGCAGTGGAGCAGTAACACAGGTGAGTCTTGGTAATGTATTTATTTTATCACATTTATGACATGTAGACAAATTTTTTAAAATCCTGGGCAACACCTTTTTAAAATGCTCTTAAAAAAATAAACTGACCCAACAGTGTTGCTCCTGTGGTCCCAGTCAGGACTTATCCTGCAGCTAGAGATGAGCGAATTTTTCAAATTCTATTCGGTCAGAACGCCGAATTTTCCAAAAAGATTTCTTTCCATCCGAATATATTCGTGGCGAATCACGTTAATAAACAGCTATTTCCTGGCTGCAGAGAGCCTGTATAGTGGTGTAGAACACTGTGCCTTGCAGTAACATGCATAGGGAGTCTGCTGTGGGAGTGAAATAATACTGTGAGTCAGTATGCCATGCAGATGACAGGCGTCGCTCTTAGAATTACTGCACACTTCACTTATTTGGGCAGTTATGGGGCCAGAACTGACCAAATAACTCAAGTGTGAACTCAGCCTTACAGGTCGATGTTAGCGTCAAGAAGAAGCACACTCCTTGTGTTGACGTCACTGATTACTTTTCCCTTCCTCTGATCCGTCAGAACAATAACCCCAAAAAAACGGATCCTGTCTGTTGAGCATCCGCCTTCACTCGGTCAGCATTTGGTCAGTAATCCATCAGTATTGCTAAAATCCCCCCCAAAAAAACAGGAGTGGATCCAAAACAGAAATGACATGTGAATGGAATATTTGCATGTCTTCTGTGTTTTGTACCCACTCCTGCTTTTGGCTACCAAATCATAAGCCAATTCTGATGCAAAATAGGGACCATGTCATACAGGCCTTACAGCTGCTATAGACAGGATTCGTTGTGCATCTCATTTTTCTTTCGTTCTGACAAATAAATGTCAGAACGGGTCAAATAAATGATGATGTCAACCAGGCCAAAAAGGCAAAATAGTGGCCCAGTCATGGAGTGGTGCGGTGGCAGCAGCATGAGGAAACCACAGAGTAGTGATGTGGCAGCAGCATGAGGAGACCACAAAGTGGCCCAGTGACATAGTGTTGAAGTGGCAGCAGCATGAGGAGACCACAGTGTGGTGAGATGGCAGCAGCATAAGGAGACCACAGACTAGCCAAGTGATAAAGTAGGGAGGTGGGGGGCAATACCAGTACCAGCTTAAGATGGTGGCTGGCGGTAGGAGCACTTGGCATCAGGTGTGGCATCAGGTGGATGGCAGCATCAGAATAGTAGCTGAAGCAGGTAGCCAGAAGAAACAGGTCTCTTTCAACAAAGTTTAGGTGTGGTGTCATGGATGATCTAGTCTGATGAATCAGGCACTGGTGTTTGAAAATCCTGGCTGATCCACACCTGATTCATCTTCACAAAGGTCAGTTTCTCTACATTTTGGGTGGACAGATGAGTTCTTCTTTGGGTAACTATGGCCCCCGCTGCACTAAAGACCCACTCTGATGCCACACTGCTGGCTGGGTAGGAAAGTCCAGGGCAAATTCGGCCAGTTACGGCCACAAATCGAGTTTGGCTGCCCAGTAGTCCAGGGGATCTTCGATGTTGGGTGGCAGGGTGGCACTCCAAGTATCCCACAACCTGCTGGTTCAAGTTCTGCTCTATGTCTAGCTGCTGATGCTGGTGAGTAGTTTCTTCAGTAGGCGGGTGAAGAAAAGAGCTCATCAGCGTCTCTAGACATAAGTTGCTGCTGATGGAGCTGGTACTGTTCCTGCTACCGCAGTAGCTATGGCAGTGGAACATAAGCGCAGAGCTCCACCCCGGTCAGACCTGCATGAGGATGGGAGATGGCGCACATTGGCAGCGGCCAACTGACTACATAGGATGTCTCGATAGTAGTTAGGTTTATCCTCCCTTTATGCAGTTGTAAAAACGGCCCCATTTCCGACGGGTAGTGAGGGTCTAACATGGTGGTGAGCCAGTAATCATCCCTCTGCCGAACCTGGTGACCATTCAGCTGTCACTACGCAAGCAACTGAGCATGAATTGGGCCATTTGCGCAAGTGATGCAGAGGGACACCATGCTTCCATCTCCACTGCATACTGCCACGGTGTGTCAAGGTCATCTGACTCCTCTTCCTCATCGCCCTACAGCTCCTCTGGCTGCTCCTACTCCTCCTGTTCCTCCTCTCCTGTCACCTGTGTAGAAAAACCACCCATTTTTCTACACATTGCTTCTGCTTGAATGTCCTTCTCTAGTTGAGCTCCCACAGGGCTCATTTGGCCGTCAGATGTAGTCGCCACGTCTCCTGTCCCCTGGTGAGTCCGATTTAGCAGCATCTGTTCCAGGACATGAATCAGTGTAATGACTTTGTTCATCCCGTAGTCCTGACAACTGACAAATAAAGTGGCCTCTTCAAAGGGTCTGAGCAAACAACAGGTGTCACGCATGAGCTGCCACTGGCTAACATCGAAGTTACACAGGGGAGTACCTCTGTCCGCCTGCATCATCAAGATCTCGTTTATGGCCTTTCTCTGTTCTTATAATCCAACATATGGAGGGTGAAATTCCATCGGGTGGAAACGTTGCACATCAGACTATGTTGGGGGATGGCGTTCTGCCACTTAAGCTCAAGGAGGGTGTGCTTTGTGCTATACGAGTGGCTGAAGTGCATGCAAGTTTCCTGGCCATTTTCAGAATGTCTTGCAGATGGGGTGAAGACTTCAGGAAGCACTTTACAACCAGATTGAACACTTGCGCCATGCTAGGCGCATGGCTCAGCCCTCCTTGATGCAGCACCAACACCATGTCCTTCCCATTGTCGGTCACCATGTTTCCAATTTTGAGTTGTCGAGGAGAAAGCCAGGATTCGATTTCTTGATGAAAAATGAGGAGCAGTTCCTCCCCTTTGTGACTCCATTCGCTCAGGCAAACTATCGTAGGTGCAAAACAATGTGACACTTCCGTGCCCTGCACATGTGGTATGCTGGAGGGGCACTGTGAATAGTTCCTGCAGTGGATGCTGAGGAAACGGTGGAGGATGAGGAGGGAAAGGAGGACATTGTCACAGGACCAACAACATGTGAACGTGGAGGCGGAAGTGGCGTCACCTGGTCAAGTTGCTGGTGTGGCTGGGCAGGAACCACATTTACCAAGTGGGCCGTAAAGGACGTATATTGTCCTGGACAATAGTTACAGCTCCATAGGTCGGCGCTGCCGTGCACTTTGGCAGACACCT
The DNA here is from genome assembly GCF_014858855.1 of Bufo gargarizans. NCBI lineage: Eukaryota > Metazoa > Chordata > Amphibia > Anura > Bufonidae > Bufo > Bufo gargarizans. The sequence continues at coordinate 114,614,437 of NC_058081.1, read as the reverse complement.
ACAGGTCTGTTCTACATACAGTACAGACCAAAAGTTTGGACACACCTTCTCATTCAAAGAGTTTTCTTTATTTTCATGACTATGAAAATTGTAGATTCACACTGAAGGCATCAAAACTATGAATTAACACATGTGGAATTATATACATAACAAAAAAGTGTGAAACAACTGAAAATATGTCATATTCTAGGTTCTTCAAAGCAGCCACCTTTTGCTTTGATTACTGCTTTGCACACTCTTGGCATTCTCTTGATGAGCTTCAAGAGGTAGTCGCCTGAAATGGTTTTCACTTTACAGCTGTGCCCTGTCAGGTTTAATAAGTGGGATTTCTTGCCTTATAAATGGGGTTGGGACCATCAGTTGCGTTGTGGAGAAGTCAGATGGATGCACAGCTGATAGTCCTACTGAATAGACTGTTAGAATTTGTATTATGGCAAGAAAAAAGCAGCTAAGTAAAGAAAAACGAGTGGCCATCATTGCTTTAATAAATGAAGGTCAGTCAGTCCGAAAAATTGGGAAAACTTTGAAAGTGTCCCCAAGTGCAGTCACAAAAACCATCAAGCGCTACAAAGAAACTGGCTCACATGCGGACCGCCCCAGGAAATGAAGACCAAGAGTCACCTCTGCTGCGGAGGATAAGTTCATCCGAGTCACCAGCCTCAGAAATCGCAGGTTGACAGCAGCTCAGATTAGAGACCAGGTCAATGCCACACAGAGTTCTAGCAGCAGACACATCTCTAGAACAACTGTTAAGAGGAGACTGGGTGAATCAGGCCTTCATGGTAGAATATCTGCTAGGAAACCACTGCTAAGGACAGGCAACAAGCAGAAGAGACTTGTTTGGGCTAAAGAACACAAAGAATGGACATTAGACCAGTGGAAATCTGTGCTTTGGTCTGATGAGTCAAAATTTGAGATCTTTATTTCCAACCACCGTGTCTTTGTGCGACGCAGAAAAGGTGAACGGATGGACTCTACATGCCTGGTTTCCAGCGTGAAGCATGGAGGAGGAGGTGTGATGGTGTGGGGATGCTTTGCTGGTGACACTGTTGGGGATTTATTCAAAATTGAAGGCATACTGAACCAGCATGGCTACCACAGCATCTTGCAGCGGCATGCTATTCCATCCGGTTTGCGTTTAGTTGGACCATCATTTATTTTTCAACAGGACAATGACCCCAAACACACCTCCAGGCTGTGTAAGGGCTATTTGACCATGAAGGAGAGTGATGGGGTGCCGCGCCAGATGACCTGGCCTCCACAGTCACCGGATCTGAACCCAATCAAGATGGTTTGGGGTGAGCTGGACCGCAGAGTGAAGGCAAAAGGGCCAACAAGTGCTAAGCATCTCTGGGAACTCCTTCAAGACTGTTGGAAGACCATTTCAGGTGACTACCTCTTGAAGCTCATGAAGAGAATGCCAAGAGTGTGCAAAGCAGTAATCAAAGCAAAATGTGGCTACTTTGAAGAACCTAGAATATGACATATTTTCAGTTGTTTCACACTTTTTTGTTATGTATATAATTCCACATGTGTTAATTAATAGTTTTGATGCCTTCAGTGTGAATCTACAATTTTCATAGTCATGAAAATAAAGAAAACTCTTTGAATGAGAAGGTGTGTCCAAACTTTTGGTCTGTACTGTATGTGTGCAGGGCTGGTAGTGCCTTTTTCGCAAAGAAATGACGGCTTGGGATTTTTCACCTCAGCTCGGCACAAACCATCAGTTCTCTAAAAGGTACAGAGTCCACCACTTGGAAAGGGAGGGACTGCAGCGCCAGCAACTTGGCCAGGAGCATGTTCACTTTCTGCCATACTGTTGTCTCCATTTGTGGGCTGTCATGAGGAAATTCAATTAAATGTGGTTGTCACAGATGTTGAATTCCTCTGAGAGCAATGCCTCATTCATTTTTAGAAATGTGAGGTAGTCCACAGTCGTGAGCTAGGTGAGTGCGCTTATCGGGTTTATTTATAGGGTAGGGGGTGTGTCCATGTGCTGAAACGTCTCAGATGGCTTTCCTGTCTCACCTGATGGATGTGTCATGGGTCAAAGTTCTGCACAATGCAAAGAATATGGCTCCAGCGGACATAGCCATATGTTCGCCTGTTCACCAACAACGAACTAGCAAAGTTTTCCGCAAAACGACCACTGGGCAAACCGCAAGGCCATCTCTACCACTGACTTCTTCCATCTAAGTGCCACCGTGCACCCTACAGAAATGGTCCCCTGATGAACAGAATTTTTATATATAGGAGAAAAGCATTGAGACGCACTGTAATTTGGAGACATCACGCCATATGGGGAAATTGGCCTTTCTATACATAGGCAGCATCATATATGGGAATTTTTGGATAGGTAGGGATTTTTAGGAGAGAGAACAGCCACGATAAGTGGGGCAGCCCCTTTCGGGGCGATTACTCCTCTTTTATGCAGAGATAGTATAGATCAACAGGGATAATATTAAACAGATGTCCAAGATAGAATCAAGACGCATATATGAGTTCGGATCGATGCTACCAGCGGGCCTAAATGCTGAACTTGAGATTTTTGGGTTCTTGTAGGCTGGGTGCCCCAGAGCCGACTCACACGTCGCAGTCGGGCCGTTTATCGGCACTGCGTCGGGGACTCGGACTGGGGCCCCCAGCCCCATACATACAACTCAATCAACATCCTATCCAATCACACATTCATCATGGATCTGCTTTGTTTGGAGACCATTGATGCCGGCCTAATTAAAATTGGCCATAATATGGTATGCAAATACAGTTATGTCATTGAAGTCCATGGGAAAGATTTTGTGTATATGTTTAAATATAGGATCCATCCATCTGTCCCAATTTTAAATCTTCTTTTATCATTTTATTTAATCTTAAATAATATTTATATCACATTTTATTTTAATTTGTGAAGATGTGAATCTAGTATATACTATAATGGTTGAAATAGATAATGTCAAGATATAGCCATATAGGTATAATAGAGAGTGTATTCACTTATGTGATGAGAAACTACAAAATGATATATCTCTGCAAGGCAATCACGAACAGTAAATCTGTTTATACCATAAGTCCACAAGAGTAAAAGGAATATGCAGTATAAAAAACACACATGCACCAAAAAAACCGCATGCATAAAAACCGCATGTACAATCCTAATTTTTAAAAGGAAATCCAGTCTTCCATAGTTTGGGTGCTCTCTTGGAAATAAAAGGCGGAGGGAAACAGGTGTTAAGATACCACTGATGAAGGGAAGGCTAATTCCCGAAACGCATCTGGGCTTGATCGGACACCTGTAAAGAGCACCTCCGCAATCATAAGCGTGGCCACGCTATGAAAATTGAAATTACAGGATAGAGGAAAGACTACCGGAACAATAATACACAGACTGAAAAGGTACCTTCCTCTGTATTGCGCCGGAAGACAAAAAGGCACGGACGAAACAGAGACGTAAGTCCCGTCCCAACTCCCGGGAAATTCGGGGAAGCCGGCTAGAGGAGTACGGAGCGTGACGCCGGCACTGTCCCGCACCGCCCGACCCTCGCCTGAACTACATCAACACAGAGGAAGGTAAGAGTAACTTTGCCTAGAAACATAATGACCATCAATGTGGGCCTAAGTATTGTCAACGGCTATTAGGAATATGATAGTACCAGAGACTCATACTTTGCAATAACCGATGAAACATCAAAGGACCTGAATACCGATATAGTTACATTCCGGATATCTATCTGTATCTATATGCGGACTTATATTTATGGGACTGTAATTTACACCATCAAGAATTCTGGTACCATATAGCCAGCTGATCATTGTGTGAAATAGCAACCATTCAGGCAGTGTCCACTAAATTGTGTGGACCTTGACATATATAAGAAGTGCTGCAAGGAATATATTGCATTCTCTATTTGATTTTAGAGCATTTTTATAGTGTTTTATTCAATTTTATTATGATGTGTTACACACGTGTGAATTATACAACTGTTTGATTTAATTAAATTTTAGATTGTATAAGTCCAAATGAAGTGTGCTCACCCATTATTCTAGTAGGGATAGTATCCCATTGCCTACAAGCAGATTTGCTCCAGTCGTTTCCTGTGTCCCCCTGGATGGTTCAAAGATACATTGAATAGCGCTGCAGCATCTGGCATTCAAGTACCCCCACACTATTGAGGTCCAAAGTACTGTGAGTAACCACACCAGTGGTAATAACTGATGCCTACAACAGTATACCCCTATATTGTGATAATTGTCTCCTTTGCAACATTTGTATTATATATGTATTTATTGTTTTGAATGTGGGAATATTTTTAGTCATCATTAATAATAGTGATGTTTTAAGGGTAAATAGTTTGTTTACTAAAATAAAGTGGCCTAAATGGGAGGAAATGGTCAAAAACCCCAAACACTGTAGAGTGTTTATAACCAGGGGAGCAATTCCTCCGCATGTGATCCGTTTCTAGCGGCAAACCCCAGCAAAAATGCATACAATGGAGGATGTCGGCAGTGGACCACATGCACCACAAAGGCATCCTACACAAGATGGAGTAGTGTGTGGATGAAAGTATACAAATACATAACTCACTGCAAAAGGTGCACCACAATGATATGCAACTGACAATACTGGCTAATCCCTCAAGCTGATGTTAAGAACTGAGACTTTAGCCAATGTATTCCAGTCAGGAACACATCGGAGCCCTTTTGCACCACCGTCAAGGTATCTCAGTGTGGCATGGGTCCTACCACTAGACTACCTATGGTGTGTGAACACGGTCTGAGAGGTGTTAAGATACAACTTATAGCCAAGCTCCCACAAACCTCCATAGTGAAATCACTCAGGTAGTGGGAGGGATGATAAGGCTGCGAGCCCCACCTATAACAGGCCATGTGACACAGGCTACCAGGTGACCTAGAATGTTACCAGCAGTACGCAATAGCACTTCCATACATATAAGGCTACTTTCACACTCACGTTCGGGGGGGATCCATCACGGATTTGCACAGACAGATCCGTTCAGATAATACAAACGTCTGCATCCGTTCAGAACGGATCCATTTGCATTATCTTTAACATAGCCAAGACGGATCTTAAACACAATTGAAAGTCAATGGAGGATGGATCAGTTTTCTGTCATAGAAAATGGATCTGTCCCCATTGACTTACATTGTTTGTCAGAACGGATCCGTTTGGCTCAGTTTCGTCAGACGGACACCAAACCGCTGCAAGCCTGAGGGATTAGCCAGTATTGTCAGTTGCATATAATTATATAAATAGTTTGTTCAGTGACACTCCTCCATATACCTACCCAGTTGTGATATAATTGTTATTTCAGTGAGTTTTTTCTATTAATAGACCCCCCCCCCAAAAAGTAAAACAATGTAAAATCAACGCAGGATGGCTAATAGGACGTACGTATTTATCCTATTAATGCATCTAGTAAATGGCTATAGTACAATGTAAATTCACAGCTGAACGGCAATTATGACATATTTTTCCCTTATTTATTCTATTAATAACCCCCCCCCCCCCCCCAAAAAAAAATATGTAAATGGAAAACAATAAAAAATCAAGGCAGAACGGCTAATAGGACATACGTATCTTTCCTATTAATACACCCCGTAAATTGTTGTATCACGCAGAAGATGTTAGCAGGCGCTAGGGACAGTGCTAGGAAAGACTTCATTGTGCTGAAAAAATGATTTACAAGTTCCGGGAAAGATTAGTCAAGGTGTAGGGAAAGGATAGGGAGGTGTCATCCACACTATAAAAGCATAAAAGGGTGCAATAGGTGGGTTTACAGCCTAGGTAATAGGAGCGATTCTATTGCACCTTGCTGCACTAATTGGGGATCCAAATTGCAGTTTTACTTGCAATTGCTATAAAAAATTGCTACTTTTAGGATGTTTTCCCTATATAATACATCAGTAATTCCAGCAAACCATGGTTGTTATTGGGGTGCAAGTTTTGTGTGATACAGCCATTTACTATTAATAGGAAATATACGTACGTCCCATTAGCCGTTCTGCCTTGATTTGACATCGTTTTACATTTTTTGGGGGTGTATTAATGGGGAAAAAAAGGAAAAAATATGTCATAATTGCCATTCAGTGGCAAAATTACATTGTACTACAGCCATTGCAGCACGTCAGACCTGCAGGGTATTGCGATTGTGAGGTAACGGTTTATGGGCAAGCGAGGGTTACTCACAATTCTGTAGGAAAACCCTGGGCAGGCGTACAGGAGAGGCTGGCACAGGAGTCCTCTGGGGCACACTCTGTATATAGGGACCAGGCCTGATGGTGGATGAGGTGTCCTGGATGTTGCAGGTGTTTAATGTGCCTGGGGCAAGGTCCCTTTAAGAAACGTGACGCCAGTGCCTGTAACGGTGGCACACCGATTTATAGTTGTAGTAATTGAGGAACACGGTGGTATGGTAAACCAAACTTTGCTTTACTGGAACAACAGTTCAACTTTGTACAGTTCAGTTTCAGTTCCACATTGCAGCAGTAACAATTAGCAGGCTCTTTATAAATGGCAGACAAATGTTCTTTGCAAGATACTCAGAGGGTAACAATTAAACACTTACCAGACCAGACTGCACTAATCCTCAGTTATTCTGGCTGGCTGTATTCTAAGGCCCGTATGCCCAAATGCTGGCTTTTATCCTTGGTAGCAATCTTCCTCAGGTATATATCACTTGCCTCAGTTCAATGTCCCTTCTGCCCTTCAGCTTACTTGATTAGCTGGTACACTGGCTCTGCTCTGCTTGTGGGAACTGCAGGTTTCTCCCAGGAGGAATACTCTTCTCATGGGGTGACTCTTCTGAGCTAACATAGACTCAGGAACTTCAGGCTGGCTAGACTACACTACTAGCCACCTGGACTGAACTGCCCTTCCCTGTCTGGGCCTAGCTACAGTATATACTAAGGGCTTACTAGCTCCCTCTAGTGTATAGGAGGCTAAACTACACTCCAATAGGCCTGCTACCCAGATAACACAGGGAAAATGAACAGAAACATCACAGTAGTACAACAGACATATTAACCCTTGTGTAGTGCCCACATTTACCTAGTGGGACACTACATACACCCATGCTATGACGTTGCCCGTCCTCGGCGCAACATAAGGGGCCCGCCCAGCTGAACGCTGCAACCTGAAAGACAAAATTGAGAACAGGCATATATGATAATCACCACATCGGCAGTACAAATAAATCAAGCAGTTCCACTGGAAAGTGCGGTGAAAAGGGGCGTCGTTCTCTTCCTTCAGGATAATATAAGGGAACAGGTGGCGCTGACCTGGTGCAGCGTATCAAGGATAACTAGGATAGTCCATAATGATAGTCTATAGAAAATGTAAATACAACATAAGTTCCTGGAGGCTCAAAGAACAAAATGAGTCCGTACCCGGGGCTTACTGATGGTTAAACAGGTGTTTCCCGTGAGGGGCTACCTGGGCCCATAATGTAGTCTCCAAATCTCACAGGTGGGTGCCCCTTGGTAGACCGTGTGGACCTCCTTACTGGCAGAGGTACTTCCTGATTGGCTCAGGAGGGTCAGAGGAGCTCACAGGCTCTGGAGCCGTTTCAGGTACCCTCTGGGACAGATTGCCCTGGAGTTGAGAACTAGCAGGAACTGGAGCTGGTACCACCAAGTTCAACCAGGGTGTGAGAAACCAATGAAGTGGATCTTTGTCATGTATCAGGTTCTCAACAGTCTGCATAGGATCAACAGGTTGGGCTGACAATTCGGGCTCAGGAGACTCCGGCTCAATGTCCTCTGCTGCAGGTTCTCCTTCTATACAGGGGTTTAAACGATTTCTATGTACAACTTGGGAGCCTTTACCTTCTCTGGAGATTTGGTAAATGTGAGCCTCAGCATTAGGAATGGCAGAAATGACATAGGGAATCCTTTCCCATTTACTGTCCAATTTACTGGTTCAATGGTTGTTCTTCAACCACACCATGGCTCCTAGAGCTAGGGGTTCCGCATGAGCAGCCAGGTCATAGTCTCTTTGCTGTCGTTCCCGGACATTCTCCATGCGCTCCTGAACGATCTCCTTAGCATTGAGGAGACGTCTTTGATGCTCCACCATCCAATCAGTCTTTGGTAGTGGATTGATGACATCAGGCACTTGTACATCTAGGGAGTGGTCAGCAGGCAACCTCCCTTGATGGTCGAACATCAGATAGAAAGGTGTGTACCCGGTGGAGCAGTGAATTGTGTTGTTATAGGTATACATGAGTTGTGGCAACAGAGTAAGCCAATCACCCCTTGTCTCAGGGGGTACTGTGCTCAGCATTTCAATAAGAGTTTGATTCATCTTGTCACAGAGTCTGTTATCTTGCGGATGATAGGCGGTGGTCTGGACTTTCTGGCAATTATGCAGCAGGCACATCTCTTGGAACAGATGTGACTCAAATGCAGACCCTTGGTCGGTGAGGATCCTCTCTGGGCAGCCGTAGGGCAGGAGGAAATGCTTCCAGAACGCCTACGCTGTCGTCTTAGCTGTCAGGTCTTTCACAGGCACTGCTATGACAAACTTAGTGAAGTGATCAATAATGGTCATGGCATAAGTATACCCTGAGAGACTCGGCTCCAAATTAACATGATCAATAGCAACAAGTTCTAAAGGAGTTTTACTCATGATAGGATGGAGAGGCGTCCTCTGGTCATGGCGTTCACTTCGCCCCACAGCACAGGCAGTGCATTCTCAGCACCATTTCTCAATGTCTTCTCTCATCCCGATCCAATAGAATCTCCTGCGAATGGTGGCCTCAGTCTTCTGTACGCCGAAGTGTCCGGACTGGTTGTGGTACATTTCTAACACCAGACTGGCATCTCGATGTGGTATGAGGATCTGATATATCCTATCACAGGACACTGGATCCAGGCTCCTTCTAAGCAACAGGCCTTTTTGAAGGAAGAGTTGGTGGCGATATCTCCACAGTCTCATTAGTTCTGGGTCTGCACTCTTCCTGCGGACTCTCTCAGGAGTTCTCCCACTGGTAAGGAAGTCGAGCAGTTCACCAAGGACTCTACTTTCGGACTGGAGCTTAATCCACCTTTCTTGGTCGCCCCTGGACTAAGGAATATCTGATGAGGAAGGATCAGCAGCGGAGTGGTTTTCAGTGTGGATATTATCCTGCTGGGCAAATTTATTTCCACTTCTTCCCAGGCATCCTTTGGTTCATCCGGGGCTTCTGTAGTGGGGAGCCGAGACAGGGCATCGGCATTGTCATTGGAGCGGCCTGCCGGGTATTTCACAGTGAAGTCATAGTTGGCAAGGCGGGTGCCCATCTTTGCTCCAGAGCCCCTAACTTGGTGGTATTCAGATGTGCCAGGGGGTTATTGTCGGTGAAGGCAACAAACGGTGTGGCAGCGAGATAGTCTTTGAATTTTTCAGTCACAGCCCACACTAAGGCAAGGAACTCCAGCTTGAAGGAACTATAGTTCTGATCGTTCTTCTCAGCTCCCCTCAGGGATCTGCTGGCATAGGCAATCACCCTCTCTTTGTTATCTTGCACTTGAGCCAACACAGCTCCCAGGCCTCTTTTACTTGCATCCGTGTAGAGGTGAAACGGCTTCTGATAATCCGGGTAACCCAGGACAGGGGGTTTGGTCAGCTTCTTCTTTAGATGCTGAAAGGCAATCTGCCGTTCTTTATTCCATTCAACAGGGATAGGAGTCTTTGGACTCTTCTTGGGATGCCCCCTTAGGAGTTCCTGGATTGGATCCGCAATTTGTGCGAAATGCGGGATGAAGCACCTATAATATCCTGCAAAGCTGAGAAAACTTCTCACCTCTTTCATGGTGGTAGGAGTAGGCCAATTACGGAAAGCAGCAAGTTTATCAGGATTAGGCTGGACTCCTTCGGCACTGACAACGTGCCCTAGGTACTTTACTGCTGGTTTCAGCAGGTGGCACTTAGACGGCTTGATTTTAAGGCCATATTTAGCAAGGACTTGAAACACTTCCGCCAGGTGTTTAAGATGGTCCTCATACGTCTTGGAGTAAACAATGACGTCATCTAAGTATAACAGTACAGTCTCAAAGTTCCTATGGCCTAAACAACGTTCCATCAACCGTTGGAACGTCCCTGGAGCGTTACACAGTCCGAACGGCATATAATTAAACTCAAATAGGCCCATAGGTGTAGTGAAAGCGGTCTTCCCTCGATCTTCTGGGGCCATAGGTACTTGCCAGTACCCACTAGTTAAGTCCAGAGTGGAGAAGTAGGCTGATGACCCCAGGGCAGTCAAGGACTCCTCAATGTGTGGCAATGGATAAGCATCTTTGTGGGTGATTTGATTGATTTTTCTGTAATCCACGCAGAACCTTATACTGCCATCTTTTTTTCGAACAAGGACTATGGGCGCAGCCCAGGGACTATGACTGTCCCGGATTATATTAGAGTCTTTCATCTCTTGTATCATCTCTTTCACAGACTGATAGGTAGTAGGTGGTATGGGTCTGTATCTCTCCTTGATAGAAGGATGAGAGCCAGTGGGTATGGTGTGTTTGATTACACTGACCTCTCCGTAGTCCGTGGAGTGCTTGCTGAAAGCCTTGTGATGTTCTTTCACCAGATTCAGAACTCCCTCTATTTGCTCCTTCGGGGTGGATTCGTTCCCCACATGAAGTTCTTTCCACCAGGATGTTGTAGGGGCGCTGGCAGTGGCGCTGCTGCTCTGTGCGGTCTGGAACGTCTCCGTGGCAGGCAGACGGATCACATCCTGGAAAGACACTTGGAAAAGCTGAGCAACGGGGCAGTGCTTAAAAAGAGTAACGGGGTGATCACCAAAATTAATTAAACGGACAGGCACTTTACCTTGAGACACGGTCACCAGACTATTGGCTGTTCGCACGAAGGGATGATTCTCAATTGAAATAGGATCCACTAGGGCTTGATAGTCCTGGCCCTAGATCCCTAACACAGCACGGCACCACAGGATGATCTGAGAATTTGGAGGCAGAATTACTGTCCGGTTATCCCGGATCCGGACAGTACAGATTTCTCCTTTTCCATTTGCGAACCTTTGCTGAGCACACAGCACACTAATAGTCTTTTGAATTACTCTTTTGGAAGCAGGTGAGGCCGAAGGTATAGTTTGGTTTAAAGCTTCAAGCACTTCGGAGTAACAATTTTTAAAGACATTACTCCCTAGGATTACAGGGTGTCCTCCTTTATCTCCTGCTTGTACCTGTACCACGATCACACCTTGCTGTGGTAAGGTGGCTTCTCCCACCTGAAAGGTAGGTTCCCAGTACCCATGGACTTTCACTGGCTTACCGTTGCTGGCGATGATATCTAGCCAGGACTCTGGTGGCTGGGTAAGGAGACTTGAATCCCAGAATTTGTCAAAGGCAGGTCGTTGGATGGTGGTGACCTGAGACCCAGTATCCAGCAGGGCTTCAAAAGGTATCCCGTTGATACATATGTTCATTTTTGGACGAGATCCTACATATTTAGGCATCCAGTTTGGATCCTTTGGACCTACTGTTCTACCTCCCGAGGGGCGGTCCCCTGCCTCAGGGGTTGCCCGTTTAACTGCCAGCACATTGATTCGGTATGTCCATATTTTTTACAATAGTGACAGACAGGCTGTTTGCGATTTCTGGACCGGTAACTTGGTCGTCCATCAGGTTCCCTGGGGTATACATCTTTATATGCAGACAGGAGTCTTGGAGAAAAGGGGCCTTCATCTTCCAGTAACAATGGTCTCTCCCATTCCTCTATTTTCTTGCACACTTTCTCCAGGCTCTTAGTAAGATGGTTTACTTGCTCCTTAGTGCTGCCACTACATCTGTTACTGGAGATTGAGTGGCTTGACCGACTACAGCCAGACCCACATTGACAGTCTTTGGCGGACAAGCCGGAGGTTCAGGGGAGGCTGCTGGCCCTGCGGACGGGTTTTGGCCTAGGATACTGATGGCCAGCTCTTTAAAGTCCAAAAATGCACAATTGGGGTGTTGAGCTGACAGCATCCTCAGCTGGCCCTTTAAATGTTCAGTACTTATACCCGCAATGAACTGCTCTCTAAGAGTCCTGTCCTGATCTTCAGCTTCCTTGGGGTCCACCTGGACCGCAGCCCGCAGGGTCTCTTGCAAGGACAGAGCCAAATCGCGGAGCGACTCCCCAGGCTGTTGTTTCCTGCTGAAAAATCGCATTTTAACTTCGGACACCGTTCTGGCCGCAAATGTGCTGCCGAGGCGATCAAAAATCTGCTTCAGTCTACTCTTTTCAGAACGGGCCCTGACATGACTTCCCTGCGGGCGGCCCCATCTAACTGAGCTAGGAGGATCTCCATTTGTTGTTCAGCAGAGATAGGGTAGAGCCGGAATAAGGCCAGGATCTGGTCTCAAAAGTTAATTTATGGGCTTCCCCGGAATATCGCGGGAACCAGGGGGCCCCCCGAAATAGTACGGCATGGTCAGTGGCATCAGGCTTGATGCTGCCGCAGCGGCAGGCGCCATATTATTCGCTGCAGGCACTTTAGTAGGCATATCAGGGGCCCCCTGTCCCACTTAATCAGGTGCGGACATAGCGTTGCTAAGGAGGCGATGGAGTGAGTATGGCCCTTTAAGAAACTGCGGCGTGGACCGGGTTTAATATGGACAGATTTTTTTTTTTCAGGCCGAGTCTCTTATTGCTAGTGGGGGACCTTCCCCGGTCTCCTGGCAAGGGTCGGTACCTCCCCGGTACAGTTATATGAAGGGGCCGGTGAATGGTAAAGTTTGTACTTACTCCGGCGGTGCTCGTTCCAAATCTCGCGAGATGCGCGGCTACGTCAGACGGGAGTCCCACACACAGCGTCAGAAGGTAGGCGTGGCATCTTGGAGCTCCGGGATTCCAGGTAAGCGGTATCCTCTGTCCAGACAGGGCAGCGTTTTTCCTCCTTGCAGGCTGGGCTGTACCTTCTCTTTGTCTTTTTCGCGCCAAACGGCCACAACGAGGCGCACCAATAATCCTGTCAGGTTAAGCGGCCATCTTTGAGCAAAGACGCTGTCTATTCACTGACAGCAAGCGGTGACTAAATAAGCAGCAAAACAGTCCATGCAATCTAATCTTCACACCGCAAATTATTACAGTTCTTTGGCCCAGCAATTTTTCAATAAACAAGTAGGGCTTAGTCACTTTATGGGTATAAAACGGCACACAGTTTAATTCCACAATGGCGCAGAAATAATCCGTAAATCCTGTTTGTGACGCCAATTTATGCAGCACACCAGACTTGCAGGGTATTGCGATTGTGAGGTCACGGTTTATGGGCAAGCGAGGGTTACTCATAATTCTGTAGGAAAACCCTGGGCAGGCGTACAGGAGAGGCTGGCACAGGAGTCCTCTGGGGCACACTCTATATATAGGGACCAGGCCTGATGGTGGATGAGGTGTCCTGGATGTTGCAGGTGTTTAATGTGCCTGGGGCAAGGTCCCTTTAAGAAACGTGACGCCAGTGCCTGTAACGGTGGCACACCGATTTATAGTTGTAGTAATTGAGGAACACGGTGGTATGGTAAACCAAACTTTGCTTTACTGGAACAACAGTTCAACTTTGTACAGTTCAGTTTCAGTTCCACATTGCAGCAGTAACAATTAGCAGGCTCTTTATAAATGGCAGACAAATGTTCTTTGCAAGATACTCAGAGGGTAACACTTCCCAGACCAGGCTGCACTAATCCTCAGTTATTCTGGCTGGCTGTATTCCAAGGCCCGTATGCCCAAATGCTGGCTTTTATCCTTGGTAGCAATCTTCCTCAGGTATCTATCACTTGCCTCAGTTCAATGTCCCTTCTGCCCTTCAGCTTACTTGATTAGCTGGTACACTGGCTCTGCTCTTCTTGTGGGAACTGCAGGTTTCTCCCAGGAGGAATACTCTTCTCATGGGGTGACTCTTCTGAGCTAACATAGACTCAGGAACTTCAGGCTGGCTAGACTACACTACTAGCCACCTGGACTGAACTGCCCTTCCCTGTCTGGGCCTAGCTATATATACTAAGGGCTTACTATCTCCCTCTAGTGTATAGGAGGCTAAACTACCCTCCAATAGGCCTGCTACCCAGATAACACAGGGAAAATGAACAGAAACATCACAGTAGTACAACAGACATATTAACCCTTGTGTAGTGCCCACCTTTACCTAGTGGGACACTACACCATTTACATGCTGTATTAAAAGGAAATATACATACATCCTATTAGCCTTTCTGTGGTGAATTGTGATTGTTATATTTCTTTTTTTGGGTTGTATTAATAGGAAAAAGAATACGTCTTAATTGTGCCGTTCTGCGGTGAAGTTACATTGTACTACAGTCTTTTCTGGGGTGTATTTTTTTAATTAGAAAATTTGTATTATACAGTATGTCAGACAGATGTATTATACAGAAGTATTACATGCCGTAGGCTCGGTTCCACCTTTCAGCGAGGATGAGCTACTAGAGGACAGTCAGCAGCTACTGCCCAACCAAGATCTGGAGGAGACATCCACCGCTTCCTCTGGTAAGCGGAAAAGTAGTGATAATGAGAGTCGCGTGGGAGCAGGTGTTGTGAGCAGTCAGGCTCCTGGCCCTGAGACCTTTGAGGGGGACATCAGTGACATGCAGACAGTAGCGGAAGATGATGATATAGCCGATCGCTCTTGGGAACCAGGTGTAGAGGGGGCCTCATCATAATCATTATTAGAAGAGGGTAGCAGCTTGTATGTGAGGCAGCGGTTGAGCAAGCAGGTGTGGTAGCGTGGCAGTGAGTCAGAAGGGTGGCAGCAGTGGGAGGTCGGGAGCCAAATGTGCCCAGGGTAGACTATCCGCTTTCCAGGAGCCTACCCGCCCAGAAAGTAGCGGTGCAGGGATTCACGGAGGCAGTGGTAGAAGGCAGTCAGTGCGGAGTGTTGGTGAGAAAATGGCATACTCTGCGGTGTGGCAATTTTTTGATAGACCGCTGAAGGTGGTGAACATGGCCATTTGCTAAATTTATGGGCAGAAGGTAAAGCGTGGCCAGGGTGCCAATGTTGGCACCACAGCCCTGCGTCAGCACATGCAGCGTCACAATAAAGTGGCCTGGGAAAACCGTGGCTCTGATGTAGTGGTCCAGCCTGCCACAGCAACCGCTGCATCACCCAGTGGCAAGCACACAATTTCATGCAGCCAATTTCAATTTCATGCAGTCAAGGCTCTACCACCTCAGCTGAAGGGAGTCTGTCCATCCCATCATCTGCTGGTCCTGATGCTCCCGCTCCTCGTCCTCCTAATACTCGTCAGTCATTCCGTCAGCAATCGATCACTGAAGCGATTGCCGAGAGACAACAGTATGCGTGCAGTCATCCAACGGCCAGGAGTACGTTCAGCTTCTGCGCCAAGTTGCTGGTGCAGCAGTCCCTCCCTTTCCAAGTAGTGGACTCTGCACCTTTCAGAGAACTGATGGCTTGTGCCGAGCCGAGGTGGAGAATCCCAAGCCGTCATTTCTTTGCGACAAAGGCAGTACCAGCCTTGAACACATATGTAGAACAGAAGGTGGGACATTCCTTGAGCCTTTCGGTGTCTGCCAAAGTGCACGGCAGCGCTAACGTGTGGAGCTGTAACTACGGTCAAGTAAAATATATGTCCTTTACGGCCTACTGGGTAAATGTGGTTTCTGCCCAGCCATACCAGCAACTTGGCCAGGTGACGCCGCTTCTGCATCTACATTCTCACGCCATTGTTCCTGCGACAATGTCTGCCTCTGCCTCCTCATCCACCACCGTTTCCTCAGCCTCCACTGCAGGGACAATTCACAGTGCTCCTCCAGCATAGCACATGTGCCGGGGATGGCGGTGTCATGCTGTTCTGCACCTACTTTGCCTGGGCGAACGGAGTCACACAGAGGAGGAACTGCTCCATGTCCTTCATCAAGAAATCGAATCCTGGCTTTCTCCTCGACAACTCAAAATTGGAACCATGGTGACTGACAACGGGAAGAACATAGTGTCGGAGCTGCATCAAGGAGGGCTGAGCCCTGCATGGTTCACGTGTTCAATCTGGTTCTAAAGCGGTTCCTGGAGTCTTCATCCCATCTGCAAGACATTCTGAAAATGGCCAGGAAACTTGCATGCACTTAAGCCACTCATATACCATAAATCACACCCTCCTTGTACTGCAGTGGCAGAACGGCATCCCCAAACATACGCTGATATGCAACGTTTCCACGCGATGGAATTCCACCCTCCATCTGTTGGACTGATTATAATAACAGAGAAAGGCCATAAACAATTTCTTGATGATACAGGCAGACAGAGGTACTTCCTGTGTAACTTCAATGTTAGCCGGTGGAAGCTCATGTGTGACACCTGCTCGGGCCCTTTGAAGAGGCCACTTTATTTGTCAGTCAAAACTACAAAAAACAAAATGGCTGCACACCATTATATATACAAACAATAGAGCTAGAAAATGGGGGTCATTCTAGATAAAATTGGTACAATACAGACTATAAATGAGTATACATGAATAGTGGAAGCTCTTAGCGCACATACGTGTCGGGCCCATCTACCAGGCGTCAAGGTGGCTTCCGCAGATGGGTCCCTATCACTAAAGAAACTGCCTCACTTTGGGCTTACTTAAGCCTACAATATACAGGGCAGTGTAGGAACCAGCTACAAACATATTCTGCTCAGAAGTCCCAGGTAGATGGCCGTGTTCAGTCTAAAAGGGGTGCCACCCCCAACATATTGCAAGAAAATTTAGACTAAAACCTTCAGGATCACAGGTGCATATCCATGAGGCAAACATAATTACAAAAAACAAAATGGCTGTACACCATTATATATACAAACAATAGAGCTAGAAAATGGGAGTCATTCTAGATAAAAGTGGTACAATACCGACTATAAATGAGTATACATGAATAATGGAAGCTCTTAGCGCACATACGTGTCGGGCCCATCTACCAGGCGTCAAGGTGGCTTCCACAGGATATGTTTGTAGCTGGTTCCTACACTGCCCTGTATATTGTAGGCTTAAGTAAGTCCAAAGTGAGGCAGTTTCTTTAGTGATAGGGACCCATCTGCGGAAGCCACCTTGACGCCTGGAAGATGGGCCCGACACGTATGTGCGCTAAGAGCTTCCATTATTCATTATTCATTATTTTTGGAAAATTTGGCAAACCGACTAAATCAAATTTTTGAGAAATTCGCTCATCTCTACTCTTCAGGTAATTATATATTTATTTTTTTAGCTCATTTCTTCTTGTCAGTTTTATCATTACAAATCCTGGACAGCCCCTTTAATTCTAAAACACTATACTATGGTATTTTCACATCAGTGGGTGCAGTAACCAGCTCCATACACAACACACAATAGATGGAACTTTAGTTTCAACATCCAGCACAAGAAATACTGCAGAACACATGATACATAGGTGGGAGTGCAGGGTGTCGGGTCCCCACTGATCAGATATTGATTAGTATAAAAGGAGCCTTTTTGTGCCATTATATCTACTCAACTGCAACCATACCGAATCATTTGCAAACAATTTAGAAGAACATTTACTCTTAATATCTAGCAAGTTAGGTGTTGACCCCTAAAGGAGCTGTAATTGCAGCTATTTGGTTGTCGATTCAGAGTTCTGAAGATTTTTTTGCATACTGTTTATATCACTTTTGTGCACAGACACCTATGTAACTAGAGCAAATGTTCGACTTCTTGTTAAAAAAAAATTGGCACTGACACTAGAGAAATTTGCAACTATATACATGATTCATATGTCACCATTTGAAAGACAAATAATGGTTGCACTTTCCTAAAAAACAAACCATTTTTTCCCCCAAAAAACATTCAAGCTCCTCATATGTTAGTGGTCAGGTCACCCACTTGGCTAACCACTGCATAACTACCATATTCAGAGTCCAAACTAATGGCCCGATAACATGGAAATAAGGGGTCTATAGAAGATGAAAGTGGCAGAGGACTCAAAAGAACCAATTGACGGAGGTAAGTTGATTTAAAGTTTTTATACAGATGACAGCTTTTTAAAGGGGTTGTCCCCCCAAAAATATTCTACAGTTTTCAAACCAGCACCTGCATCTGAATAATTTTGTAATTGCCTGGCCGTGCGGAGGTAAACGGATCCGTCCAGACTTACAATGTAAGTCAATGGGGACGGATCCGTTTGAATTTGACACAATATGGCTCAATTTTCTAACGGATCCGTCCCCCATTGACTTTCAATGTAAAGTCTGGACGGATCCGTCTGAAGCTACTTTCACACTTAGAATTTTTTCTACAATATAATGCAGACGGATCCGTTCTGAACAGATCCCATCGTCTGCATTATATGAGCGGATCCGTCTGGGCAGACCCCAGACGGATCCGCTCTGAATGCAAGTGTGAAAGCAGCCTTAGGAGCCCAAGGGGCGCATCGTGAGATTGCAGCAATCTAGCTGTGAGCAAGGAGGAGATTCGGAGGACGCAGGGGGTGCTAGGCTCCTTCACAGGGGTGTGTGGCTGGGCACCAAGAAGGTTCGTACAGCCCCTTGGGCTCCTTACCAGGGTCATTTACATATCTATAAAATCATTTTTTAAACACAATAAAAGGACACAGCTTTATGGGACAGCTATATTGCGGACATGCTAGCGGCGATCTAGTCGTGCATGTCCGCAGCTCTATAAGCTAAAACGAGTGTCACATTGTCACAAGATAATCAATATTATTCACTTGCTGTTATTGGATTTAAAGGGGTTGGCCCATCTTAGATATTGATAGTGTATTGCTATCTCCAGAACAGGGCCCCCAAAGTGAAGGGGAGAACTCCGGGCACTCAATGTCTAAGATGAGACAATCCCTTTAATGTTATGGCTGATCGGTGTATGTGTTTAACAGTTATTTCATCTAGGTTTCACTTGAAATGAAAGATTGATACATAAAAATAATAAATGTTTTAGAAGAATGACCTCATTCTAATTTTATATTATTATATGTTATATGATTGAGTAGGGAGGAGTTACAGGAGAAATTCTCTAAAAAAATGCAGAGTTTTTACTATTTTAGGAGAATCCCAAGGTCATCACAGTACTCTGACTCAAGCTTAAATTATAGAAAAATCCAGACTAAAACTTTGGCTTCCGTATACAATGATGAAACAGAAGAAATTCAGGAAGTGTCTCATTTTTTAATCCTTTATTTTATTTTTTGCCTGGTTGCTCAACAGAGGTCAGAGCAGAGGATGTAGTAGACATGGTTTATTAGGCATGTATTAAATGTTTGGTGGATTGGAAAGTACAAATCAATTCAGATCTTAAAAAATATTGAGGAAGAGTTACCAATTAAAATACACACAAAATGTGAAGAAAACTGAAAAATTAACAAACGTGCTTTGCATTAAATGCATCATGTTTTAGAGTATTTTTCTTACTTGTATGATGAGGGGCTTGAATAGAATGGCACCGACGCATTGAAGTGAATGGGGATGGCGGAGCTGTAGTCACACCTGCGCACTGCTGCAATAAAGACAGCAGGTAAATAGAGAAGAGAAGGCAGCGCAAGGTTTCTTCCTTGGCATCACGCTGGCAAATATAATTTTTCCTGAAATTTGGATCAAAGTCAATCAATTTGACTTTGATTCGGCTCATCTCTAGTTATGATGTTTTCACTACCTGGCAGTGTCAATCCAGGTTCAGAGGGTACAGACAGAGCAGAGCCTTTAGGTGTAACAGTAACGCCCCCATTGCTCCTAGAGACACATTTGCATATATCAAAACATACATTTTCTCAGCAATGTGGGCACATATGAACATGGGACCAACATTGATGTCTTCAGCTGCCAAGTGCAGATGTAACAGGTCAGCCAGTTTCATAGGTACAAATCTGCTGACAGATGCCCTTTGAAGCAATGATATTGTTGAAAAAATGCAAACAAGTCTCTAGGAGCAATGGGGGCGTTACTATTACACCTAGAGGCTGTGCTCTCTCTGCAACTGGCCTGCTCTCTCCATTATGATTGACAGGCCCAGGCAATAAAAACGTGATCATGCCTGGCCTTTAGGCAGAGGGCGTGGCAGCTGCAGAGAAAACGGCGCCTCTAGGTGTAATGGCAACTCCCCTATTGCTCCTAGAGGCTAATTTGCATATATTAAAACGTAATTTTTCTCAGCAATGCGGTCACATATGACCATGGGACCAACACAGATGTGTTCAGCTGCCGAGTGCACATCTAACAGGTCAGTCAGTTTTATAGCTACAAATCTGCTGATAGATGCCCTTTAAGAACAATAAAAAGAGGCCATAATGTAATAACCCATATGTTGCTTTTCATTTTTACAAGAGAGAACAGGGTAATTATTGTGCTGTTTTCAGTCTTCCGTTATATCATAGTTGCACTGTCTATCTGACAAAATTGTACACATTACTGTACTGCTTGCTATAAGAATAACCAGAAGAAACAAAATTGTACTAGGGTCCCCCTGCTATTATGTCCTATTTACAGTACCTTCCTATGTGGTACCAAGACTATTGGGCAGGGCAGAGGTTGAGACAGTTACCTCTGTATCCCTTATAGCTTGTCTCTGCTACCCAAATCTCCACTACGGTATTTTCCAATTGTAGGAACATTCTCTAAACCTGCAGTACCATCACAGACCAGCAGGGATCTTGTCACATTTCAGAAGGTTTTAGCCTATTATGTTAATGTATATGAATGTATATTAGGACAGTTTTAATTGTATTGCATGGCACGTTTCTACATCTGTACATTATACAAGTCACTCCTTTTATAAATATTTATACACAGAAAGGACAAATTGCATTTTGCCCGACTTTACAGATAAAAGTAAAAAACCTTTTAGCAGGAATAATAAATGTCACATATTTCCAAAGAGCATCTCCAATTTTGAACAGCCCTATTTTGACCAATTTGATCTAAAATGGAGTGGTAGGCATTTATTTTAACAATGTGATATTTTTTTCCAATCTTAAGAAGACTTTCATTTCTTTGGCTCAGCGGGGTAGGTGCATTACATATTTAGAAAAGCACTTGAATGCCCTGTTCTCAATATAAGAGATATTAGTGCTTATTCTCTAAATTGCTAAAGGATGATGTACAAGTAAGTTCTCGGAGAATGTGATAGAGGAAATCAATTAGATGCACAAGGATGATTTTTTATTTTTTTGCATTTATGAATATTTTACAATATAATTTTAAGGTTCTCAGACAAAGAATAGTCAGATTTTGTCAAACTGCCCTTCACCTTTTCCATCCTCCATATGTCACCTGGGAAACAGATTTGTACATGAATAGAATGATTGCCTTTAAACAAGATTCTGAGTTGTTTAAGTTGACAGGGATGATTAAGAGTTATGATAAGGCCAAAACCGTTCAAGAAATAAAGTTTCAACTTGAGGAATAACTCAAGAGGTTGAGTAGGTGATGACTGTGAGTAAAGATGACTACTAAACAACTTCTAGAAATTCTTTAGGCCTGAAGGTGATTGCAGGTTGATTTGGCCAGTGAGATAACGGCACTGGTATTATCTAGATGGGATAGATGCCTCGGGAGGTAGGATTGCTCTTCTACCTACATACAATAGCTGACCTTGTTTAGCAATTTGTAAATGGTATTCTAACCTAATGGTTCTTGTTTACCAGAGTTATTTTCTGAAGACATATATCACTATTTCTTATTTTCTGAGGCAGTAGACAGAACACACAACCACAAAAAGAAACAGAAATGACACCTAAAGTACTCATAATCATGAGTCGAAGAGAAGCATTTTTGGATTAAGCCTGCCATAAAGTAAAAGAGTTATAGAAGGCATGAAAATAGTCCAATGGGGTCCCCAGTAGACTTTTTAAAGGTTGACGATATTGCACAAAGGCATATTCTCATGTTCAATTATTCTCTAGTCGTCTGATATAATTCCATGTTATAGAACTTTATTGTTCTCTAATTGTATTTGTACAAAGATATAGGCATGCTGCAATTTTGTTTTCTAGAACGTGACTGAGCCTTGATATTTCTACCGCTGTGACTGGAAAGGATGTCTCATGTTACTGTAGTATCTGTAGTGGTGCACAACAATTCCCCTGCAGGGTGTCAGCAGCCTGACTACCCATAGATACCACCGAGACCCTATAGGCAGGCCACAGCTCCCCTGCCGCCATTCGCTCCTCTCTCGGCTCACCAGCAGTATAACGCACAAACAGCCAGTGCGCATGCGCCGCCTTTGCCGCACAGAACTCTGGGAATTGAAGTCCTAATGAGCGGCAGTGAAGGAGATGCAGTGTGCACAGAACCCCCCCCCCC
The DNA here is from genome assembly GCF_014858855.1 of Bufo gargarizans. NCBI lineage: Eukaryota > Metazoa > Chordata > Amphibia > Anura > Bufonidae > Bufo > Bufo gargarizans. Next base: position 114,592,172 of record NC_058081.1, on the reverse strand, counting down.
CCCCCCCCTCCCCTTTCAGGATGGTAGAGTGGCAGCGGGGTAGAGTATTAGCTGTAATGTCCAGCTAACACTCTGCTTGAAACGGCCGTTTAACCCCTTTCATGCCGTGGTCCTTAGATCGCTGTATAGAGGGGCAAACCATCGGGCCGCTGCTCTGTTGTGGCAGCAGCCGATTGTCATATATTGTTATACCCGGGGTCAGGAAGTCGCAGCTGATGGCTGCGCGCTCTATGTAGTAAGATAGTTTCCTTATGGTGGCTTTCTGGGTTTGCTTTGCAACCCTTTTTGGCTCACTCAGGGATCCATAGCTCCTTCTCCTCAGCAGTTCCTTGTCCAGCACTCCCAACCTCCTTATATTCCCCTCTCACACTTCTCTGGTTGCCAGATATAGAGCTTCCTGCCTGGACTTCTATACTGACCCACTGGAGCTGTGTTGCTGCATTCTCTGGTTGTTGGTCCAGAACCTTTCCCTCCGGATCCCTGTTGGACATTTGTGGTCTGCTGTGGTCGCCCACCTGGGTTTATGTGTTAGTCTGTATTGTCTGTCCGCTCCCTGGTTTTTCCCTCTTAGTGTCAGTGGTGCGGACTAGCGATCCCACCGGCCCGTTCACTATCTAGGGTTCATTTTAGGGAAAGCCAGGGTTTAGACACGTGATCGCCGCATGGGTGAGAAACCCATCTAGGGACATCAGGGCAGTCAGGTGCCAGCCGCAAGGTGAGTCAGGGGTCACCACCTTTCCCTCTCCCTTGGGCAGGGCTTTCCCTTTTCCCTACCTGTGCGTGACGCCGGTCATTACACAGATGCATGAAAGGTAAACTGAGGGAGGGATCTCCCTCCCCCATCGAGCTGCTGTTGGTTACTATGCAACTGGACGCCTTCACAGGCATCCGGCTTGCTGTGGTATATCTAAGCCTGATCAGGCTCATGCTAAAGGCAGAAGCCTGATCAGGCTAAGGGCTCATGCACACGACCGTGTGCTGGCCGTTCTGTGCATTAGGGACAGCAATTTGCAGCCCCCAATGCACAGCAACATCCGTACGGCAGCCGCAGACAGATCCGGACCCATTCAAGTGATCTGTCCACACTGCAAAACAGTAGTGCATGCACTACTTTTTTGCGGTGCGGAGGCACAGACCGAAAACCCACAGAACCCATGTAAAAAAAAAAAAAAACATGCAGATTGTGATACTTCATAAAATAGTTGTTACTGTACATGACATTTTATTTTTCGGGAAGTTAGAAGGCTTAGAAATTTAAAAGCAACTCTTAAGATTTTTAAGAAAATTTCCAAAACCAATTAAGGACCAGTTTAGTTATGAAGTCACTTTGTGGGGCTTATATAGTAAAAACCCCACATAAATGGCACCATTTAAAAAACTACACCCCTCAAGTTATTCAAAACTGATTTTACAAACTTTGTTAACCCTTTAGGTGTTCCACAAGAATGAAAGGAAGATGGTGAAATTTCACTTTTTTGCAGATTTTCCATTTTAATCTATTTTTTCCTGTAACACAGCACGGGTTAACAGCCAAACAAATCTCAATATTTATTACTCTGTGTGACAAACTCCCCTCTTTTGAGGTTGCCACGAGTGCTTGGAAAGGACTACTTGCCCGCCTCTTACCATGCGATTATGGTCCCATGTTGAATGCACCGGTTTTGTGCAGAAAAGCCATAAGTACATCCAGGCCAAAGAGACTTGTACTAACTTTTGAATTCCTGATCTAATTCGTGCCATTTTGGGATGTGTTAAATGTCTATGTGTATTGTAAAGGGTGGGACATTGTATGTTTGAGTAAGTGATGTCTGTTCCATTGTCTCTCTGTGTGTATTGGCGATTGTCCTCTGTCCTGGAGACAACCGAGTTGTAATTCGATTGTCTCTCAGGACAAAGGGCAATGTGTATTCTCCTGATTATGTTAACCATGGTGTCTATGTGGGTTGTAACCTTTGTGTTATGGGTTAATGTATGGTTGTTGTGGGTGTCTCCCTTGCATGGGAGCAGGGGATAAAAGCAATTGTATTTTTCAATGTGAGGCCTTCCAGTAAAGTATTTCTAGCATTCAGCTTGGGCTAATGTATAGACTTATTTGGCGATACCAGCGATACTAGTGATAATAGCGATTTATTGCTCTGTGGATTACTTGGCTGTGCTATTTCAAGGGGAGAAGGGAATACTAGACGGTGACACGGATGATACCGTCACACTCTGATTCTACAGTTTACAGAAACACCCCAAATGCGGTTGTAAACTGCTGTATGGGCACATGGCATGGCGCAGAGGGAAAAGAAGTGCTATATGAATTTTGGAGGGCAGATGTTGCTGGGATAATTTTAAGTTGCCATGCCACATTTAAAGACCCCCTGATTCACCCCTAGAGTAGAAACTACAAAAAAGTGACCCCATTTTGTAAACTACGGGATGAGTTAGTTTTATTGGTACTAATTTGGGGTACATATGATTTTTAATTTCTCAATATTACACTTTTTGTGAGGCAAGGTAACCAAAAATGGCTGTTGTGGCACAGTTTTAAATTTTTTTTTTTTTTTTACAGAGGATAGATTATATGTTGTTTTTATAGAGCATGTTGATACAGATGCTACAATACCAAATGTGTGTATTTTTGAAAATGTTTGATGTTTTTGTGTCTTTATTTTCTAAAAGCTACATTTATTATATTTTACTGCCAATTGTCTTGTGTAGGGGCTCTTTTGCAGGAAGAGCTGAAATTTTTATTGGTACCATTTTGGGTATGTATGCTTTTTTTATCATTCAATATGACACTTTTTTGGGGCAAGGTGAGCAAAAAATTGCTATTTTGGCATAGATTATTATTATTTTTTTAACAGCATTCATGGGTAGGGGGTAGATCATGTGATATGTTTATAGAGCAGGTCATTACAGATGTAGCAATACCTAATATATCTATTTGATATTTATTTTAGTTTTATACAATAAAAGCATTTGTGAAAAAAAAGATCATGTTTTTTGTCACCATTTTCTGAAAGCTATATTTTTTTCATTTTTCTGCTGGTCGTCTTGGGTAGGGGCTCATATTTTGCGGAAAGAGTTGACGTATTTATAGGTTCCATTTTTGGGTACATGATTTTTTTGATCACTTAATATTACACTTTATGTGGCAAAGTGACCAAAAATTCGTTGTTTTATTTTATTTTTTTATGGAATTCACATTAGGGGCTAGATCATGTGATATTTTTTATAGAGCAGGTTGTTATGGAGGAGACGATACCTAATATGTCTACTTTTTTTATGTATTTCAGTTTTACGCAATAAAAGCATCTTTGAAAAAAAAATCATGTTTTAGAATCTCCATTTTCTGAAAGCCATGTTTTTTTTATTTGGTGGTTGTCTTATATAGGGGCTCATTTTTTGCGGGAAGGTTACAAAAAAATAGCATTTCTTGCTGTTTTTATTTTATTTTTATGGTGTTCACTAGGGATGAGCGAATTGACTTCGGATGAAACATCCGAAGTGGATTCACATAAAAGTTTGTTCTAATACTGTACGGAGCAGGAGCAATAAATTAATTTGTACTGTAAAAAAAACATTTCGTGAACTCGGGTTCGGTTCCCCTTGGTTCGAGAATTTTTTTTTACAATACAAATTAATTTACAAAGTTACTACGCAAAGTCTCGCAAGACTTTGCAAAGCAATAACTTTGGCTCATCAGGGCCAATACATTCTAATAGTGTACAAAGCTCCTTCTCTGTACAAAGAACAAAGTTCTGTACAAAGAACAAAGTTTTATGCGAATCGACTTTGGATATTCGCTCATCCATAGTGTTCACCTTAGGGGGTAACTCATATAATATTTTTTTAGAGCAGGTCACTACAGACGTAGAGATACCTAACATGTCTACTAAATCTAGAATATCTTTCTTATATGACTAAAAGCATTGCAGATTCCATTGCCAAGTTCTATTCCAACTTGTATAACCTAAAAGAGGATAGCACTAGGGATGAGCGAACTCGAACTGTATAGTTCGGGTTCGTACCGAATTTTGGGGTGTCCGTGACACGGACCCGAACCCGGACATTTTCGTAAAAGTCCGGGTTCGGGTTCGGTGTTCGTCGCTTTCTTCGCGCTTTTGTGACGCTTTCTTGGCGCTTTTTGAAAGGCTGCAAAGCAGCCAATCAACAAGCGTCATACTACTTGCCCCAAGAGGCCATCACAGCCATGCCTACTATTGGCATGGCTGTGATTGGCCAGAGCACCATGTGACCCAGCCTCTATTTAAGCTGGAGTCACATAGCGCCGCCCGTCACTCTGCTCTGATTAGCGTAGGGAGAGGTTGCGGCTGCGACAGTAGGGCGAGATTAGGCAGATTAACTCCTCCAAAGGACTTGATTAACTGATCGATCTGCAGCTGTGGATCATTGAGCTGCTGATCCTCAATTGCTCACTGTTTTTAGGCTGCACAGACCGTTTGTCAGTCTCATTTTTCTGGGGTGATCGGCGGCCATTTTGTGTCTTGTGGTGCGCCAGCACAAGCTGCGACCAAGTGCATTTAACCCTCAATGGTGTGGTTGTTTTTTGGCTAAAGCCTACATCAGGGTGAAGCTGTCACACCAAGTGCATTTAACCAGCAATAGTCTGTTCATTTTTTGGCCATATACAAAATCAGGGGCAAGCTGCGCCTGTCACCAAGTGCATTTAACCCTCAATGGTGTGGTTGTTTTTTGGCTAAAGCCTACATCAGGGTGAAGCTGTCACACCAAGTGCATTTAACCAGCAATAGTCTGTTCATTTTTTGGCCATATACAAAATCAGGGGCAAGCTGCGCCTGTCACCAAGTGCATTTAACCCTCAATGGTGTGGTTGTTTTTTGGCTAAAGCCTACATCAGGGTGAAGCTGTCACACCAAGTGCATTTAACCAGCAATAGTCTGTTCATTTTTTGGCCATATACAAAATCAGGGGCAAGCTGCGCCTGTCACCAAGTGCATTTAACCCTCAATGGTGTGGTTGTTTTTTGGCTAAAGCCTACATCAGGGTGAAGCTGTCACACCAAGTGCATTTAACCAGCAATAGTCTGTTCATTTTTTGGCCATATCCCAGTCTAATTCTGTCACTAAATCCATACCGGTCACCCAGCGCCTAAATACTAGGCCTCAAATTTATATCCAGCTAAATCTGTCCCTAGTGCTGTAGCTGGGCGAGTTATTTAGTGTCCGTTCAAGCACATTTCTTGTTCTGGGTTGAAATACAATTCCCAATTTAGCAATTTCATAATTTAGTGGTTCCTGCTATATCAGAGCTATTTGGAATCTATCCCTAAAAGGGTATATAATATTGAAGGTGCACATTGGGTCATTCAGAATAACTTCACACACACCCGCTACTGTGTATTTCCAAGTCTAATTCTGTCACTAAACCCATACCTGTCACCCAGCGCCTAAATACTAGGCCTCAAATTTAAATCCCTCTAAATCTCTCGTTACCCACCGCTGTACTGTTGTTGCTGGGCAAGATATTTAGTGTCCGTCAAAGCACATTTTTTGTTCTGGGTTGAAGTACAATTCCCAATTTAGCAATTTCATAATTTAGTGGTTTCTGCTATATCAGAGCTATTTGAAATCTATCCCTAAAAGGGTATATAATATTGAAGGTGCACATAGGGTCATTCAGAATAACTTCACACACACGCTTCTGTGCATTTCCAAGTCTAATTCTGTCACTAAATCCATACCGGTGACCCAGCGCCTAAATACTAGGCCTCAAATTTAAATCCCTCTAAATCTCTCGTTACCCACCGCTGTACTGTTGTTGCTGGGCAAGATATTTAGTGTCCGTCAAAGCACATTTTTTGTTCTGGGTTGAAGTACAATTCCCAATTTAGCAATTTCATAATTTAGTGGTTCTGCTATATCAGAGCTATTTGAAATCTATCCCTAAAAGGGTATATAATATTGAAGGTGCACATAGGGTCATTCAGAATAACTTCACACACACCCGCTACTGTGTATTTCCAAGTCTAATTCTGTCACTAAATCCATACCTGTGACCCAGCGCCTAAATACTAGGCCTCAAATTTAAATCCCTCTAAATCTCTCGTTACCCACCGCTGTACTGTTGTTGCTGGGCAAGATATTTAGTGTCCGTCAAAGCACATTTTTTGTTCTGGGTTGAAGTACAATTCCCAATTTAGCAATTTCATAATTTAGTGGTTTCTGCTATATCAGAGCTATTTGAAATCTATCCCTAAAAGGGTATATAATATTGAAGGTGCACATAGGGTCATTCAGAATAACTTCACACACACGCTTCTGTGCATTTCCAAGTCTAATTCTGTCACTAAATCCATACCGGTGACCCAGCGCCTAAATACTAGGCCTCAAATTTAAATCCCTCTAAATCTCTCGTTACCCACCGCTGTACTGTTGTTGCTGGGCAAGATATTTAGTGTCCGTCAAAGCACATTTTTTGTTCTGGGTTGAAGTACAATTCCCAATTTAGCAATTTCATAATTTAGTGGTTCCTGCTATATCAGAGCTATTTGAAATCTATCCCTAAAAAGGGTATATAATATTGAAGGTGCACATAGGGTCATTCAGAATAACTTCACACACACCGCTTACTGTGTATTTCCAAGTCTAATTCTGTCACTAAATCCATACCTGTCACCCAGCGCCTAAATACTAGGCCTCAAATTTAAATCCCTCTAAATCTCTCGTTACCCACCGCTGTACTGTTGTTGCTGGGCAAGATATTTAGTGTCCGTCAAAGCACATTTTTTGTTCTGGGTTGAAGTACAATTCCCAATTTAGCAATTTCATAATTTAGTGGTTTCTGCTATATCAGAGCTATTTGAAATCTATCCCTAAAAGGGTATATAATATTGAAGGTGCACATAGGGTCATTCAGAATAACTTCACACACACGCTTCTGTGCATTTCCAAGTCTAATTCTGTCACTAAATCCATACCGGTGACCCAGCGCCTAAATACTAGGCCTCAAATTTAAATCCCTCTAAATCTCTCGTTACCCACCGCTGTACTGTTGTTGCTGGGCAAGATATTTAGTGTCCGTCAAAGCACATTTTTTGTTCTGGGTTGAAGTACAATTCCCAATTTAGCAATTTCATAATTTAGTGGTTCCTGCTATATCAGAGCTATTTGAAATCTATCCCAAAAAGGGTATATAATATTGAAGGTGCACATTGGGTCATTCAGAATAACTTCACACACACCCGCTACTGTGTATTTCCAAGTCTAATTCTGTCACTAAACCCATACCTGTCACCCAGCGCCTAAATACTAGGCCTCAAATTTAAATCCCTCTAAATCTCTCGTTACCCACCGCTGTACTGTTGTTGCTGGGCAAGATATTTAGTGTCCGTCAAAGCACATTTTTTGTTCTGGGTTGAAGTACAATTCCCAATTTAGCAATTTCATAATTTAGTGGTTTCTGCTATATCAGAGCTATTTGAAATCTATCCCTAAAAGGGTATATAATATTGAAGGTGCACATAGGGTCATTCAGAATAACTTCACACACACGCTTCTGTGCATTTCCAAGTCTAATTCTGTCACTAAATCCATACCGGTGACCCAGCGCCTAAATACTAGGCCTCAAATTTAAATCCCTCTAAATCTCTCGTTACCCACCGCTGTACTGTTGTTGCTGGGCAAGATATTTAGTGTCCGTCAAAGCACATTTTTTGTTCTGGGTTGAAGTACAATTCCCAATTTAGCAATTTCATAATTTAGTGGTTCCTGCTATATCAGAGCTATTTGAAATCTATCCCAAAAGGGTATATAATATTGAAGGTGCACATTGGGTCATTCAGAATAACTTCACACACACCCGCTACTGTGTATTTCCAAGTCTAATTCTGTCACTAAACCCATACCTGTCACCCAGCGCCTAAATACTAGGCCTCAAATTTAAATCCCTCTAAATCTCTCGTTACCGCTGTACTGTTGTAGCTGGGAAAGTTATTTAGTGCCCGTCAAAGCACATTTTTTGTTCTGGGTTGAAGTACAATTCCCAATTTAGCAATTTCATAATTTAGTGGTTCCTGCTATATCAGAGCTATTTGAAATCTATCCCAAAAAGGGTATATAATATTCAAGGTGCACATTGGGTCATTCAGAATAACTTCACACACACGCTTCTGTGCATTTCCAAGTCTAATTCTGTCACTAAATCCATACCGGTCACCCAGCGCCTAAATACTAGGCCTCAAATTTATATCCCGCTGAATTTGAATACAATACATTGGGCCAAATAATATATTTGTTGTTGTGGTGAACCATAACAATGAGAAAAACATCTAGTAAGGGACGCGGACGTGGACATGGTCGTGGTGGTGTTAGTGGACCCTCTGGTGCTGGGAGAGGACGTGGCCGTTCTGCCACATCCACACGTCCTAGTGTACCAACTACCTCAGGTCCCAGTAGCCGCCAGAATTTACAGCGATATATGGTGGGGCCCAATGCCGTTCTAAGGATGGTAAGGCCTGAGCAGGTACAGGCATTAGTCAATTGGGTGGCCGACAGTGGATCCAGCACGTTCACATTATCTCCCACCCAGTCTTCTGCAGAAAGCGCACAGATGGCGCCTGAAAACCAAGCCCATCAGTCTGTCACATCACCCCCATGCATACCAGGGAAACTGTCTCAGCCTCAAGTTATGCAGCAGTCTCTTATGCTGTTTGAAGACTCCGCTGGCAGGGTTTCCCAAGGGCATCCACCTAGCCCTTCCCCAGCGGTGAAAGACATAGAATGCACTGACGCACAACCACTTATGTTTCCTGATGATGAGGACATGGGAATACCACCTCAGCATGTCTCTGATGATGACGAAACACAGGTGCCAACTGCTGCGTCTTTCTGCAGTGTGCAGACTGAACAGGAGGTCAGGGATCAAGACTGGGTGGAAGACGATGCAGGGGACGATGAGGTCCTAGACCCCACATGGAATGAAGGTCGTGCCACTGACTTTCACAGTTCGGAGGAAGAGGCAGTGGTGAGACCGAGCCAACAGCGTAGCAAAAGAGGGAGCAGTGGGCAAAAGCAGAACACCCGCCGCCAAGAGACTCCGCCTGCTACTGACCGCCGCCATCTGGGACCGAGCACCCCAAAGGCAGCTTCAAGGAGTTCCCTGGCATGGCACTTCTTCAAACAATGTGCTGACGACAAGACCCGAGTGGTTTGCACGCTGTGCCATCAGAGCCTGAAGCGAGGCATTAACGTTCTGAACCTGAGCACAACCTGCATGACCAGGCACCTGCATGCAAAGCATGAACTGCAGTGGAGTAAACACCTTAAAACCAAGGAAGTCACTCAGGCTCCCCCTGCTACCTCTTCTGCTGCTGCCGCCTCGGCCTATTCTGCTGCTGCCGCCTCGGCCTCTTCCTCCGCCTCTGGAGGAACGTTGGCACCTGCCGCCCAGCAAACAGGGGATGTACCACCAACACCACCACCACCACCTCCGTCACCAAGCGTCTCAACCATGTCACACGCCAGCGTTCAGCTCTCCATCTCACAAACATTTGATAGAAAGCGTAAATTCCCACCTAGCCACCCTCGATCCCTGGCCCTGAATGCCAGCATTTCTAAACTACTGGCCTATGAAATGCTGTCATTTAGGCTGGTGGACACAGACAGCTTCAAACAGCTCATGTCGCTTGCTGTCCCACAGTATGTTGTTCCCAGCCGGCACTACTTCTCCAAGAGAGCCGTGCCTTCCCTGCACAACCAAGTATCCGATAAAATCAAGTGTGCACTGCGCAACGCCATCTGTAGCAAGGTCCACCTAACCACAGATACGTGGACCAGTAAGCACGGCCAGGGACGCTATATCTCCCTAACTGCACACTGGGTAAATGTAGTGGCAGCTGGGCCCCAGGCGGAGAGCTGTTTGGCGCACGTCCTGCCGCCGCCAAGGATCGCAGGGCAACATTCTTTGCCTCCTGTTGCCACCTCCTCCTTCTCGGCTTCCTCCTCCTCTTCTTCCACCTGCTCATCCAGTCAGCCACACACCTTCACCACCAACTTCAGCACAGCCCGGGGTAAACGTCAGCAGGCCATTCTGAAACTCATATGTTTGGGGGACAGGCCCCACACCGCACAGGAGTTGTGGCGGGGTATTGAACAACAGACCGACGAGTGGTTGCTGCCGGTGAGCCTCAAGCCCGGCCTGGTGGTGTGTGATAATGGGCGAAATCTCGTTGCAGCTCTGGGACTAGCCAATTTGACGCACATCCCTTGCTTGGCGCATGTGCTGAATTTGGTGGTGCAGAAGTTCATTCACAACTACCCCGACATGTCAGAGCTGCTGCATAAAGTGCGGGCCGTCTGTTCGCGCTTCCGGCGTTCACATCCTGCCGCTGCTCGCCTGTCTGCGCTACAGCGTAACTTCGGCCTTCCCGCTCACCGCCTCATATGCGACGTGCCCACCAGGTGGAACTCCACCTTGCACATGCTGGACAGACTGTGCGAGCAGCAGCAGGCCATAGTGGAGTTTCAGCTGCAGCACGCACGGGTCAGTCGCACTACAGAACAGCACCACTTCACCACCAATGACTGGGCCTCCATGCGAGACCTGTGTGCCCTGTTGCGCTGTTTCGAGTACTCCACCAACATGGCCAGTGGCGATGACACCGTTATCAGCGTTACAATACCACTTCTATGTCTCCTTGAGAAAACACTTAGGGCGATGATGGAACAGGAGGTGGCCCAGGAGGAGGAGGAGGAGGATGAGGAAGAGGGGTCATTTTTAGCACTTTCAGGCCAGTCTCTTCGAAGTGACTCAGAGGGAGGTTTTTTGCAACAGCAGAGGCCAGGTACAAATGTGGCCAGCCAGGGCCCACTACTGGAGGACGAGGAGGACGAGGATGAGGAGGAGGTGGAGGAGGATGAGGATGAAGCATGGTCACAGCGGGGTGGCACCCAACGCAGCTCGGGTCCATCACTGGTGCGTGGCTGGGGGGAAAGGCAGGACGATGACGATACGCCTCCCACAGAGGACAGCTTGTCCTTACCCCTGGGCAGCCTGGCACACATGAGCGACTACATGCTGCAGTGCCTGCGCAACGACAGCAGAGTTGCCCACATTTTAACCTGTGCGGACTACTGGGTTGCCACCCTGCTGGATCCACGCTACAAAGACAATGTGCCCACCTTACTTCCTGCACTGGAGCGTGATAGGAAGATGCGCGAGTACAAGCGCACGTTGGTAGACGCGCTACTGAGAGCATTCCCAAATGTCACAGGGGAACAAGTGGAAGCCCAAGGCCAAGGCAGAGGAGGAGCAAGAGGTCGCCAAGGCAGCTGTGTCACGGCCAGCTCCTCTGAGGGCAGGGTTAGCATGGCAGAGATGTGGAAAACTTTTGTCAACACGCCACAGCTAACTGCACCACCACCTGATACGCAACGTGTTAGCAGGAGGCAACATTTCACTAACATGGTGGAACAGTACGTGTGCACACCCCTCCACGTACTGACTGATGGTTCGGCCCCATTCAACTTCTGGGTCTCTAAATTGTCCACGTGGCCAGAGCTAGCCTTTTATGCCTTGGAGGTGCTGGCCTGCCCGGCAGCCAGCGTTTTGTCTGAACGTGTATTCAGCACGGCAGGGGGCGTCATTACAGACAAACGCAGCCGCCTGTCTACAGCCAATGTGGACAAGCTGACGTTCATAAAAATGAACCAGGCATGGATCCCACAGGACCTGTCCGTCCCTTGTCCAGATTAGACATTAACTACCTCCCCATAACCATATATTATTGGACTCCAGGGCACTTCCTCATTCAATCCTATTTTTATTTTCATTTTACCATTATATTGCGATGCTACCCAAAGTTGAATGAACCTCTCCTCTGCCTGTGTGCTAGGCCTAAATATATGCCAATGGACTGTTGCAGTGGTGGCTGACATGAAGCCTGATTCTCTGCTATGACATGCAGACTAATTCTCTGCTGACATGAAGCCAGATTGTCTGTTACGGGACCTCTCTCCTCTGCCTGGGTGCTGGGCCTAAATTTATGACAATGGACTGTTGCAGTGGTGGCTGACGTGAAGCCTGATTCTCTGCTATGACATGCAGACTGATTCTCTGCTGACATGAAGCCAGATCGTCTGTTACGGGACCTCTCTGCTCTGCCTGTGTGCTAGGCCTAAATATATGCCAATGGACTGTTGCAGTGGTGGGTGACGTGAAGCCTCATTCTCTGCTATGACATGCAGACTGATTCTCTGCTGACATGAAGCCAGATTGTCTGTTACGGGACCTCTCTGCTCTGCCTGTGTGCTAGGCCTAAATATATGCCAATGGACTGTTGCAGTGGTGGGTGACGTGAAGCCTCATTCTCTGCTATGACATGCAGACTGATTCTCTGCTGTCATGAAGCCAGATTGTCTGTTACGGGACCTCTCTGCTCTGCCTGTGTGCTAGGCCTAAATATATGCCAATGGACTGTTGCAGTGGTGGGTGACGTGAAGCCTCATTCTCTGCTATGACATGCAGACTGATTCTCTGCTGACATGAAGCCAGATTGTCTGTTACGGGACCTCTCTGCTCTGCCTGTGTGCTAGGCCTAAATATATGCCAATGGACTGTTGCAGTGGTGGGTGACGTGAAGCCTCATTCTCTGCTATGACATGCAGACTGATTCTCTGCTGTCATGAAGCCAGATTGTCTGTTACGGGACCTCTCTGCTCTGCCTGTGTGCTAGGCCTAAATATATGCCAATGGACTGTTGCAGTGGTGGGTGACGTGAAGCCTCATTCTCTGCTATGACATGCAGACTAATTCTCTGCTGACATGAAGACAGATTCTCTGTTACGGGACCTCTCTCCTCTGCCTGTGTGTGTGCTGGGCCTAAATATATGCCAATGGACTGTTGCAGTGGTGGCTGACGTGAAGCCTCATTCTCTGCTATGACATGCAGACTGATTCTCTGCTGACATGAAGCCAGATTCTCTGTTACGGGACCTCTCTCCTCTGCCTGTGTGCTAGGCCTAAATATATGCCAATGGACTGTTGCAGTGGTGGCTGACGTGAAGCCTCATTCTCTGCTATGACATGCAGACTAATTCTCTGCTGACATGAAGACAGATTCTCTGTTACGGGACCTCTCTCCTCTGCCTGGGTGCCGGGGCCTAAATATCTGAGAATGGACTGTTCCAGTGGTGGGTGACGGGAAGCCAGATTCTCTGCTATGGAACCTCTCTCCAATTGATTTTGGTTAATTTTTATTTATTTAATTTTTATTTTAATTAATTTCCCTATCCACATTTGTTTGCAGGGGATTTACCTACATGTTGCTGCCTTTTGCAGCCCTCTAGCCCTTTCCTGGGCTGTTTTACAGCCGTTTTAGTGCCGAAAAGTTCGGGTCCCCATTGACTTCAATGGGGTTCGGGTTCGGGACGAAGTTCGGATCGGGTTCGGATCCCGAACCCGAACATTTCCGGGATGTTCGGCCGAACTTCTCGAACCCGAACATCCAGGTGTTCGCTCAACTCTAGATAGCACTACTCCACAACCTGAGCAGAGGGCCATAAAGCAGTTTCTTGATTCTGAGAATTTGCCATTGTTAGACACAGATAAATTGGAAGGCCTTTCAATAGAATTCACTCCTGCTGAGATGCCTGCAGCAATTACCATAGATCCCTGAAATCTAATAAAACCCCTGGCCCAGATGGTCTTTCCAATGACTATTACAAGCAATTATCTTCTCTTTTGACACCATACCTTCATAGAATGTTCAATTTCGTACAGAAGACTGGAGGCTTTCCTAGAGAGATTCTCTCAGTTACGATAGTTGCCCTGCCTAAACCAGGGAAAACACCGGACAAACCTGAAAACTTCGCCCAATCTCCATTCTAAACACAGATTTGAAAATGTATGCAAAGATCTTAGCTACTAGACTGGCAGATGTTCTCCCTTCACTGATTCATGAGGATCCAGTGGGATTTGTCAAGGGCAGACAGTCAGTGGATGGAACAAGGAAATGTTTGGTTCTGTTGGGAAGGATGGAGGCCTGTTGGATGCCTTCCCTGCCCCTTTTCCCTTGATGCGGAGAAGGCATTAGACAGGGTACACTGGGGTTACTTAGGAGTGGTTTTGACTAAATTTGGGATTACTGGCCCCGCCCAACAAGCTATATTGGCATTATATTCTACCCCATCAGCAAAAGTGTTGGCCTCTGGCCATTTATCAGATTAATTCCTCATTACAAGCGGCACCAGGCAGGAGTCTCCCCCCTCCCCTTTAATATTCACACTAGTCATGGAGCCTTTGGTGGAAGCAATAAGATCTTCCAGAGGGATAGCAGGCATTAATATAAATGGAGAGGAACACAGAATTGGATTATTCACTGACGATTTCATCATAGCAATGACCAATCCCTTAGAATCTTTGCCAACAGTCACAAACCTTCTGCTACAATTTGGCGACATATACTATAAACTTAATGCTAATAAATCCCTTATCCTAGACATGGGGCTTTCACCTCCAGTTGTTTCCCACTTGACCTCCCAATACCCTTTTAAAGAGATAAAAGATGGACTGCCATATTTGGGAATAAAACTTTTCACCCAAAATTATACCCCCCTGATTAAAGAAATAAAAGATGACATAGCCATTTACTCCATAGTAGACACATCAAAATGATGTTTTTGCCCAAAATACATTATCTTCTTAGGAACCTCCCTATAGTGCTTTCTAAAAGATATATTACAGAACTACTCATTATTTAATACCTTTGTTTGGAACCACAAAAGACCTAGGGTAACCACTTCCAACCTATACAAACCTACAGCACAGGGAGGATTAGGTTTCCCAAATGTATCTCTTTATTACCATGCCGCACTACTTGTTCAAGCGAGATGTTGGCTCTTGGGAGACTGTGCCCCACAGTGGGTATACCTAGAAAGGGGTGTAATGGGCTCAATACCTTTAAAGGAATACCTGAGGGCAGCTCTCATTGGAAAGACTCTCCTTACTTCTCCTCTACCACCGATGAAAGCATGTTTCAACTCATGGACAAAATTGGTTGTGGGTAAAAACTTAGTGTCATGGAGCATACCCAATATCACCTTGCACATGGTGGAATTACTAATCCCTGAGGTCTCATTCTCGGATTGGTTTGCTGCAAGGATCACTGAAATCCAACAAATATGGGAGTCTGGGCATCTGGTTCCCTTCTCCACCTTGACCAATTCCTATCAGATATCTAATAGGTGGTTTTATAAATACCTGCAACTACGATCCTTCCTCGGGTGTCTTTCACAATCCCCGAAAACCACAACTACAGCATTTGAGCTGTACTTCTTTGGCAAATCTGAACGAATTAAAGGTCTGTCTAAAATTTACAAACTATTACTAGACTACGACTCTAAAGAAAATATTACTGGGATGGTGAGATGGACACCAGAATTGGATTTGCCTGGGGATGAACAGATCTGTCTCAAGGTCTTCCCCATGGAAGCCAACTTTTAAGTTGCGCATCCCACCTAGAATGCACAGGTAAGATGCTGTACAGATGGTATATGACCCCACAGAGCCTATCTCAGATATATCCAGAAGTGTCTGCTATCTGTTGGAGATGCAAGAAGGCTGTAGGTAACATTAAGCACATATTCTGGGACTGTACAGCACTTACCGCCGTATGGGATGAAACAATATCCCTTCTGAACAGGATCTTAGGGAGGACCATACTCAAAAACCCAGCTTCATGTTTACTACATATAGGGATGGAAGACATACCCAAGACACCCAAGCAGCCAAGACACTGATAGCTAAACATTGGTGTTCTGCTCAGGTCCCCACAATAATTGATATTGTACACAGGATGGGTTACAACTGTGCTATGGAAACTACCATGGCATCTTGCAAGGGAAGTTATGACTCCTATTTGAAATGCTGGAGTAAATGGATTCAAGTATACCCAACTTTGAGTACATCCTAAATTCAAATTTGGCTCCATTAAAATTTCCTTCTTCGTTGATATTCTCTGGCACGAGTTAGATTGTTGTTTTTGGTTTGTTTCCCTTCCCCACCTCCTTGCCTTCTCCTGCTATTCACTGGGCAGCAACCAAACCAAGATCCATCTGCCCTTTATTAGGCTACAGTATATGTGTGCTAATATTCTTTGACATCATTGTAAATGGTAATTAAAATGCTGTGGCATTTGTTTTATTACTGATACTTATTGTAATAATATGCTTGCATGCCTACATTGACATTTGTTGCCTTTCTTTATCAATAAAAACTTTGTGAAACATAAATAAACTCTTAAATGCCTTTAATTATTTATAATTGTCTAGGAGACAATTAGTGAAGGAGTTAAAATGGCCGCTGTCAGATTTATGGGCACGAAATCCGACTACCGCATGACGGCCTGTGTGAGAAAGCAGAGCCCTATGTAAACTACGGTTTCTGCCAATATCAGCACTGTGAAGCTCTATATTATGTCCAGATGACAGCTGAGAAAACTGTGAAGCTATGTGCTGCGGAAAGGAGTTCACTTCACCACCCATTCAAAAGCTGAAGGGTAGGAATGAGGACCAGATGCACTGCTGTGGAGGAGGTGGTCTTTCTGAAGCACAGGGACACAGCTGAGATGGTATATCAGCTGTCATATGCACATAATATAGAGCTTCACAGCGCTGATACCGGCAGAATTTACATAGGGTCCTGTGCTCTGCTTTCTCACACCGGCCGTCCTGCAATGTCCTGAGGAGGATAGATTCTATGGGAAGCACGGTGGCTCAGTGGTTAGCGCTGGGGTCCTGGGTTCAAATCCGACCAAGGACAACATGTGCATGGAGTTTGTATGTTTTCCCCGTGTTTGCGTGTGTTTCCTCCCATGCTCCAAAAACATACTGATAGGGACCTTAGATTGTGAGCCCCATTGGGGACAGTTGGATGATAATGTCTTTAAAGCGCTGTAGAATATAGTAGTGCTTTATAAGTGCATAAAATAAATAAAAAATGCTCATAGATCTGACAGCGGCCATTTTAACTGCTTCACTAATTGTCCCCTAGACAAATAGAGCCATTATAGATAATTAAATGAGTTTATTTATGATAGCATTTTTCAGTATTTCCATTTTTTTTCTTTACTGGAGAACCCCTTTAAGGAACATCAGCTCTCAAGAAGTAAATATCAGAAGGAAGACCGTAATATCTGGTAGATGTGGAACTGTTGAAAAGTATTTGGGCCAAGTGAGCTGCTGGAGGGACAATATATTAACCAGTATAATAATGGTGCATTTTCTTCAGGTGAGGGTGGAAGATGGAAGAACCTACCTATGTTTTGAGACTGGTGATCAACACTAATGTAGAGTGCTGATGTCTCTTTAAGCTACAGTTACATTGGAAGGTTTTATTGATTTCTGCTTTTTACCAATACCAGCTCTGTTGATAGGAGCCAACAGTATCTGTTCATATTAATATTGTAATTAAAGACACCACTGTAAGACCTTTTCTGGCCATAACATGGAGTTCCCCTACTAGTAACTCCTTGATACTAGGGGTTGTTTTGTTTTTGTGTTTTCATTTTTCTTCTCTGCCTTCCCGGAGTCATAACTATTTTATTTTTCCCATTGACATAGCCTTATGACTCGGGCTTGTTTTGTTGCAGGACAAGTTGTACTTTTTAATGCCACCATTTAATATGGCATACAATGTAGTGGAAAGTGGGAAAAATTCCAAATGGGGTGTAAAATTCCAAATGGGGTGTCTCTATGCAGAAAAACTGGCATTTGCCCTTTATTCTCAGGGTCAATGATACCACATATGTGTAGGGTTTTTTCGGGGGTAAGACAAGTGATGAAAAACTGATGAACCGGCCATTTTGATATTTTTTCTGTTACACCTTTTGCCGTATGGGATAAATATTTCTAGATTTTAATAGTATGGGCGTTTTTGGATGCAGAGATGATGTTTATGTATTTATTTTTTATTCTAGGGAAAGGGGGGGGGGGGGTGATTTAAACTTGTATATTTTTTTATACTGATACTTTTTAACATCTTTTTAACTTTTTTGTAGCCTCTCTATGAGGCTAAAATATCCACAATTTTATTATATAGCTTATACTGTATTCCCATAGAACTACAGTATAAGCTCCAATTGCTGTTATCCTATGTTGGCTTGCCACCTGCTGGCCAACATAAGAACTCTAGCTCTGATACACTGGGTCTCTTCAGAGAGACTCAATGTATTAAAATTAATGACCGGCTTCCCCGATTGCCACACGGGTGAGCCGGTCTTAACCCAGAAGTGCGCGCTTCCAGCTTTTTGACCGATTAGATGCCATGGTCATGTTTGTCACAGCATCTAAAGGCTTAAATGCCTGTGATCAGCATTATTGCCAGTCGCATACATGAGCCACGGGCCTCTGCTGTTTTAATGACCTTCCCTGCGCCATACATGTACGACTCTGGGAGCCTAAGGGTTAAAAGTAGGAGGCTGTTGAGAGGTTTAAGGTAGCTTTTAATTTGTTTATTTAGTTATTTTTTGATGATGGAAAGATTTTCTGCAATATACACTGAACAAAAATATAAACGCAACACTTTCGGTTTTGCTCCCATTTTGCATGAGCTGAACTCAAAGATCTGAAACATTTTCTACATACACAAAAGACCCATTACTCTCAAATATTGTTCACAAATCTGTCTAAATCTGTGTTAGTGAGCACTTCTTCTTTGCCGCGATAAACCACCCCACCACAATGTTGACATCAGCAAACCGCTCACCCACACGACGCTACACACGCTGTCTGCCATCTGCCCTGAACAGTGAAAACCGGGACTCATCCGTGAACAGAACGCCTCTCCAACGTGCCAGATGCCATCGAATGTGAGCATTTGCCCACTCAAGTCAGTTACGACGACGAACTGCAGTCAGGTCCAGACCTCGATGAGGACGACGAGCATGCAGATGAGCTTCCCTAATACGATTTCTGATAGTTTGCGCAGAAATTCTTTGGTTATGCAAACCAATTATTGCTGCAGCTGTCCGGGTGGCCGGTCTCAGACGATCATGTAGGTGAACATGCTGGATGTAGAGGTCCTGGTCTGGTGTGGTCTGCGGTTGCATGGTCGGTTGGATGTACTGCCAAATTCTCTGAAACTCCTTTGGAGACGGCTTATGTTAGAGAAATGAACATTCATTGTGCGGGCAACAGCTCTGGTAGACATTTCTGCAGTCAGCATGGCAATTGCACGTTCCCTCAAACGTTGCGACATCTGTGGCATTGTGCTGTGTGATCCAACTGCACATTTCAGAGTGGTCTTTTATTGTGGGCAGTTTAAGGCACACCTGTGCAATATTCATGCTGTCTAATCAGCACCTTGATATGCCACACCTGTGAGGCGGGATGGATTATCTTGGCAAAGAAGAAGTGCTCAATAACACAGATTTAGACAGATTTGTGAACAATATTTGAGAGTAATGGGTCTTTTGTGTATGTAGAAAATGTTTCAGATCTTTGAGTTCAGCTCATGCAAAATGGGAGCAAAACCGAAAGTGTTGCATTTATATTTTTGTTCAGTGTAAATTACAGAATGCAGTTTACATGGCTAAAGCAAATTTGAGTGAGAAATCAATGAAAGTCAGCCAGTGTTTGCAACAGACTGGTATGACCAAAACCATATTGAGGAATAATCTATAAAAATAATCAATAATACTAGCAAACAGATATTGCTGATTAGCTTCAAAACTGTAAAAAAAAATGCCATAGGAAATTTGTATTCTAAAATGTTTGTTTAAGGTGAGTGCCACAAAATTGACCAATGACAACCTATAACAGCTGCAATAATTAACTATGTATCTACAGTATCAATAACTGGTATCAGCAACCTTTGGCAGTCCAGCCGCTGTGAAACTGCAACTCCCAGCATGCATAATTGGCTGTTATCCCAGAATGCCCATTTACTCGGCTGTTCTTGTAACTTCTGAAAGGAAGATTCTGGTAGTTGTAGTTTCAGAACATCTGGAGTACTGGAGCTAACATTGCATCTGAGTGCATACTTTATTCTACAATTTCTTCCTACCCTTTCATACATTCTACAGATTCACTGGGAATAAAATGGAAGATTAATATTTCAGCACTCTAACATTTGCGTCAATTTTTTTTACCTGTTTGTTTTTATCTGTATATTTTGTTCAATATCAGTAGCAAACATGTCACCTACATGGTTTTCACAGGCTTCAAATAGGCAATGACTCAACAGAAAGATCAGGGTTTAATAAGGAAGCAGTGGAAGCGTTTGAAATAATTGACCTGAGGGAACACAGTGGGAGGTAAGCATTGAACAGTACAAATGAAGTGGAAGTATAAACTTGCTATATTTTCAAAGTACAAAAATCCTTTTAGTCTTTTAGTCTCTTCAGGAAAAAAAACTGCGTCTTTAGAGATAGTTTTCAGTCTCTGATGTATGAATTGGGAACAGTTTGTGACAGCACTGCCCAAGACTTCTACATTAATATAGCATTTGCAGAAGAGTAATCCATGCTGTTCAGCATCTACTGAGCCCAGGCTACATGATGGCTAGTGATGAGCGGCAGGGGTCATATTCGAATTCGTGATATTTGGCAAATATTTTGTAGAATATTCGTAGAATATTCTCAAATTCGAATATTTTTTTCCATCTGAAGTTATGATTCCTACCTGACTCATTGGCCCACAGGAAGGAATTATGTGTTCAGAAAAAATGACAAATATTAAAAAAAACTAATATTTAGCACTATATTTGAAATATTCGCTTGTGAACAGGTGTGGAATACCTACCTCTCAGTTCAGGTTCCGGAGAGTATGTGATAAGATGAGTTCCACACCCGTTCACATGGTGCAGTACTGCACGGCGGCCATTGTTGCTTTGGTGCTGTGCTGTGGGTTGGTGTGGGTGGCTTTTCCAGACAGCAGGGGCGCTGTTTGACTGCTGGGTTCCGCTGCCGGTTGGTGCGGTGCTGCAGCATCAGTGGTCGCCATGCACTGCGCCAAAATTTGAATAGGGTCCCATTCAAAGAGGCAACCTTGTCGCGGTGAGTGGGCCTATGCTTTTTTATCAAATTGTAAACTAATGCCTAATGTACAGCATGCAGCATACCTAGGAGTAGGTATACGATAAATTGCGCTGAGAAGCGATGTTAATTATGCTGAGAAGCAGTTAGATGAAAGCATAGTATTGCGGATGTGCGATCCAGTTCTTTTTCTTATATTTTACATTCCTAATGAACCCCTTGTAAAGTACCAGTTTGCCTCAGGTATAAGGATTTCTTGAGCTCCGTAAAATCATCATATAGCAATGATCAAAAATCCTGTCCATTGTCTCCGTTCATGAGATATGCGCTTGCTGAAAGATAAAACATCAAAGTCAGCAAGTGTCACCTTCCTCGATCAAGTAGGATGGCAACTAACAATGAAAAAGTAAAATTCTTATTGTACATCTGTACTCAGCCCACGTTACCATGTTATAAATTATACATACTGTGAATTATATATGTTACAGATGCACAGAGGGGTAGAAACTATTCAAATTAATAAAGTCACACCTGGGAGTAACACTACGGCGAGGCACTTACAGTCTTTGTTAGTTTCTGCCCACAGGCAACATACATTAATACTAAAGATCTGCAATGTATATAGTTAGCATTAGTGTAAAAGGTAGACGAAGGGCGATAAGCTGGTGGCAATAATTGATTTAATGAGATTCATGCCATCATAATTGCTGCAGTACTATGAGAGAAATATCCTGAAGCTGAGATGAATCTGTAATTTTACCGAATATATCGGGAGGTTTTCACCAAGACAGGCCGTTAAGGCCAAGGACTGGAGGTGATCATATTATATTCGTATTTTAGTTTCTTAATGTTTCGACTTGTCATATATAAAATATGTAACATATATAAATATATAAAATATGTAACATATATAAATATATAAAATATGTAACATATATAAATATGTAAAAATGACACCTCCTCCTAGGTTCTGGGAAATGCTTGGCCTAGGAACCCTAGTTTTACCTTATTAGCAAACACTGCCATAAACTGACAGACTGCATAAACATTATAATATTAAGATTCTGGTCTGTTGTATCATTTCATACTTTTAGGACATAGATTCAATCAAAGGCTACCAGAAAGTCCTCAGAGAGGGAGGAATACAAATTAGATCAACATAGACCAACATAATAGCTGCTAAAGACATACCTGCCATCTTGTAAAGGGGTTAATGCAAAAAAGGAAATTCAGACATTATAAAGTACATAATAATGACTTTCTAACAAAACTAGAACTAGCCCTGCACCTCACAAGGATCCAGAGATCTTCTCATTCATTGTTCTATTTGTTCTTCTAGATTTATTTCAACCTGACAACTCAGGGTGGTGTTCTTTCTGCTGCAGCTCATGGGATCTGTCCTTTCTACAGCAGTTGTCTCCCTGTAATGGTAAATATGACTGTTGGCAGTTGAAGGATGTAACTGAGCATGTGTAACCTCCTTAGCAAGGTGGACAGAGAAATAAGGAAAAGAACAAACAGCAGGTGGCGCAACACATATATATTTTATTGAATAACTCAGTGGCTATACTGAATGTTTAATTACATCCAACTAGAAACACATCCAGAGTCAAATGCTGGTTTGAAAAATGTTAAATATTTTTCATAGGACCACCCCTTTAAACTGAGGTCTGGGGTACAAACAAAGTTGAACTTACAAGAGAAAGACTAAACACAGAAACTGTACATTAGAGTTTGGAAGCAATTTTGTAGTAAGTCTTGATTAAAAATGTCCTACCATTTGGTTTCCACAGCCCCTACACAAACTATGCATCTCCATTAGTAGCAGATAACCAAGAACCTTCTCTGCCATGTTTGACTATCCTACCAAATGTTTTTTATACAGATGAGCAAAGTTTTCAAAAATTCAGTTCAGACACTGGTTCTTTTTTAAAGAAAATGGCTTTGTCATTAGTCAGGAAGCACGTTAAACCAGTTATATCCCGGCCTGCAGCAACATGTATAGCTAGTCATTTCTGGTAGTCAAATAGTTACTGTGACAGGCAGGTGGACCCCCTCAATAACAGTAAAATTAGATAACTTATTCACCCCCAATTTGAGAATCAAGGCCTAATAGAATTGCTTATCTATTAAACAAGGAGCACACTGTTCAATTAGATATCTCTGTGACCTACTAAGGGATGCAAACTGCGCTTGTCTACTATGGAACCTTTTCAGCTTCAGATTACAGTCCCTGCACTGTCCCTGCAGTCTCCCTACACTCTCTCTATCCTCTCCCTTCAGTGTGCAAAAACCCTCCATACAATCTCCCTACACCAGGCATGTCCAAACTGCGGCCCTCCAGCTGTTGCAAAACTACAACTCCCAGCATGCCTGGGTAGCTTACAGCTATTATGGCATGCTGGGAGTTGTAGTTTTGCAACAGCTGGAGGGCCGCAGTTTGTACATGCCTGCCCTACACTGTCCATATACTCTCACTATCTTATATTATATAATTAAAAGTTTTTCGCTACACTGCCCCTAGCTCTTGTCACATCTTTCCCTATGCTCACAATGAAATGGTGGAGAATGTGGAGCATGAGGCTTTTAAAGGGCTGTGACATCACAGTGGCTGGCTAGCTGCTGATTGGATGTCTGCACGGCATTATTGGTGATCTCGCGTTCTCGGGCTTCTTACTTTCACTTTATAACACATGTAGCTGCATTTTTAGAAAAAAATAATATTTGTTACTACGAAGTGCAAGGAAATTCGGATTCATTGTGATTCAAATTTTTCCTAAACTTCTTATTGAATTCCACTTCGGATGCTTCGATTCGCTCAACGCTAGTATGTTAGCATAAAACAGGGGACAAATGAAAGAAAGCATGAGCCTGTAAGACTGCAGGATTACACTACATAGAATTTGTTTGCCGTCTGTTACCATGGAGAAGAATTGTCTGCATAGGAGCTATAGAAACAAAACGGTAGAACATTTTTAATTAAGACCTTTCACTAAAAACGTGTTGGTGAAGGTGTGCAATACCTTTTTTGGCTTCAGATCAATGAAAACATGGCTTGAAGTACCGAAACTTCTCCTGATCTGCCGTGCTGCCTAGTCTCATATAGACAATAGTCATAGAGAATACGAACCCTTACTATGTATAGACATATCAACAATCTTGTGGGTTTATGTGGACAACCATTCAATGGAGGTGAATACAACTTACCAATTAAAATGGCAGCTTTTAACTTTATCACTGGAGTAGGACCATTCTATGTCAGTAACTTAGCTTACAGTACAGATGGACATTACTTCCACCAGTAGCGCCATTATATTATTCTGCAGCACAAAGACTTCTGAGCTCCCATCAAACTGGTATTGAAAGCATAGAAAAAAAAAATCTTTTGTTCGCTCTGAGTCAGAGATCCCAGCAGCAGGGGTTAAAAGTGAGCTCCAGAGAGCTACAACAACACTTGCATGGAAACATTTTTAGGCATTATAATTTCCCGATGGATATCAATTGGAAATGAAGGTCAACTAGAACAATACCTGAAAATTAAAGGCACTCCATTAGGGAATTATCGTCTCACCAGATAATACGAGATTGGCAATTTAATAAGCAACATGAAATATGCATGTGTGAAATTTGTCATTTCAGTAAGAACAACGGCCTAGATGTTTTCTTCTCATTCAATCTCATGTTTGTTTGAATGCAGCATACATTAAAACTATTAGTTACTTTTTTAATTAACCTGACTCTCTAGGCCACGTTTACAGAATGAAAAATGCCAGCACGAAAAAAAAAATCATCTTAATTTCACAATAATTGTCGAAATTCTAAAAAGTTTAATTATCTTAGTTTTTTTATATAGAGTGCTATTTCAATCTTTCTTAAATAAAGTGTATCCTCATAAAGAAAGATGGAGCCATTTTAAGCAGGGCTAGGGTTAGTGGCGTGACTTGAAGATTGCAATGTCGCATATCAGCATTGCATCTAATGATTGTCAATGTGGCACACGACATGATGTAACGTTAAAAAACAGTCGCAAAAAATCCAAACTTGAAAGATGTGTGTTCACATATGGCAAGACACATGCAACTTCAAGAGCATAGACCTTAAAAGGATTGTCCAGGACTTTGATACTGATGGCCCAAGGACCTTCTTGCCACGCAGTAGAAGAGATGCTCTGGAAATTGAACAATATTTAATATGAATGGCATGATAATGTGATCACACAACTCTGAGCTCAATCTTGCAATGCACAAAAGCAAACAAACAAGGTCTATTTAGCTGAAAAGCCTCTCAAAAAGGGAGTGAGAAAGACAGCAGAAACAAGAGTCAGGCCACATGTGCAAAGCTAGGGGCTTAGCAAGGAACTTCACCCGGTTGGGCATCTTTTCTAATGTTTGCTTTGGAGCCTCCTCTCCTGTGTGCTCTTGTGACTAATATAAAAAAGAACATATTTTCATTAAAAGGGTTTTCTGGGAGTTCAATATTGATGGCCTACCCTCTAGATGGCTCATCAATATCTGATTGGAAGGAGCTCAACTCCCAACACCTCTGCTGATCAGCTGTTTGAAGAACCCATGATGGTCCAGTGACATCTCAGGTAGGCCAGTGATGTCAGGTTCTTATGTCATATGGCTTATTTGCAGCGCGGTCCCATTCAAGTGCTGGGCTGCAATACTAAGGAGAGCCACTATACAATGCCCAGCACTGTGCTTGGTGTGTTGTGAGGAGGTTTGAAGCACTCAACGGAGAGCTGAGGCCTCTTCAAGCAGCTGATTGGTGGGAGTGCTAGGGGTTAGATCCCAATGGCTCAGATATTGATGACCTACCCTGGAAAACCCTTGATTAATTAATTTGATGAGCTCCTCAGTGTTACAAACTGCTTGACGAGACAGTACGTTACATTAGTCATTGATTCCTAGATCCCATAACCCTAGGTGATGCACTGTCTTTAGTTCTTTCTATAACTAACTAAATAATGTGTTTTTAGAAATATAAGGTCTACCATCACTTTTTAGACCTATGTAAATGATGAAGGCCCTGTGATATCTCATATTATCATTCGGCCCCAAGCTTCCTTCCAGTGTTTTTGTCACTGTATCTTTTTACTGTTTTTCTTTGCACTGGACGTAATGCTCAGTATCTGCCTCACGTCTGCTATAAGAACAGATGTAGCTGCCTGGAAGCAGAATCTTCCTGAATACCATGAAACAGGGGTAAAAGGGGTTGTAAGGCCATTGTAGCCATCTTTGAATAGAGTTCGGTCCTCACATATACCTTGGCAATAAACACACTGTTATCGGCTATGCACAGTAGTCACATATTAGGCACTGTATCATAGCAATTAACGCCTCCTTCGCATCACTTTCATTTCAAATGTTTCTTTCAGCAGACGCTAGTTGTTTGGAGTTGTTTTCCCATCTGCAAGCTCTTAGTTTGATGCCGCTTTGGGCCACATGTCAGAGGCTGCGCTCAGAACGGGTTGCAAGGCTAAGTCTTCTCTCACTTTTCACAGTGTTGCCTGGAGCAACCATAGGAACGGTATGTGACAGGCACTCAGGGACCAGATCCTGCCACTGACATCCCTTTCACTGCCTGATGAAGACATCACATGCCAGAGAGCACATTGAAACATGGTTAAGCTCTCAGTGATGTGCAGGCCTTTGTTCTATAAAGGCTATTATTTTGCAGCTAGCGGCTGTGCGGCACTCTGTAGCCTGTAAGGTTCTGCTCAACGTGTTTTAATCTACTGCTCCCATATCTCATAAAGGTACAATAGCTAGAAACACATATGTTAATTCATAGATATAGAAGATGAGAGCTATAGCGTCATGCTTGCTCACTGTTCTTTTAAGAATTTGTAAAAAATCTTTTTTTTTATTTATTAAAAAAATATGTCATCTTGACAGGGTTCAATTGGATGGCAAAATGAATTAGGTTGAATAATTTTTTTCCCACATACAAAATGCATTGTACAAAGCTAATAAAAATATGTAATGAGCGGCATGGGCAATATTCGAATTTGCAATATTTTGCGAATTTTTGGCCAAAAATTCGCCATAACTTTGCAAATTCAAGAATTCGTGATCTCCAGTCATTATTAAACTTGATTGAAAAATCATCAATGTAATATATTTGCAATAAAAATTTGCGATTATAATATTCGCGGACAACACTAAGGGGTAGGCAACTTTCCTATTGGTTGCTAGGTATGTTGCTAAGTGACGATATTTGCGATAAATTTGCGAAAAATTCACAATTAGAATATTCATGATCAACATTATTTGCGAATACGAATATACAGCACTATATTCTAAATATTCACGAATTCTCGAAGTGGCGATATTCGCCATTAAAATTCGCAATTCGATTATTCGCTCTCAACACTACTGAAAATGTCAACAGAGCTAATTTCCTTTTTTTTCAAATTGGACAAAAAACAACAACTGACAATTGATGCACAAAATACATCGCATAAGGAGATGAAAATTCAGTCATGCTGCTGTTTATATTGTTGAAGAAAAAGAAAAATACCCCTAAATATTTAAGAAATTTAATTAAAGAAGATTTCCAAGATTTTTGTAAAATTGGTAGAGAACAAGGGTCAATATAAATTGATGAAAAAAATGCCTCACTGCTCCAGCAACACCAATCCGAACGTCCATTCATCGTTCACACAGTATGACCACTTCAGCAAATCACTGGTCTCAATGGTCACATGCATTCATACTGTGGGTCATTTAAAAGGTTTTCTGTTCTATACCATCCTTTCGTCTCTGTATTATTATTTTATTATTCTTGGAAAACCCCTTTAAATCATACATTTTTCTACAAAACTACCAGTCATCAATCTTACAAAACCCTTAGCATGAAGCCATTTAAAACTTTTTCCATCTCCTGGGTTAATCATGCATTCTTCCAATTCAATATGGCCATACACATTAGATTAATATTAAAACTTTTAGCTTGGTTTCACATTGGGTTTTGCAGTGTCCGTTTACCAAACAGGGCAGGAAAGCTCCTGGGCCATACGTCAAATATATCCATAGGCCCCATTCATCCAACAAAGGCTTATTTTGCTGTATGGAATAGCACAGTCTGCTGCAGTAATCCATGCAGAGGAATCCAGTAACATTTCGCTTTCAGATGGAGCCTGTGGCTAACATGCCACTGTATGACTAGACAGTGACATATGTTGGAAAATTCTCCTGACTTATACTTCCAACAGACTGTTCAAAATGCAGGGTGAAAGCACCTTAAGATTGCCACTGCCACTATGCAGCCCATAAATCCTGTGTCATTATGAACAGTCACACCATACCAAGTTGAGCTGGAACTGGAATTTTTTATTTTTTGTTTCCCGTGATTGAATGCTGGACCTCTTCATATGACACATGTGATACTTTAATATGTGTCATCATTACTTTGCAAATAGTGCATTTAGTTTGTTCTTATATGGTTGTATATCGCCCCCTGAGGAAGCATGGGCATTGGGGAGAGGGAATCATGTTGGGACACAGCAACCTGCATTTACGTACGTATCCAACCATACGTTCTTTTTTTGTGTTTTCATTCAGATAACTCATTGCTTTTAGGCAATAGATTTTTGTGTGATATCAAATGCTGCACATTATTAGTACTATTAGATGGTGTGAATTGTTGCTAAGGGCCTCATAATTGTACCTCCCATATCTCACTGGCTAGGGTTCAGTAGGGTTTAATAGGGGGTCCCTATATGGGGCCGTCCCTTTTGGGGTGGTTACTCTGTCCACCTCAGAGCATGATATTAGGGAGCATTAGGGTCCAAATTCTCCTCATCCCCATATATCTTTGGGCTTTGTCATACCATACCATATGTGAAATTGTGGATTGTGGTGATCCCTAGTGTTTTTTCTATGTTTTTCTAATTGATTGATATCTGACACTCTGATATTTTATTGTATTAAATAAAAGTCATATTTTAGGTGATTTTTTTCAACCATTTAGTCTTCTCTATTACTTGCTGTGTTTATTGTCGAGGCTATTTTGGAAGTCCACTTTCTGACTGAAAGATGGTCTAAGAGCAGCGGAGCATTCCATGTAATGAAAGTGCCTAATGTTAAGGTTGGACAGTCCCACCATACTTGTATTTACTTACCTTTAAAACTTTTATACCGTGTTCAAACTTGACGATAGTGTGATGTTTCTTTGCGGCACCACTAAAGTCAATGTGGAAACAAAATGCAGTAAAAATTACACCATAGAGAATATACCACATGGGAATTTACAAAACCAGTTTACTAATACAGTGCTGTGCATAAAGGAATGTGGGCCTATAGCATAGATCAAAATGGTTATGGTTAAGATTATAGTCAAGATTCAGATCTAGGTTTTGCCAACAAATACAAAAGAGCCTGGAATTTCTTCCCCCCTTCGCCCCTGCTCCATCACCCTTGCTCTGCAGATGGGATTTTTATCCTGCTTCAACCAGCAGCATAGTGTATAGTATCAACCAGGGCTGGTTTCTCTGTTACCAATGGTCCCACATAATCTGCCTATATGGTGTTTACATCCTAGATTCCAAACCTGGTAGTAATTAAAGAACAAGAAAAATTGCTACAAAATAGCTTTTTGAGCAATTTAGTGTCAGGAGTGTTTTATGTCTACCCTTCAAATGATATAGCAAAGATATATAATAAATATGTGACATCAATTCATAAATAGTGCTAACATATTCCACAGCAAGGAAATATATAAGATATATATATATATATATATATATATATATATATTTTTTATATATATATATATATATATATATATCCATGGCTACAATTCTTTGAGCTGTATTTTTTTAGATGTATTTTTGTAAGACAGAGTGATAGATATTTTTTATTTTTTTTCAGATGCATTTCTGCAGAGAAAAATATAAAATAAGAAAAACTCCTGGAGGTGTGATTTAGTCATCTCTGTGCACATAAGTGTCATCGCCCTTTATCAAGAAATGTGTAAATTACAGGAGGTGTTGCTTCGTCCATGCTTGCTAGTGGACACATTTGGCATGATTTCTATTCTACGTGTTTCCTTTTTATTAAGCAAAAATAATAAAAAACATGTAAGGCTTGTTTAGTTTGTACTCGTGCTCACATAATTAGTAAAGTGGCCGCAGCTAAATGCTAAGATATCCCAGTCTCCTGATGCACCATGAAAATAAGGAAAAAATATCAAGTGGCGATGTTGGAAGTCAAAACACAGTCTTTAGATACGTCTTAGATATAGATCAGTTCCTCTTTCTTACTGTTTCACACAAGGCCTAAAATGCATGGGGTCTCTTGGTGAAATAGTGAGGTGTTAATTCATTTTCCACTGATATACCACTTCTAATCTATGTAATTAAGATAACTGTATACATTATATGTATGTAACTGAGGAAATGTATGAAGCACAAATATCAAACACAGGAACAGTCAAATAAAAGTTTTAAAGGGAGTCTGTCAGCTCCTTTTCTCACTCCTGGAATTAAATTATAGTGCAGGGGTGGCCAACCTTACATACACAAAGAGCCAAAAAAACAACAACTTATGACTACCAGGAGCCACAAGCTATACATTTACACACGAGTCACTGTATTTTTCACCCTACGAGATGCACCAAGGTTTTAACAAAGAAAAATAAGATTTAAAAAAATGTTTTCATCCGATCTGAGGTCTGCAAAAAAATATTTTTTTCTTATTTTTCATTGGCAGAGAAAAAAAGAAAAAATATTTTTTTCATCAGACCTCAGATCAGACTCCTAAATCAGATCCCCAATCTTCATCTGACCTACAATAAGATCCCCAAATCTCATCAAACCTCCAAAACAGACCCCCAATGCTCGGCTCAGACAACACAAATCAAACTCCCAGTGTCAGACCCTCAGAGCTCAGATCTACCCCGCATGCTTAGATCCCCCCCATGCTCAGATCTCCCCCCTTTTCAGATCGGACCCCCATGCTCAGACCTGACCAACCCATGCTCAAACAAGACCACCATGCTCAGATCTGCCCCCCATGCTCAAATCTGCACCCTCATGCTCAGATCTTCCCACTCATGCCCAGATCAGACCCGCATGCTCAGTTCTATAATTTAAAAAAAATCTCTTCCCTCCCCTGATCAGTCACTGGGCTCCTGCTCGGGCACCTGCTACTCTGCAAGTCTGACACGCTCTCCACTGTGACTTGATGAGCACAACGTCAGGTCATAGTCCGTGTCTCCATGTACTAAGTTCTCACACTGTGTGCATCAGGACGTAGTGGAGAGTGAGATGGAGTTGCAAAGTAGTAACAGTGCCCGATCAGGAAAAGAGATCTGAGCATGGGATGGAGAGTGAGCTGGCCTGACTGCTTCCTGGCTTCACAGCTAGAGCCGCACTTGAAGAAGCAAAGAGCCGCATGTGGCTCAAGAGTCACAGGTTGGCCACCCCTGCTATAGTGAATATACACAGTTTACACATGTTACCTTTGCCTGCCTTCTCTGCGGTTGTGCTGTTAAAAAAATGAAGTTTGAAGCAATATGCTAATTAGCTCGGTATGTGCCCAGGGGCATTATCTATTGCTGCAAGAGCCCAGTTCCCTTGTAGTCGCTGGTCAATAACTCCTCCCTCGTCTGTCTGTCCTGCCTACGTAAGCCTCTCTGTTCCTGAAGTCATACGCACGTCATGGCATTCAGCCAATTAGTGATGCAGCTGCCCAAAGTGGTTATTGTACAGGGCAGTGGTGGGACCAATGGTGATGTGCCCAGGCATGAGATATCAGGAGAAGAGTCGCTGACGTTGGCAGGGGGCTGGGGTCTGTGCACTTGCAGCAATAGAAAACACCCACTCAGTACTTGCGAGCTAAGTAGCACATTACTTCAGACTTTGTTTTTTTACGCATCACAGCCACAGAGAAGGCAGAGAAAGGTACCATTTGTGAACTATGTATATGAACTATAACACGATTCAAGCAGCTTGATGTGAGAAATGTAACTGACAGTCTCCTTTTAATGTCAAATCAGATAAATTATTTCTGCTGAATTAACAATGCATTCGGAAAGTCTTCAGAACCTTTCACTTTTTCACATTTTGTTATGTTGCAGACTTGTGCTAAAATACATAAAAAACTAAAGTTTTCGCCTCTCAATTTGCACTCAATCCCACTTATTGAGAAACCAGGTACTGCTCATCATCTGCCCAATATTATCCTATAGTGAAGCATGGTGGTGACAGCATTATGCAGTGGAGTGTTTTTCAGCAACTGGGAAAGGGAAATGGGTGAGGGTTGGAGAAAGCCAATGAAAACCTGATCCAGCGTATTCTAGATCTCAAAATGGGCCAAAGGTTCATCTTCCAACAAGACACAGCTAAGGCAACACAGTGATTTAGGGACAACTCTGTGAATGTCCTTGAGTGGCCCAGCCCTAAATTCAATAAGAAAATCTTTGGAAAGACCTGAAAATGGCTGTACACCAATTGTTATCATCCAACCTGACTTGAGTGGATCCGTAAAGAAATTCCTGGAATCCAGGTGTGCCAACCTTGTGGCATCATACCCAAGAAGACTGGAAGTTGTAATCGGTGCTAAAGGGGCTTCATCTAAGTAATGAGTAAAGGGTCTGAATACTTATGTTAATGAATAATGATGCAAGATTTTAGTTTTTTCTTTTCAATAAATTAGCCAAGATCTTAGATGTTGTCTTTTCAGTTTGCCATTACAGGGTACTGAGTGCAAAATGATCAAGAAAAATCTTAATTTTTTTTATTTTAGAACAAAGCCATAACATAACAAAATTTGAAAAAAAAACTGAGAGGGTCTGTAGACTATGGAGATTAGACACATAACTCTGGAGCACATATCAAAATCAAGTCAACAAGTTTTCAGTGGATCATTTTCAGTATGAATCCACATTAGAATGGGTACATCAAGTGATCTGAATGCCTGTCACGCTTTGGTGTGGGTGGGAAACCCACACCGAACGTAAGAGGGAAAGGGGTGAGGGGAAAAGGCCTGGTCACCTCCTAGTAAAACCCTAATCAAAGTCCTGACTGCCTGCAAGTATGAACTGACCCCAAAGGTAGATTAGTTCATACACTGGAACCTAAAGTCCTAACGCACCCTGTAGTACCCTGGTACTAATGTCAGGACAAGAGACAACCTGTTCCTCCAAACGGTAGGACGAACAAGAGAGTCTCCCTCAGGCCTAAACACAAATGGCAGAACGAGAGTGCTCATCTCCAATAATTGGCTGGGTAAAAGGACCTGTAGTCTGAATTACAATACAATGGCTAGTAAGTTTTTAACTGTAAAAAAAATGTAATATCAATAAGAAATCAAAATTTGTAAAGGAAACAGTCAACAAGTCACAGTGATGAGAGAAAGCGTGGAAGTATAGAGAGAGGGAATAGTGTGACATAGAGAACAAAGGAGAGACTGGGCAGGGGAAAGTGTGAGAGAAAGGCAAGGGAGAGTGAGCTGGAAAAAAGAGAGTGAGAGAAAAAAAAATGATGAAGAGAGGTAGGGCAGTGAGGAGGGGAGAGAGAGTGGATTGGGGATGGGAAAGGAAAAGGTGAGGGTGAAAGGAAGTGAGTGAGCAAGAGAGTGAGAAAGGAACATCATGAGGAAACAAGAGTGACAGAGAGAAGTAGGGAAGTAGAGTGATAGAAGGAAGCGAAAGAGAGAGATGACAGTGAGAGGGGGAAAGGGAAATGCAAAATAGGGCATTGTGAAAGAGACATAGGTAGTAAGAAAATAATGTGAGAGTGTAGGAGTAAAGGAGTAATAAAAAACAGAGTTATAGAATGAGAGATAAAAACAGGGAGAAGGGGTAATAAGAGAGAGAGAAAAAGAAAGAGACAAGGGGTAATAAGAGAAACAGAGAAAGAGAGGAGGGGTAATAAGAGAGACAGAGAAAGAGACAAGGGGTAATAAGAGAGACAGAGAAAGAGACAAGGGGTAATAAGAGATAGAGAGACAAGGGGTAATAAGAAAGGGAAAGAGAGGAGGCGTACTAAGGGAGACAGAGAAAAAAAGAAGGTATAGTGAGAAAGACAGAGAAAGAAAGAAGGTATAGTGATAGAGAGAGCGAGAGTAAAAGAAAGAGAAAAGCGTTGGTGAGAGAAAGAAGGTACTTAGAGAAGCAGAACAAGCGTAAGACGGGAGTAATATGAGGTAGTGAGGGAAAATAGAGACAGGACCAGTGAGATAGAATAAGAGATGAGATGCTAATACAGTGGCTCCGCTAGACGAGGCTATATTTTGATACTAGATCTAAAGTATACATTCAATCTCATGTACAAATCTGTCTAATCAGAGAATCGGCAGTCACATGCTACCAGTCAATATTTTTATTCACGTAGATCTGTTTCTACCAGTGTCAGAGTACAGCAGAAGACAATGTGAACAACACAACTACAAAAGCCAAAGATTTCTGTTCCCCGGACTGGAGAGACAGTGGAATACATGAATTCATTATTCTATCATATATTAATAATTTTGTTTTATGTCTTTGCATGTCTGTTCAATGATTAGTTTTGTGTAGAACAGAGAGGAGGCCATGGCTGAGGTGCTAGATTTCCTATTGTCAGGCTAATAAAGACATCACAACCATCTCCAAAGACCAGGCTCTGGATCATTTTCAACTTCAAAGATGTCAGCCTGCCAAAGAGCCTGAGGTAAAATCAATCACACGTTACTGAGGTGAGCTGAGCGTTTAAGGTTAAATTCCCCATGTACTCGCAGACACCTTCCAGTGCAGAGCATATAATATAATCGCACTGTATTCCGTATTCCGAGCAGAATAAACCTTAAAGGGGTTGTCTCATTTCAGCAAATAACGTTTATTATGCAGAGTAAGTTAATATCAGGCACTTACTAATGTAATGTATTGTTATTATTAGGGATCAGCTAACACGTGGAAGTTTGGGTTCGCGGGTTTGGCCAAACTTAAGGGTCAAAGTTGATGTCAATGGAGACCCGAACTTCACTTTTTTATTTTCCATCATAACATGATAATATCAGAAAATAATAGCATTCTTAAGACAGAATGCAAAATAATATGGCCATTTAGGGGTAAAAAAAAAAAAAAGAGAAACTCACTGCATCCACTTGATCATGCTGCAGCAGCTTCTTCTATCTTCACTGAACTGGACCTGCGATATGCGTGATGACATCACCATGTGGGAGAGAGCAGTGACACCATTGCGCACGTCGCAGGTCCTTTGGCAGGTCCTGTTCAGGAAGACAGAAGAAGCTGCTGCAGCACGATCAAATGGATGAGGCGAGTTTTTTTTTTTGTTATAACGGAAAATAATAAAATCACCCGAACAGTGAACCCAGACTTCACTGAAAAAGTCCGGGTTCGGGAGCAGGTACCAGAACTTGCAAAGTTTGGTACAAACCAGAACTTTTCAGTTTGGGTTCGCTCATCCCTAATTATTATCCATATTGCCTCCTTTGCTGTCTGGATTCATTTTTCCATCACATTATACACTGCTTGTTTCCATGGTTATGACCACTCTGCAACATATCAGTGGTGGTCGTGCTTGCACACTATAGGAAAAAGCATCAGCCTATGTGCACTACCATGGTCCCGGCCACCAGAGAGACTGACACTTTTTTTTCTATAGTGTGCAAGCACGACCACCACTGATATGTTGCAGAGTGGTCATAACCATGGAAACGAGCAGTGTATAATGGGATGGAAAAATGAATCCAGCCAGCAAAGGAAACAATATGGACAATCACAATACATTAGTAAGTGGCTTGTACTGTATTAACTTTCTCAACATGATAAATACAATATACTGACGTGACACAACCGCTCCAACTACAGCTGCAGTTTGTTGTAAAGAAATTGGTTGTCACAACCATCTTTCTTTGTGGACACAGCCCCTTTTTATATTTCTTATTTTTTTGGAGAATTAATGTAGACAGTCATTACATGTTATAAACATTTACAGACCTCCCAAGTGTCCCTCTTTTGAAGGAACAGTCCCTCTTTTTGACCCTCTGTCCCTCTTTGCTCCATAAATGTCCCTCTGAGGTATAGATTTTCATTACTGCATTTACCATATTGATCCAGAAGGTGTTTGTCTGGTTCCTGTCTGTCTATTAGAGCCCGCCTTGTATATTATTTCATTATTTGCTGCAATTTGATTTTTAGAAATTTCTATATTCAGATCATTTTTGTGCTGTTTCGTAAGAAAAAACAATTGAAGTGTATAAATATGCGCGAAAAATGGATCTTTCCCGCAATGAACCATTAGTGTCCCTCTTTAAAAGTTTAAAAAGTTGATAGGTATGCATTCATATTCAGGTGATCAATGTAGTGTAATAGGGAGAGATTTTTTTTTCCAGGAATACATATTGTAATCGGATTCTGACCCGGTGACTCGGCAGAAGGCTCACAGCCACATGTATGATTGTGCTACTGTCCAGCAGGCCCTTCGGTCTATTGATGCATGAGGATCCCAGTTGCAGAGAGAGCAGAACCTCTAAGTGTAACGGCAACGCCCCTGTTGCTCCTAGGAGCTCATTTGCATATATGAAAACATCATTTTTCTCAGCAATGTGGTCACATATGAACATGGGACCAACACAGATGCCTTCAGCTACCAAGGGCACATGTAGCAGGTCAGCCAGTGTCATAGGTACAGATCTGCTGACAGATGGCCTTTAAGTGTAATATGAGAGCATTTATGATGCAGTCAGTTCACGTCATAGACTCATGGTCGGCTGGGACTTGTGGGCAGAGTACACTGTATATTACTAGTCTTGTGTGAAACTGGCTTAAAGTGGATTTTAGAGCATTGGTTGGGAGTAATGTCACCTTTAAGTTACTGCCAAAAGCAAGAGAGTATCTAAAGCTGCCAATAAGTAATCTTCCGCTGACTGCTCCGCTTGGAATTTAACACAGGGCTCTTACCTCTGTTTATCCCCCTAACCTACCAAGACCTTGTGCATTGCCCCATTGTCTAGTTTTCCTGTAAAGTCTCACATTACAATGAAGTTTGATCTGATACTTAACCATTGAAAATATAACAGGAGAAAAATGTTCCAATGCAGCTGCCAATTTGCACCCTGCAACACAATTCACTTGAAGACAGTAGCATAAAAAACACAGTACCAATGTATCATTGTCTTGTTTATTAGATCAGTAACAAGTTCAGCCCAAGCCTTACCTAAGTAATGAATGAATTAGCTTGGAGACTGCACATACAGAAATAAGTATGAAGAGGTATTGTTTGTGCCTCAGTATATTCTCTTCTAGCATTACATTTAGAAAAATATACCTGCCTGTGTAGTGACTTTATTGACCACTAGATGGCATACGTGAGTATCGGCATATATGATATGGATTCAGGCATTCTCTAACGTTACAATGTAACAGTAATCAGAAAACTATGACTTATGATACTATTTAAAAGATTCATAATGCTGTTTTTTTTTTTTCAGAACCATTTGTTCTAATATTTTAAAATTATTTATTCATACATTAAAACAGTCAATATAAAATTACTGAAAAATTATTTGTTAGTGTTACCAAGGGAATTATTTCTGCTTATCCTAAATGAAGGAAGCAATACATATGCACTCATTTGCATTCTTAGAAGCATAAAAAAAATACTGTATTTTTTCACTTTACATGATGCACTTTTTCCCCCAAAAGTGGGGGGAAAATGGCAGTGCGTCTTATAAAGCAAATACTATTGAGCACTCCCATTATGGAAGTGCTCATTATTATACACTAGGTTCAAGGAGTGAAGAGCTGAGAGCGCTGCCAGTACTCAACCACCCTGGTCTTCCTCCCTGGGGCTGCGTAAATCATCAGGATGTAGTGCGTACAGTCAGGTGACAGTGCAGCACAGGTTGAAGAAGATAAGGGAGCGCAACTGGACGAGTGATCGACAGAATTGGAGAGGAGAGGTGGAGCAGGAGAGGTAAGTGAATTCTGATATGGGGGACTGGCATGGAAGTCTGAAGGGGGTCTGACATGGAAGTCTGATGGGGGTCTGATCTGAGGTCTGATGGGGGTCTGACATGGAAGTCTGATGGTAATCCGATCTGAGATCTGATGGGGGTTTGACATGTAAGTCTGATGGGGCCTGACATGGAGGTTTTATGGAAATCTGATCTGAGGTCTGATAGAGGTGTGACATAAGGGTTTGATGGGGGTCTTTTCTGAGTTCCTTGATATGGGGGTCTGGTCTGATGTCCTGATATGGGGGGATATGAGGGTCTAATCTAAGTTCCTGATATGGGGGTGTAATCTGAGAATCTGATATGGAGATCTGATCGGAGGCCTGATGAAAAATATTTGTTTTCTTATTTTCCTCCTCTAAAACCTGGGGTGCGTCTTATGATCAGATGTGTCTTATAAAGTGAAAAATATAGTAATATCACTTAATGTGGAATCTGATTGAAATAATTTTAATTGACAACATTTTGTAAATTCATAGGGCGACTCCTGTTGCCAGTGATTGGTTAAATAAATCTGTTAATGGTTTTGCAAGTTCACCGCTGATCTCTTTAATAGCTTTGGGTGTATCCCATCAGGCCCCTGTGACTTATTTGTATTAATTTTAGACAGCTGACTTAGAACCTCTTCCTCTGTAAAGACACATGCATCAAAAGATTCATTAGTCTTCCTCCCTAACTGAGGTCCTATTCCTTCATTTTCCTTTGTAAAAACTGAACAAAAGTATTCATTGAGGCAATCAGCTAGTTCTTTATCTTCTTCCATATACCTTCCTTCTTTTGTTTTTAATTTGGTAATTCCTTGTTTTAGTTTCATTTTTTTCATTTATGTATCTGAAGAATGTCTTATCGCCTTTTTTCACTGACTGAGCTAATTTCTCTTCTGCCTGTGCTTTAGAAGCTATTATAACTTGTTTGGCCTCTCTCTGCCTAATCTTATAAATTTGCCTGTTATCCTCATTTTTTTTTTCTTTTTTATAATTCCTAAATGCTATCTTTTTGTTTTTAATGATTTTGGCCACTTCTGCTGAGTACCACAGTGGTCTCTTCCTTTTTTTGCTTTTACTGACAAGCCTAATGCAATTTTCTGTTGCCACTTTTAAGTAGTCCCATTTCTCCTGGACTCCATTGAAACTGTTCCAATCTGATATGGACTGGTATACCACTAATCTTATTTTAGAAAAGTCAGTTTTTCTAAAATCTAAAACTTTTCTTTTTGTGTGGTGTGACTCAGTCACTGTACTTATAGTAAACCACACTGACTGATGATCACTAGATCCCAAGATTTCCCCTACAGTAATATCAGATACCAAATTCCCATTGGGAATACTAAATCTAAAATGGCCTCCTTCCGGGTTGGCTCCTCAACTACTTGCTGTAGAGATAATCCCAGTAGGGAATTTAGAATATCTGTACTCCTGGCAGAACTAGCTATTTTGGTTTTCCAGTTTACATCAGGAAGATTGAAGTGTCCCATAATGATAACTTCTTCCTTCAATGTCATTTTATCTATTTCCTCAACTAGTAGATCATCTAATTGTTTGACTTGGCTAGTGTCACGGATGATGTTGCAGAAAGCTGGAACTTATAAATAAACATCCGACTGGCTTGATCCCAAACTAAGGAGCATATGGGTGAGCCCTATAAAAACCCCTAGAGCTCTCCCTGACTGTTATGCCCATGCAAGGGTCTCTATGGTAGATGATTGCATGCCCCTGTACCTAATACTGTGTGACACCTGAAAACCCTATAATAGTGAGGGGAAACGACCACCAGCTCCCTGCACTTAATACGGACGGAGTCATGGTCACCTAGAATCAAGCCAGCAAAGAAACACAAATAAAGGAAAAATACTTATCTGAGGAGACAGCAGCAGCAGCCTCCAGCAGTAAACACCTCATCCAGGAAGTAGTATAAACCGCAAAGTGAGGCAGTATGGGAGGGAATATAAAGGGAGACAATTAGTCTAAATAGGTGACTTCTGGGAGAAGGAAAGGAGATGACAAAGTGAAACCAAAACAAAGAACGTCATGCAAGAGGTAGAGAAGAACGTCTGCCGGACCTTTTCACAGAACTGGCGGTGACAGTACCCCTCCCTCTACGGGTGGACTCCGGACACTCAGAGCCCACCTTCTCAGGATGGGACCTATGGAAAGCCCTGATGAGACGAGTGGCCTTAATGTCCGCCACTGGACCTACATCCTCTCCTCAGGACTATAACCCTCCCAATGAACAAGGTACTGGAGAGAACCGAGGATAATACAAGATTTCACAATCCTAGAGACCTGAAATTCAAGATTGCCATCAACAACAATCGGAGGAGGAGGCAAAGATGAGTGTACAGTGGGTTGGACATAAGGTTTTAATAGGGACCTGTGAAAAACATTATGGATCTTCCAAGTCTGAGGAAGATCAAGACGGAAGGCAACAGGATTGATGACGGACAAGATCCTGTAAGGCCCAATAAACTGAGGACCCAACTTCCAGGAGGGAACCTTCAGTTTGATATTCTTTGTAGACAACCACACCACACCACCCACATTCAGGTCCGGACCAGGCACACGTCTCTTATCCGCCACACGCTTATATCTCTCACTCATCCTCTTCATATTACCCTGAATCTTTTGCCAAATAAATGACAAAGACAAGGAAAATCTCTCCTCATCAGGTAAACCAGAAGACCCCTCTCCAGAGAATGTCCCAAACTGCGAATGAAATCCATATGCACCAAAAAATTGTGACTTATAAGAGGACTCCTGGCGACCATTCGACTGCGGGTGAAAAGCAGAAGAGAACGACAACCGAATCCCCAAGCGAGAGCAGAAGGCCTTCCAGAATCTGGAAAAGAATTGTGTGCCCCTATCAGAAACAATGTCTGAAGGAATGCCATGCAATTTAACAATGTGATCAACAAACACTTGCACCAACGTCTTAGCATTGGGTAACCCAGGAAAGGGAATGAAATGCGCCATTTTGCAAAATCACTGTCTTTCCCGAGGAACGAGGAAGGTCCGTAATGAAGTTTATGGACAGATGCGTCCAAGGATGGGAAGGAATGGGTAACGGGAGAAGAGAACCCGATAGCCGTGAAGGAGGGTCCTTGGCACGAGCGCAGGTCTCGCAGGCTGCCACAAAACCCTCAACCGTCTTACGAAAAGCCGGCCACCAGAATCTCAGAGCAATGAGATCCACTGTGGCTCTACTCCCCGGGTGCCCAGCAAGGACCGTATCGTGGTGCTCCTTAAAAGCCTTGTGTCGTAAAGCAAGAGGCACAAACAACCTCCCAGGAGAACAAAGATCAGGAGCCTCTGCCTGGGCTGCCTAAACCTCTGCCTCCAAATCAGGATAAAGAGCAGAGACCCGGGTCTTTAAAGTTCCCCCCTCCCGGAAAACAACGTGACAGGGCATCCGCCTTCACATTTTTAACCCCAGGGCGGAACGTGACAACAAAATTATACCTAGAGAATAACAAAGACCATCTGGCCTGACTAGGGTTCAGACGCTTGGCCGATTCCAAGTAGGCCAGATTTTTATGGTCAGTAAACACGGTAATAGGGTGTCTAGATCCTTCTAACCAATGGCGCCATTCCTCAAAAGCTAATTTGATGGCCAACAACTCCCTATCTCCCACATCGTAATTTCTCTCTGCAGAGGAGAGTTTCCTTGACAAAAAGGCACACGGTCGCCATTTGGCAGGAGAGGGACCCTGAGATAAGACCGCACCCACACCCACCTCAGAAGCTTCTACCTCAACAATAAAAGGTAGAGAGACATCAGGTTGTACCAAAATGGGAGCGGAGGCAAAACTCTCTTTGATACTAGAAAAGGCTATAAGCGCATCTACCGACCACAAGGAAAAATCTACCCCCTTTATAGTCATATCAGTGAGTGGCTTAACAACCGAGGAATAATTCAAAATGAACTTTCTGTATTGGCAATACCCAAAAACAGCATCAGCGACTTCTGATTCTCAGGAAGCTCCCAATAAAGCACAGTGCAGACCTTCTCAGGGTCTATGCGAAAACCAGAAGCGGAGAGAAGAAAACCAAGAAATTGAATCTCCTGAACTGCAAACACACATTTTTCCAGTTTAGGGTACAATTTATTCTCCCGCAGAATCAGCAAGACCTGACGTAGGTGGTCTCGATGAGTCTTGAAATCAGGAGAAAAAAATTTGAAATGTCATCTAGATACAACAGTACAAATTTCCCCATTAAATGATAAAAAAATGCTGTTCACAAAATGTTGGAAGGGCATAACCAAATTCTCAAAATAACCCTCAGGGGTATTGAAGGCCATCTCCATTCGTCCCCTTCCCTGACCCTGACTAGGTTGCATGCCCCTCTTAAATCCAACTTAGA
Source organism: Bufo gargarizans (assembly GCF_014858855.1). Classification (NCBI taxonomy): domain Eukaryota; kingdom Metazoa; phylum Chordata; class Amphibia; order Anura; family Bufonidae; genus Bufo; species Bufo gargarizans. The sequence goes on along the minus strand of NC_058081.1, from coordinate 114,549,849 downwards.
AAAAACTTTTGCCCCAACAATCTGGTTAAACAGGTCTGGGATCAGAGGAAGCAGATATGGGTCACGAATTGTGATACGGTTCAGCTCCCTGAAATCCAGACAAGGTCTTAACCACTTCAACCCCCCCTAGCTGAAACACCCTTAATGACCAGGCCACTTTTTACACTTCTGCACTACACTACTTTCACCGTTTATTGCTCGGTCATGCAACTTACCACCCAAATGAATTTTACCTCCTTTTCTTCTCACTAATAGAGCTTTCATTTGGTGGTATTTCATTGCTGCTGAAATTTTTACTTTTTTTGTTATTAATCGAAATTTAACAATTTTTTTGCAAAAAAAATAAATTTTTCACTTTCAGTTGTAAAATTTTGCAAAAAAAAGACATCCATATATAAATTTTTCGCTAAATTTATTGTTCTACATGTCTTTGATAAAAAAAAATGTTTGGGTAAAAAAAAATGGTTTGGGTAAAAGTTATAGCGTTTACAAACTATGGTACAAAAATGTGAATTTCCGCTTTTTGAAGCAGCTCTGACTTTCTGAGCACCTGTCATGTTTCCTGAGGTTCTACAATGCCCAGACAGTAGAAAACTCCCACAAATGACCCCATTTCTGAAAGTAGACACCCTAAGGTATTCGCTGATGGGCATAGTTAGTTCATAGAACTTTTTATTTTTTGTCACAAGTTAGCGGAAAATTATGATTTTTTCTTTTTTTTCTTACAAAGTCTCATATTCCACTAACTTGTGACAAAAAAAAAACTTCCATGAACTTACTATGCCCATCACAAAATACCTTGGGGTGTCTTCTTTCCAAAATGGGGTCACTTGTGGGGTAGTTATACTGCCCTGGCATTTTAGGGGCCCAGATGCGTGAGAAGAAGTTTGAAATCAAAATCTGTAAAAAATGACCGGTGAAATACGAAAGGTGCTCTTTTGAATGTGTGCCCCTTTGCCCACCTTGGCTGCAAAAAAGTGTCACACATGTAGTATCGCCGTACTCAGGAGAAGTTGGGGAATGTGTTTTGGGGTGTCATTTTACATATACCCATGCTGGGTGAGAGAAATATCTTGGCAAAAGACAACATTTCCCATTTTTTTTATACAAAGTTGGGATTTGACCAAGATATTTATCTCACCCAGCATGGGTATATGTAAAATGACACCCCAAAACACATTTCCCAACTTCTCCTGAGTACGGCGATACCACATGTGTGACACTTTTTTGCAGCCTAGATGCGCAAAGGTGCCCAAATTCCTTTTAGGAGGGAATTTTTTGACATTTGGATCCCAGACTTCTTCTCACGCTTTAGGGCCCCTAAAAAGCCAGGGCAGTATAAATACCCCACATGTGCCCCATTTTGGAAAGAAGACACCCCAAGGTATTCAATGAGGGGCCTGGCGAGTTCATAGAAAAAAAAATTTGGGCATAAGTTAGCGGAAATTGATTTTTTTTTAGTTTTTTCTCACAAAGTCTCAATTTCCGCTAACTTGGGACAAAAATTTTAATCTTTCATGGACTCAATATGCCCCTCAGCAAATACCTTGGGGTGTCTTCTTTCCAAAATGGGGTCATTTGTGGGGTGTTTGTACTGCCCTGGCATTTGAGGGTCTCCACAATCATTACATGTATGGCCAGCATTAGGAGTTTCTGCTATTCTCCTTATATTGAGCATACAGGTAATGAGATTTTTTTTTTCCGTTCAGCCTCTGGGCTGCACAGATTTCTTCATTCGCATCGATCAATGTGAATGAAAAAATCTCTGCCCAAAAAAAAAAAAAAGGAGGGGAAAGGCGTCTGCCAGGACATAGGAGCTCCGCCCAACATCCATACCCACTTAGCTCGTATGCCCTGGCAAACCAGATTTCTCCATTCACATCAATCGATGTGGATGAATAAATGATTGCCGGGATTTTTTATTTTTTTTATATACAAAGTGTTTGCCAAAGCATATGAACACCGCCACCTCCTCAGCTCATATGCCTCGGCAAACGTATCTTTTACCGCAGAGGAGAAATCTCGTCTTGCAGCGCCGCATACACCGACTTGTGTGTAATCTGACAGCAGCGCAATGCTTCTGTCAGAATGCACATCAGTGCTGCAGCTAGTCGATCGGTTGGTCCACCTGGAAGGTAAAAAAAACTAAACAAAAAAGAAAAAAACAGGCCGCAACGCAATAAATTTTATTAACTATATAACTTTAGAACAGAACATATAAACTTTTTTTAACTTTTGAAACTGAACTTTAACTTTTTTGCTTACTGGTGCTACAGACACGACATCTTTTTCGGGGTGACGGTTGGGTTGAGGTACCAGGAACGACATTGGGGAAATGTCGCTCGTGTAGACGGCTAACTACACTGGTGGATGGGGCCACGGAACCTCCTGGGTACAGGAGGTTCTCGATGATCTCTTCCTGAAATTTGAGGAAGGATCCTGTTCTCCCAGCCTTACTGTAGAGAACAAAACTATTATACAGAGCCAATTGAATCAAATATACAGACACCTTCTTATACCAGCGTCTGGTGCGTCGGGAAACTAAATACGGAGACAACATCTGGTCATTGAAGTCCACCCCTCCCATGTAAAGGTTATAGTCGTGGACTGAGATGGGCTTTTCAATGACACGGGTTGTTCACTCAATTTGTATTGTCGTGTCTGCGTGAATGGAGGAGAGCATGTAAACGTCACGCTTGTCTCTCCATTTCATCGCGAGCAGTTCTTCGTTACACAAGGCAGCCCTCTCCCCCTTGCAAGACGGGTGGTAACGAGCCGTTGGGGGAATCCCGCGCGACTAGTTTGCGCGGTGCCACAGCAGCCAATCTGTTCTAGAAACAAATGCCTGGTTGAAGTGGTCTATGAGGGGCCGAATTTTGTGGAGCCGGTCAAAAGCTAGGTGGCCTCTGGGACGGGAGGTGGTGTTGTTGCTAAAGTGCAGGAAACGCAGGATGGCCTCAAAACGTGCCCTGGACATAGCAGCAGAGAACATGGGCATGTGATGAATTGGGTTCGTGGACCAATATGACCGCAATTCATGCTTTTTGGTTAGACCCATGTTGAGGAGAAGGCCCAGAAAAATTTTAATTTCGGAAACTTGGACTGGTTTCCACCGGAAAGGCTGGGCATAATAGCTTCCCGGGTTGGCGGATATAAATTGAGTGGCACACCAATTTGTTTCTGCCACAACTAAGTCCAAGAGCTCCGCAGTCAAGAACAGCTAAAAAAATCCCAGGGCCGAACCGATCTGAGCTGTCTCAACCCGAACTCCAGACTGGGCGATGAAAGGGGGAACTACAGGTGAGGCTGAAGTTGGGGACTGCCAATCAGGATTTGCCAGCACCTCAGGGATTCTAGGGGGTCTACGGGCCCTTCTGTGCGGTGGCTGCGACGGGGTAGCTACTGCACGTGCCACCGTACCAGCTTCAACTTCCCTTCTGGTGCTCGCCACTTCACCATGTTGCACGGCAGTGCTGGTACTAGGTCCAGGGAGGGCTGCGCTGCTTGTGTATTCCTCACCACGTAATCCGACAGTGCCAGCCCCACTCTGCTGCCCTTGAATCGGATCCTGCACAACCTGTGGTCTAGCGACACGGGGCCGGGTACGCCTGGTGGTATCAGGGACCTCAACCTCCTCGTCCGAACTTTGGGTCAGACTGCCACTGCTTTCTACAGGTTCATATTCTGACCCGCTAGATTCGTCAGATGAGGGTTCCCATTCCTCATCCGACTGGGTCAGAAGCCTGTAGGCCTCTTCAGAAGAATACCCCCTGTTTGACATTTGGGCAACTAAATTTAGGGGTATTCCCTGAGACTACCCAAGAAAAAAAGCAAGCCTGTCTTACAAATGGGAGGCTAGCAAAGTACCGGAGGCCACTGCGGTTGATAAAAAATATCAAAACTGATTTTTTTATCGCCGCAGCGCGTGTAAAGTGATTGTGCGAACGCACGTGTGGGCGACCGATCAGGCCTGATCGGGAAAACACTGCGTTTTGGGTGGAGGGCGAACTAAGGTGACACTAATACTATTATAGATCTGACTGTGATCAGTTTTGATCACTTCCAGATACTATAAAAGTACAAAAGCTGATTAGCGATACGCTAATCAGCGAATAAGTGACTGCGGTGCGGTGGGCTGGGCACTAACTGATCGCTAAACTACCTAACCAAGGGGCCTAAACTATCCCTAAAACCTAACAGTCAATGCCAGTGAAAAACAAAAGTGACCGTTTACACTGATCACTTTTTTCACTAGTGATTGACAGGGGCAAGAAGGGTGATCAAGGGGTTAATTGGGGTGCAGGGGGGTGATCTGGGGCTATGTGTAGTGTTTGGTGCTACTCACTGTGAAGCCTGCTCCTCTGCTGAGACCAACCGACGAAAAGGACCAGCAGAGGAGCAGGGAAACCATTTAACACATCATATTTACTAATATGATTGTTAACTGGCTTCTGATTAGTTTTTTTAAAAATCGCCAGCCTGCCAGCAACGATCATTGGCTGGCAGGCTGGTGACGTGACCCCCCTCAAACTTTTGCCGGCCCGCGATGTGCATGCGCGGGCCGGCTAAGCGCGTCATCTCGCGTCTCGCGAGATGACGCGTATATGCGTGACTCTGCGCAGCGCTGCCGCCTCCTGAACGCGAATCTGCGTTAGGCGGTCCGGAGGCGGTTAAAGAACCTTCTTTTTTCTTAACAAAAAAAAACAAAAAACAGCAGCAAACAGGTGATTTTGAGGGTCAGATGTGTCCCTTTCTCAGGCTCTCAGATATAAGTACACATAGCGACTCTTTCAGGTTGGGAGAGATTGTATAATTGTGATTTTGGCAGCTTGGCATCTGGGATGAGATTAATAGGGCAGTCGTACTACCGGTGAAGGGCAACTCCTGGACACCACTCTCGGAAAACACATCCGAAAATTCAGAGAGAAAAGATGGTACAGTCTTGGTAGAAACCTCTGAAAGAGACGCCGTGAGGCAATTCTCTCTGCAAAACTCACTCCAACCATTTATTTGCCCTGCTTGCCAATCAATGGTGGGGTTATGTTTAGTGAGCCAGGGTAGCCCCAACACTAGAGGAGTAGGTAATTCACTTAGGACGAAACACGACATATCCTCAACATAAGCGTCACCCACAGTCAAACGGATATTGTGAACTATGCCCTTTAACGATCTTTGAGAAAGTGGAGCGGAATCGATAGCAAAAACAGGTATATGTGGATAGGGCACTCTCAGAAATCAAGGACCATGCAAAGATACAAGAAATATATTTATTTATGCTGAATATTACTATAACCATATATAAAAGGTAATCAACAGTCAATAGCTTATAGCAGATAAAAAATGATAATATATTAATGGAAGAATAGCAGCATGATAGATTTGTTCAAATGCACCACTCCTAAAAACACCTGCTTAGGTCAGCAGTAAATTATTAACAGCAAAATACAAGCAGTAAATCAATAGCAGCAACATACTATCGAATGGGTAAATAGCAGCAATATAATCGAATATGGATCCCAATAGTAAAAATCCCAATAGTAAAAACTCGATGATATAGAAAATGGGTAGACTGCAATAAATGGAAATGCAAGAAAATCAAACTGCAAAAAAAATCGAAAGTCAATAGTATCCACTACTAATAATCAATATGAAGACTTCAAAGTTCCTTACTTAATTCCACCAGGGCCAATCCGTCCTATGAACATTGGTTGTGGTTAATTTCGTGTAAAAACTTTCCTGAATAAAGCGGATGGGTAGCGGCATCCCGCTACTTAACAGCTTGCAAGCGATTATTCGTTTACCTTTAATCCAGATTACATCTAATCAGACTTTACCGAACCTTGGGATATTGTCACTCCCTGCGTTGTGCCGGCGATGTTGTCGCACGCTGGTATCGGGAGTTTTTTCTTAATGGAGACCACGCTGGCGGGCTGTTGTTCAACACGTGGGCCAGTGATGTATCGGTCCCTCTATATGTTAGCCGTCAGATCACGTAGGTAACTTACGAAAATGATAAATCCCACTTTTTTTGGGTCAGTTGCAGTCGATGGTTGGTAAATGTATCTGGTCACAAATTTTGGGGTATTTGCAGTGGTAGACCCTTTGGCATTCCTCTTTTATAGTGATCACACTATTATGTAATTCATGGACTGGATGGTTAATTGAAAAAAGCCAGTTCCGGTTTATAAGGTGTGTGTAATTACTCAGATTGGTATTGGACTCAAATGTCTGTTGTTAATTAATATATATTGCCCAAAAATTAAAATTAAAATGGCAAATTTCATGCTTAAGCAATTACCTAGATGTATATTATTGCATACATTTATTCATAGTAGATCCATGTGTCATCTGAAGATGGCTTTCTTGCTAGCGCTGCGATACTATTGGGGAACTGAGTATATACAGTTATGTCCATAAATTAATTTGAGTGTATTTACATCCAAATCAGGTGAATGGTGTAGGAATCACAACAGTTTTCATATATGCCAAAAGTAAAGGGACAGAATAATAATCATAAATCAAACTTTCACTTTTTAATACTTGGTTGCAAATCCTTTGCAGTCAATTACAGCCTGAAGTCTGGAACGCATAGACATCACCAGACGTTGGGTTTCATCCCTGGTGATGCTCTGCCAGGCCTCTACTGCAACTGTCTTCAGTTCCTGCTTGTTCTTGGGGCATTTTCCCTTCAGTTTTATCTTCAGCAAGTGAAATGCATGCTCAATCGGATTCAGGTCAGGTGATTGACTTGGCCATAGCATAACATTCCACTTCTTTCCCATAAAAAACTCTTTGGTTGCTTTTGCAGTATGCTTTGGGTCATTGTCCATCTGCACTGTGAAGCACCGTCCAATGAGTTCTGAAGAATTTGACTGAATTTAGCAGATAATATTGCCCGAAACACTTCAGAATTCATCCTGCTACTTTTGTCAGCAGTCATATCATCAATAAATACAAGAGAACCAGTTCCATTGGCAGCCATAAATGCTCACGCCATGACACTACCACCACCATGCTTCACTGATGAGGTGGTATGCTTAGGATCATGAGCAGTTCCTTTCCTTCTCCATACTCTTCTCTTCCCAACATTTTGGTACAAGTTGATCTTGGACTCATCTGTCCATAGGATGTTGTTCCAGAACTGTGAAGGCTTTTTTAATGTCGTTTGGCAAACTGTAATCTGGCCTTCCTGCTTTTGAGGCTCACCAATGGTTTACATCTTGTAGTGAACCCTCTGTATTCAGTCTGGTGGTCTTCTCTTGATTGTTGACTTTGACACACATACACCTACCTCCTGGAGAGTGTTCTTGATCTGGCCAACTGTTGTGAAGGGTGTTTTCTTCACCAGGGAAAGAATTCTTCGGTCATCCACCACCATCCATTTTTTGTGGTCCTCTAGGTCTTTTGGTGTTGCTGAGCAAACCGGTGCGTTCCTTTTTTTTAAAGAATATTCCAAACAGTTGTTTTGGCAACACCTAATGTTTTTGCTATCTCTCTGATGTTTTTTTTTTTTTTTTCCAGCCTAATGATGGCTTGCTTCACTGATAGTAACAGATCTTTGGATCTCATCTTGAGAGTTGACAGCAACAGATTCCAAATGCAAATAGCACACTTGAAAGGAACTCTGGACCTTTTATCTGCTCGTTGTAATTGGGATAATGAAGGAATAAGGAATAACACACACATTACTTTTGGTCCCTTAACACATGGGAGGAACATATGCAAACTGTTGTAATTCCTACACCGTTTACCTGATTTGGATGTAAATACCCGCAAATTAAAGCTGACAGTCTGCAGTTAAAGCACATCTTGTTGGTTTCATTTCAAATCCATTGTGGTGGTGTATAGAGCCAAAAAGTTTAGAATTGTGTTGATGTCCCAATATTTATGGACCTGACTGTACTATATCCCCATACTCTTATAGTATATACAGTGAGAGTCCTGTGGGATAATCTGGACCAGGATTGCATGCTATTACCAGTAATATAATAAGCAACATAAATCTGCATAAAATCTTATATGCATTTATATACTTATGCTTTTATTACTATTTATTTTTAAGTTATACAGTATACTGTATGTTGATTTGAGTAAATACATCTCTATTGAAATGTCTTCTAATAATAGTTACTACTGTAATGACCCAGAAGAGCATTACCAACTTTGCATCCCGCTACTATCTACTATGGTTAACCAAATGTCATTCTATGTATTTGTTTCCAGGTCTTGTATAATGTGCATATCTATTTCCATGTAACTGTTTATGTTTAAGTGTAATATGCCTGGTTCACCAGCAGGTGGCAGCATCAATGGCAGAGTGACAGGTACATAGAATGGAACCTTTCTTTCCATTCTAACCCCCCTCTGAAGTGCGGTGGGCGTGTCCCACTTGCTGCAAGGAGGGAGGAGTCTAGTTAGAGAGTCAGTGTGGAGAGTACCCCCTGCTAGGGGAAGGAAGCAGGAGCCCGTCCCTGTTGGACGATCCCTGTCTAGACCAGCTGGAGCACCTTCAGCTCAGCTGGACATAGAGGCAAAAGCGTGGAGCCTCAGAAGCCAGGAGGAGAAAGTTTTCCCTGGACAAATCTAAAAACAGACCAGACCACAAAGTTAACTACACCATAAAGAAGAAGCTGAGTTCTATAGCTATTCTGTCAGTACAGCAGAGCCAGAGAGAAACAGATATAGTAAAGAGGAGTTTGCCTGCCACAGTTAATGTTAAAGCCAGCTGGAACAAAGTTAAAGATTGAAGATTGTATCTTACAAACGTTTATGCAAACTAAAGCTGCTGTTCAACATTATACAAGGTCTGGACTCAGTGTTATACAATGTCTGGGTTTATTTGTTCATTCTACCATTCAACTAGCCCCTTTTTATTGCTGTGAAGCCAATGCCTAGGGTGCAGCATATTATAGGCTACCCTACACCACTCTGGCATTACTACACCTGGGTACCATCCACTATATCACTAAAAGGGGCCCTGTGCCCTCGTTGCTTCATTGCAACTTGCGTCACAAAAACAAGTACTACTTTTTTCCTCTTAAAGGGCCCGCTGCACTACTATGTCCCAGAGTGGCAGAGTTGGAGGGGTGCCAGCCTTTGTTTGTTCGCCTTTAGTATTATAACTGTTAGGTAGTCAGCTAGCTCGAGCATGCAAGTTTTTTCCATACATGGATATAGTTGAGGAACCTTACTTGCGTTTGGATTACAACTCAGAAGTAGTACAAAGTCATCATACTGTTATGTGCATGAAGCTGGACGTGAATCTACCCCTTTTATCACCCTACCATTTTTAGGTCCACTCACATGACACCCACACGATTGACTATGTGGCCGTGTATCTACAGAAACATAGAAAAGATGGTGTGAGGTGATTAAGTGGTTAAAACGAAAACGCTTCACAGCAACACTAAAGGGGACTGTCTTCCTGGAGGCTCTCTTCCCTATCACAGGAATGTCTGCTTTGCTTGCTGCCAACCTAAATGAAATAAGATGCAATACTTAATATCTTGGAATATCATAAATCACATACACACATTACTATTTTACTAAATGGTACACAAGAGGATCAACATCCAGCTATGTACCATACACAACTGCCTTCTGAAATCACTGATTTGCAACATATATTCTAATAATGTAACTATCATTGGTACCAGGTGCAAAACAATAAGCCCAAAACACCATCAGGGATTAAAATGTGCACCAAATGGGTCGCAGAAATTGCATCTTGATGATCTAAAGGGGCTAAATGATATCTGTGCACCTGAGGCTCAATGATAAGTGTGTGGATGACCCACGAGAAGCAGCCTGTACTATGCGCCACATTAAAATTTAAGGCTTATTAGACTTGGCTTTCTATGTTACTACTTCTACCCAAACCCATACCAATCATACAGATTGTGCAATTATAGAAAAGTGAGGAAACTGTATAATTGCTGTAATTTCTTAGTATTAATGGTCCTGCAAACCCTAAAACTTGCTTGAATTGTTTGCATGCTTTCTCCATGTGTGTATGGGTTTCATCTAGATACTCCAGTTTTCTCCTGCACTCTAAAAACATACTAATATGTTAGCTATGTATAGGAATTGGTAAATGAATCGCTATATAATAGTTATCCAAAATTATCTTAATCCAGCAGCCAGCCCCAAATTACAATTTATTTAAAAATGCTATGACTGTGCTGTTTAAGTTCAGAAGTGTTTATAATTTGGTAGCTCTAAGGCCCCTTTCACACGGGCGAGAATTCCGTGCGGATGCAATGTGTGAGGTGAACGCATTGAACCTGCACTGAATCCGGACCCATTCACTTCAATGGGGCTGTGCACATGAGCGGTGATTTTCACGCATCACTGGTGCGTTGCGTGAAAATCGCAGCAAGATCTATATTGTGCGTTTTTCACGCAACGCAGGCCCCATAGAAGTGAATGGGGCTGCGTGAAAATAGCAAGCATCCGCAAGCAAGTGCGGATGCGGTGCAATTTTCACGCATGGTTGCTAGGAGACGATCGGGATGGGGACCCGATCATTATTATTTTCCCTTATAACATGGTTATAAGGGAAGATAATAGCATTCTTAATACAGAATGCATAGTAAAATAGTGATAAAGGGGTTAAAAAATAAAAGAACTATTAATAAATTCACCTTAATCCACTTGAACGCTCAGCCTGGCATGTCTTCTTTCTTTTTTGATGAAAAGGACCTGTGGTGACATCACTGCTCTCATCACATGATCCATCACCATGGTGATGGACCATGTGATGAGCGCAGTGGCGTCATAAATAGTGATGAGCGGCAGGTGCCATATTCGATAGAATATTCGTTTTATATTCGTCGAAATCGAATATTCGTTATTATTCTAGTTATCGCGAATAATATGCGATTTAAATAATCGCACATGCGATTTTTAACTTAAAGGCTACTCTCCTATTGAAATAGCAATGCGATTAATTCAAGTTATATTAATCGCATTTGCGATTTCAACGTAATTCTCAAATCCGACAGTACATTCTAGTATATGGAGACGTTCCCATGGTGATGGGGACGCTCCATGAGCATGGAATATAGCAGTGCTAACTAAGTTGGCACTGCTAAGTTGAAATCGCCATGCGATTATTTCGTGTTATATTAATCGCATTTGCGATTATCTATTTTTTTTATTTTTTTTATTTTTTTTACTATGGTTGGCTTCAATGGTAGAATTAGCGAATATGACGAATATATTCGTTATATTCCACAAAACTAATATACGAATGTATTCGTCATATTCCACAAAACGAAGATAATGAAGTATTCTGCATCTTCGTTTTAGCTACCTATTCATCAACTTCGCTAATTCTAGCAATCATATAGGAAAGTTTACTATAGAGACAGCTAAGTTTAATTCGCTATGCGATTATATTACTTTGCTTTTTTTTATAAATAGATTATAATAATTATCAGGTATTATAATTATTCTATTTATATAAAAAAAGCAGTCATATAATCGCATAGCGAATTAAACTTAGCTGTCTCTATAGTAAACTTTCCTATTTGATTGCTAGAATTAGCGAAGTTGATGAATAGGTAGCTAAAACGAAGATGCAGAATACTTCGTTATCTTCGTTTTGTGGAATATGACGAATACATTCGTATATTAGTTTTGTGGAATATAACGAATATATTCGTCATATTCGCTAATTCTACCATTGAAGCCAACCATAGTAAAAAAAATAAAAAAAATAATAGATAATCGCAAATGCGATTAATATAACACGAAATAATCGCATGGCGATTTCAACTTAGTAATGCTATATTCCATGCTCATGGGAACGTCTCCATATACTAGAATGTACTGTCGGATTTGAGAATTACGTTGAAATCGCAAATGCGATTATTTCAAGTTATATTAATCGCATTTGCGATTTCAACGTAATTCTCAAATCCGACAGTACATTCTAGTATATGGAGACGTTCCCATGGAGATGGGGACGCTCCATGAGCACGGAAGGCGGCAGAAGCGGCAACGGGCACTGACTGGAGCAGCCAGGAAGCCAGGAATCCAAAGGACAGGTAAGAACAACTTTAGGGAAGTGGGAAAGGAAAAAATATAACAATTAAAAAAAAAACTAAAACAAAAACGAATATTCGAAATATCGAATTTATAGCACTATATTCGAAATATTCGCGAATTAGCGAAGTGCCGATATTCACGAAAAAAATTCGCTATTCGAATATTCGCGCTCAACACTAGTCATAAAAGGTCCTTTAGCCAGGTCCTGAAGAAAGTAGAAAGAAGAGGAGATCTGCTACGCAATCAAGTGGATGGGGTGAGTTAAATTTGTTTATCATTTTTAACCCCTCAATGGACATTTTACTAAGCATTCTGTATAAAGAATGCTATTATTTTCCCTTATAACCATGTTATAAGGGAAAATAATACAATCTACACAACACCGACCCCAAACCCGAACTTCTGTGAAGAAGTCGGGTTCGGGTCTGGGTACCAAACATGCTGATTTTTCTCACGCGTGTACAAAATGCATTAAAACACTTTGCACCCGCATCTTGTAAGGCCCTCACACGCGACAGCCGTGTGAAAGCGGCCTAAAGGATGGGGGAGTCTTTAGCAAAGGGTGATGTAGTGCAATGTCTAGTGCATGTCCTCCAGAGCAACAGACATTTTTTGTATGCTCTCCACTATGACCAAGAGATGAAGATCCTGAACAGGGAACCCCTTCTATTAAAGGGGCTATTCCATCTCAGACAATGGGGGCATATTGCTAGGATATGCCCCCATTGTCTGATAGGTGCAGGTCCCACCTCTGGGACCCGCACCTACAAGGAGAACAGAGTCGGGGAGAGTTGTGGCTGGGTTTCCCGGGGTCCGTCCACAACCAGGCGCAGCTCCCCGTCTCTCCCATTGAAGTGAATGGGAGCGCACCGCGCATGCGCGGCCACCGCTCCCATTCATTTCTATGGGGCCGATGGAAATAGCCGAGCCAGCGCTCAGCTATTTTCGGCGGCTCCATAGAAATGAATGAAGGGCGGCTGCGCATGCGCAGTGCGCCCTCCTCAACTTTCTCCGCTCCGTTCTCCTTGTAGGTGCGGGTCCCCGAGTGATCCTAGCGATATGCCCCCGTTGTCTAAGATGGGATAACCCCTTTAACTGTCAAGTGGATTTTCTAAACTGGACCACTATTATAACCTCTTAAGTACCAGGCCCATTTTTGGTTTTACATAGTAACATAGTCTATAAGGCCGAAAAAAGACATCTGTCCATCCAGTTCGGCCTGTCATCCTGCATGTTGATCCAGAGGAAGGCAAAAAAAAACTGTGAGGTAGAAGCCAATTTTCCCCACTTTAGGGGAATAAAAAATTCCTTCCCGACTCCAATCAGGCAATCAGACTAACTCCCTGGATCAACGACCCCTCTCTAGTAGCTATATCCTGTAATAGTAGCTATAGCCTGTAAGACCCCTGAAACACAAACACACATTAACACATACAAAAAGTACGCCACCTGCCACACTCAAAATCCTGTCTGAAATGACAACGGAGACTGAACAAGACACTACAGAGAGAGAAAACAAGGCTGGAGAAAGGCCAGAGTCCAGGTAGGATCAAACTTGAGTGTTCAGGCAGTACATCTCCTTTTGCTGATTTGCATCAGCCTGGTGCAGCACATGAGAAAATGGCTCCATCATGTTGAGGATACTGGATGCTGAAGCTTATGCTGCTTGTGGTGGTAGAGACAGTGAGAGGTGAATTACTCTGTGGAGGGCAGAGGGGGGCCTCTTGGTCAGACATGCAGGTGGAAAGTGTCTGCTTGCTGAAAGCTTGAAAGCTGTGGCAACTGGCAAACTGCATATACAGTAACATAGTCACATAGTTTATAAGGCCAAAAAAAGACATTTGTCCATCCAGTTCGGCCTGTTATCCTGCATGTTGATCCAGAGGAAGGCAAAAAAAAACTGTGAGGTAGAAGCCAATTTTCCTCACTTTAGGGGAATAAAAAATTCCTTCCCGACTCCAATCAGGCAATCAGAATAACTCCCTGAATAACGACCTCTCTCTAGTAGCTATAGCCTGTAATATTATTAAGCTCCAGAAATACATCCAGGCCCCTCTGGATTTCCTTTATTGTACTCACCATCACCACCTCCTCAGGCAGAGAGTTCCATAGTCTCACTGCTCTTACTGTAAAGAATCCTCTTCTATGTTTGTGTACAAACCTTCTTTCCTCCAGAGGCAGAGGATGTCCCCTCGTCACAGTCACAGTCCTGGGGATAAATAGATGATGGGATAGATCTCTGTACTGACCCCTGATATATTTATACATATTAATTAGATCTCCCCTCAGTCGTTTTTTTTTTCTAAAGTGAATAACCCTAATTTAGATAATCTTTCAGGGTACTGTAATTCCATCATTCTCGTAATTGCTTTAGTTGCCCTCCTCTGAACCCTCTCCAGCTCTGCTATGTCTGCCTTGTTCACAGGAGCCCAGAACTGTACACAATACTCCATGTGTGGTCTGACTAGCGATTTGTAAAGTGGTAGGACTATGTTCTCATCACGGGCATCTATGCCCCTTTTGATGCAAACCATTATCTTATTGGCTTTGGCAGCAGCTGCCTGACACTGGTTTTTGCAGCTTAGTTTGCTGTTTATTAAAATTCCTAGATCCTTTTCCATGTCAGTGTTACCGAGTGCTTTACCATTGCTTGCTTATGCAAGCCTTCTACAAGATCATTAATAAATATATTGAAGAGAATAGGGCCCAATACTGATCCCTGAGGTACCCCACTAGTGACAGTGACCCAATCTGAGTGTGTACCATTAATAACCACCCTCTGTTTTCTATCATTGAGCCAGTTACTTACCCACTTACAGACGTTTTCTCCCAGTCCGAGCATTCTTATTTTATATACTAACCTTTTATGTGGTACAGTGTCAAATGCTTTGGAGAAGTCCAGATACACGACATCCATTGATTCGCCGTTGTCAAGTCTAGAACTTGCCTCCTCATAGAAACTGATTAAATTAATTTGGCATGACCGATCCCTCATGAAGCCATGCTGATATGGTGTTTTTTGCTTATTTCCGTTGAGATGCTCTGACATAGCATCTCTCAGAAAACCTTCAGTTTACCCACAACAGATGTTAAACTTACCGGCCTATAGTTCCCAGACTTTGTTTTTTGGACCCTTTTTGAATATTGGCACCACATTTGCTATGCGCCAATCCTGTGGGACATTCCCTGTCAGTATAGAGTCCGCAAATATCAGAAATAAGGGTCTGGCTATGACATTACTTAATTCCCTTAGGATATGGCGGTGTATGCCATCCGGTCCTAGCGATTTGTCTATTTTAATCTTTTTAAGTCGCTGATGTACTTCTTCCTGGGTCAGACAGGACACTTTTAATGGGGAATTTATTTTTACATTCAGCATGTCATCTGACAGTTTATTTTCCTCAGTGAATACATTGGAGAAAAAAGGGCCAACATCATCAGATTTATACTTTTTAACATTTATATAATTGAAGAACATTTTAGGGTTAGTTTTACTCTCTTTGGCAATTAATCTCTCGGTCTCTAGTTTGGCCGCTCTAATTTGTTTTTTACAAGTTCTTTTTTTTTTCCTTATAGTTTTTCAGTGCTTCCATGCTACCCTCCTGTTTTAGTGTTTTATATGCTTTCTTTTTGTCATTTATTGTTTTCTTTACAGTTCTGTTTATCCACATTCTGTTTTTACATTTTCATTTTTTCCTCCCCACATTCCAATAGCCATAACTTTTTTCTTTTTCTATTCACATGAGGGCTTTTTTTTCTTTGCGGGAAAATGTGCATTTTTTAATGGCATCATTAAATTTAACATCTATGTTATTGGAAAACCAGAATAATTCTTTATGGAGTTAAATTGAAAAAAAAAAACATAGCGTTCACTGTGCACTAAAAATGACATGACAACCTTATTCTTCGGCTCAATATGAATCCAGCGATACCAAACTTGTGTGTTTTATTTTTTTTTATTAGATGAAAACCATTGGGAAAAAAATCAAACTTTTCTTTGCATCACCATTTTCTGACAGCCATACATTTCCATCCACAGAGTTGTATAGAGACTTGTTTTTTGCAGAATGAACTGTAGTTTTTATTGTTACCATTTTTATGGCACATACAACTTTTTGATCACCATTATAAAAAAAAAAAAAATGGGGGGGGGGGGGGGAGGTTTTTTGCCATTACAACGTTCGCCATGCAGGAATTTTTTTTATTTTTCAATAGTTCCGAGATTTTGGTACGTGGTGATAGCTCATATGTTTATTTTTTTATTGTTAATATATTTTTCTATGTAAAATTGGGAAAGGGGATGATTTAAACTTTAGAAGTTTTCTTTATTTTTTTTAATTTAATAACTATTAGTTCCCTTAGGGGGCTAGATTCTAAGATCTTTTAATCCCTTGTCCTTTTCACCCTAAGGGCTCATGCACACGGCCGTTGCCCGGCCGTGGTCGTATTGCGGCCCGCATACAGCGGGTCCGCAATACACGGGCACCGGCCGTGTGCACCCCGCATCACAGATGTGAACCCATTCACTTGCATGCACTACTTTTTGCGGTAAGGACCGTTGGATGCGGATCGCAGACCCCATTCACTGCGATCCGTGATCCACATGCGGCAGCCCCACAGTGCCCATGCATGAGCCCTAATAGATATCTATTAGAGTGAATAGGATTTTTACTCTGTACCTGCTGTGCTGTTCTTCGTGCACACATAAGAAGGGAGCTTACCATGACAGCCATGGATGGCTTCAGAAGCGTCCATTGTAACCGATTGGAGCGCCGCAATTTTACTGCCGTACCAGCGTTGATTGCAGCACCTGTGGGGTTAAATATCGGGGGTCCAGCTTGATCGATGTTCCCCATCATTGTGGCCGGGTGTTAGTTGTATGATACAGCTGACACCTGACGCATATGAAGCATGCTCACTGCAGCAGCCCACTCCTTACATTCTCTCTACCAATCTGCCTCTTGCTGCTCCTTCTGCTAGCCAAGTAATGCATGCTGCCGGCTCTGCTCCGCTTTTCAACTAGAATGAGCTTTGTGAGGACAGTTAGCAGTTACAGGCTTGAAGGAGAGGTCCGCTGCATACTCCTTTAGAAGTGCAACTCCCGATTAGGACAGTTAGGTGGGAGCACATGTTGCGAGAGGTAAGGGACATGCGTAAGAAACAAGTGAGGGTGACACAAGTGATGACAAAACTGATGTAGATGATGTAGTCGATCGCACGTGGGAGCCAGGTGAAAAGGGGAAATCATCATCATCAGGAGGAGAGGGTGGCAGTGTGCCCGTGAGACAGCTGGGTGGAAGCAGTGGGAGATCTGCAGCCAAACTTGGGATTAGCACACTGTTACTTGAGAGACTACCTGTGAGTAACACACTAGCAGCGCACGGGTTTATAAAAGCAGTGGAAGGCAGGCATGTTGCAGTGGAGGGAAAATGCCATACTTGCCAGTGCGGCAATCTTTCACTAAGTCACTGGGGGATGTTAGAGAGGGGGTATGCAGGATGTGTGGGAGAAAAGTGAGGCGCAGTCAGGGTGCTAATGTTGGCACAACGGCCCTGCATCAACATATGGAGCATCACCATAAAGTGGCATGGAAAACCATGCCACTTGTTAAAGGGATTGTCTCACCAAGCGAGTTTGAGCCATCCTCAGTCCTTCCAGTGTGCCCTTTAATGCTGGATGTGGGAGTTTGAATAACAGGTTTAATCATCCAATGAGGTGCAGGCCCTGAATCATGTAACCCAACCCCCCTATGTACTCCGCTCGGCTATGTCTGTCAGCCCCATACAAGTGGTTGGAGGGCAGCCGTGCATGCGCCCTCCTTCAATGCTGGCTCCGAAGCTGTCAGGAGCTAGTGAGCATGGTAGCTATGCATGCTGACTCCCGACAGATTCCAAATACAAAGAACGTGGCACAGCGCGTGTGCGGCCATGCTATTAGTGATACAGAGGTGGCCGATTCCCCTTGGCAATGAGAAAATAAGAGGGCAGTAATCTTTATATATCAAGCAAGGGATCCATTACAGAAAATAGATGATATTTATAAAAATGATCATAGCAATGTTATTGTTATGGTTTTGGTGAGACAACCCCTTTACATGTTACAGCCTGATGCATCTCCCACCCCGCCCCATATAAAGAAGGAAATAATGGAAGTCACCAGGCCTGTAAGCAAGGATAGAAAAGATGCAAACCTCTAATCCAAGCCTCATCCTAGCCCTGATCTCCTGACAGTATGAGCGCCCCCTAATGGTGGGAGGACTCATACACTGGAACCTGGGCCAGGAATAGGAGACTACCGGTTCCTTAAGGACACAGACGAACTGGAGTCTCCACAAGCTAAACAACCAAAGACAAAGGTAAAAACAACAGAACTACTCCTTGTACATGAAAAAACATCGGAAAGAAACTACTCTTACTGTCATGTTCTATAGTGGGTCCACCTGACCCCCTAGAACACCACCACAACAGTAGGAGAGACAAGACAGTGAGCCCTCAACAGAATAAACAGGTAAAAACCCAGAGACCTGAATCCCACCTGGATAACAGGTCTGGGAAACAAGACACTTACCTGCCGCTGCAACAGGATGATGGTGGATCACTGACTTGACAATTGGTTCACCCCTCCAGGAAACCATGAAGCCCCCTTTCCGGAGGAATAACACATAGGGAAACATCTTGCATACATACTGAGACAAACAACACCAACAGACCAGACATGTAATTACAACAAGACGTACAACACACCCAGAACGCAAACCCACACCAAACATACAGCAAATGAGGCAGGGTACATGGAGGAAACATAAGGAAGACAATTTATGTCCAACAAGGTGGCCCTCAAAGACTGGGCAGGTTCACCCAGGAAAGGAGCTAGGGAGATAGGAACCATAGTTACCGATAATGGGAAGAGCGCTGC
Source organism: Bufo gargarizans (assembly GCF_014858855.1). Taxonomy (NCBI): domain Eukaryota; kingdom Metazoa; phylum Chordata; class Amphibia; order Anura; family Bufonidae; genus Bufo; species Bufo gargarizans. Next base: position 114,530,883 of record NC_058081.1, on the reverse strand, counting down.
GTCAGGGAGGGCTGACCGATCACCCTGCATGGCGCACGTTTTAATCTCATTGTCACCCAGTTCCTCAAGACTTCCACTGAACTGCAAGAGACATTTCCACCTGTTTGAACTCCACGCTACATATATTAGACCGCCTGTACAAGCAGAGGTAGGTGGTCAATGATTTCTTAATGCAGCAGACAGACTGGTCTACTACCTGGTGTAACTTCCACGTTAGCCAGTGGCAGCTAATGTATGACACTTGCCGTTTGCTCAGCCCCTTTGAGGAGGCCACTTTATTTGTCAGTCAGCAGAACAACATTATGAATCATGTAATTCCACTCCTTCACGTCCTGGAGGGGATGCTGACAAATGTGATTGGCGAGGTGACAGAAGATGTGGCACCTACATTTCACGGCCACTTGAGTTCTGAAGACGATGAATTGGCAGAGGAGGAACAGGACATAAACACCCAGGAATTTTATACACAACTAGGTGGTTTACATGTATCTGCCCAAACAACAGGAGAGGTGCAGTAGGAGCCTGAGGAGCTGGAGGATGAGACGAAGACGACGCAAATGACCCCAACAGACTGTGGCAGCATGAGGTGGAGATGGAGGCAGGGAGGCCCTCCGAGTCCCTTGCGCAAATGGCCAGATGCATGCTATCATGTTTGTGTAGTGACAGCCGCATTGTCAGGATTAGGCAGAAGGATGACTACTGGCTGTCCTCCCTACTGGTCAAAAATGGGGTGTCACGGAAGGTGTACAGGAAATAAGACAATACAAAATGAATATATGACTCACTGGATCCAAAACTAAGGAACAAAAAGGGAGACCCCTGCATAAGACCTGGCACTCTCCCTGACTGCTCAGCCTATGCGAACATCCCAATGGTAGATGATCGCATATCCTCGTACCTCAACTGTATAACACCTGAACACCCTACAATAGTGAGGGGACACGACCATCGGCTCCCTACACTAGAAACGGAGGGAGTCAGGGTCACCTGGGATCCAGCAAACAGAAAATGATCCAGCAAAAACACAAATGAATGTACAACACTTATCTTGTAGAAGACTGGGAAATAGGATCAGCATGCACACACACTCCAGGAAGTTGTATAAACCGCACACTAATGCATTATGGGGAGGAATTTAAAGGGATGCAATCAGTCCAACTACATGACAGCTGAGAGAGGCTAACGAGATGAGGAACTGAAAACCAAAACAAAGAAAGCTCAAGGAGGAGGTTCTGAAAGGCATCTGTCAGAGCTTCTCAGATGTCTGGTTGTGACATGGGGGCACACTCCACTACCATGACTGGGGGGGTGGGGGGCAGGAGCAGCACCAGCTCCATATGCAGCAACTTCAGTTTGGAGCCTTTGATTAATAGTTTTCTTCTGCCGCCTACTGAAGGAACCACCCAGAAGCAGCAGGACATGCAGCAGAGCCTCAACCAGCAGGTGGTAGCATACTAACATACTTAGACTGCACTCCGTCACCCATGATCCAAGATTCCCTGGACTACTGGGCGTTCAAACTTGAAGTGTGGCCACAATTGGCCAATTTTTACATGGGCATGCTTTCCTGGCAGGCTAGAGGTGTGGCATTAGAAAGGGAGCTCAGTGCAACAGGGGGCAGGTGCATAGTTACCCCGGCCCTAAGTGAACTCGCTTTTCCTCTTAAAATGTTGAGAGACTAACCTTTATAAGGGCTCATGCACATAAGCATTTTTTTCTTTCCGTGTCCGTTCCATTTTTTTGCGTTTCAATTGGTCCGCAATAAAACCAAAGTTACTCCGTGCACATTCAGTTCTCGTATGTCCGTTCCGCAAAAGAGTAGAACATGTCCTATTATTAGGGGCCAGCTGTTCCGTTCTGCAAAATACTGAATGCACATGGACATCATTCGTATTTTTTGCGATCCGTTTTTTGCAGACCACAAAATACATATAGTCATGTACATGAGCCCTTAAGATGAATCAGGTGTGGATCAACCAGGATTTCCAGACACCGGTGCCTGATGCAACAGAATACATCATTCTGCCAGGAATGATCATAGTGTAGTGTGCTGCAACACCGGAATATACTGCAAAATGGGCTGTTACTTCTGGCCACGTGCTACTGCCACCATTCTGCTGCTGCCACCTACCTGATGCCATCCGCTTGCTGGTACTACTGCCATTCCTGGGGCTTCTTGGCATACTGATATCTACATGTTAAATTTTTAAAAGGATATGCATGCCACTGGGCCTTGCTATTACACTGCTGTTTTGGGGTTCTGCTACTACTGTGGTCTGCCACCATCTTGTGCTGTATGCCAATGCTGCTACCCCCGTAACCCCCCCCCCCCCCACTCTGTCATGTGGTGACTATTTTCATTGTCACTGCTGCTGCCTCCCTCCCCACTCTGTCAAGGGTCCACTATTGACCGTGTTACTGCCACTGTTGTTGGCTCCCATCTTCACTCTATGGGGCCACTATTGTCCCTGTTACTGCCACTGCTGTTGGTCCGATTCCCCACTCTGCTATGGGGCCACTATTGTCCCTGTTTATCCGTGTTGACATCACCATTTATTTTTCCGTTCTTCTTGTCCGTCAGAAGAACAGAAATATTTTTTAAATCCTGTATTTTGAGCATCCATAAGGCCTCTTTCACAGTATTTGGTCAGTATTTGTAAGCCAAATGCAGGAGTGGGTTCAAAACACAGATGAGATGCAACTATTTCCATTCCATTTTATCTGTTTTGAACCCACTTCTGTTTTTGGCTTACAAATTCTTATCAAATACTGACTGTCTGTAAGAGGCTTTATGGATGCTAAACATACAGGCTTTGTTTTTATTTTATTCTGATGTGTACACAGCCTAAGTCACTGCTGCTGCCCCCACCCCACTCTGTCATGGGGCCATTATTGTCACGTCAGTGCTACTGCCCCCATCCCCACCCTGCCATATGGCCACTATTGTCACTGGTACTGCCACTGCTGCCACCCTCCCCACTCTGTCATGAGGCCACTACTGTCACTGCCACTTCCGCTGCTGCCACCCTCCCAACTCTGTCATGGGGCCACTACTTAAATCTTGGGGCACTACGCGGTTAAGTCCACAGTGATAAATTAGACCTGATGCTAACATTGACCTATAATACTGATGCACAGTAAATCTATAGCTAACAGAAGGGATTAAAAAGCATGTGTTTGGACTGCCACAACATGCATTAAAATAACTTTTTTTTTCTCCCCTACTTTAATGGCGCTGCCTCTATTTCCATAGGCAGAGTTGCCTGGGTATACCTGATTTATCATGATTTGTGATCAGCCAAATCAAATTTTTTGAAAACTTCACTCATCACTTCTTTTCAACAACACTGCTTTAACAAATTACGATCAGCTTTTTGATCCTTGCCTTTACTTGTGACTGGTCTAGGTCTGAGACCTGGCTTGGGCTTCTACTTGAATGTCTATCTTTTGTTCAGTCGTCAGCACAAATGTCTATTGATCAGTTGGACAGTTATCAGAGTATGCATTTTAAAGAAAGACAGTTCACTTAGGGTCTATTTTTTGCCACCAGAATTTTGGCACAGATACCACCATATGGGAATCAGTGCTGCCGCTCACATGGCCGGCGGTTAAGAGCAGCAACTGGGACATGTCCCTTCTTGGCACTGTGAGACATTGCTGGAGGCTGCTGCAGGTCAGGTGTCTGTTGGTGGTTTAGCTCCATTCAATGGGCCTAAACTAAGCTGGTCTGCAACATTCAAAGTGAAAAATTGAGGTAAGTCAAGTGATTATGATTTGCAAGCACCTAATTCGAATACATTCAATTAATCTTGAATAGAGAATTTCATCAACTATGTTAGAATTGCATAAAATGGACACATACACAACTACCAGGTGCTGTGGGGCTCAACAACTAAGGGGCCCATTTCCACTCAGACAAACTGTGCAGTTAGTGAAAAAATGTATATAAGGGACCATGAAAAATTTCATAGGACCTCATTCTTAATTTTACTATGGATCCTCGTTACTTGTGCTGTCTGCATTATCCCTTCTGTGCATCCTTATTTCTGTCCTGTTACATCATATGTACATTATACTTGCATGTGACATCACTGTATAATTCTAGTGTTGCAATATCACTAGATTAGTAGATTATCTAGAGTAGATTATCCCTGTACTGTGTTTAATTGCAATATTGTGACATCAGAGTGTGGATCTGTCACTATACTGTGACTTCACTGTCTACATTATTTCATTATTACATCACTGTGTACATTATCCCTGTACTGTGATATGACTTTGCATCATCCTTGTACTATGACATCACTGTGTGCCATATCCCTGTGCACTAGGGAGACCAATCATCAGTTGTTGTTTTTTACATGTTGCTGAAAGTATTCATGTGGCCCCACGTTTTACGATGGGGCCACATGATTATTTATTACACCCCTGATTATACATGACATATGGTTGTTGAGGGCCTGTTACAGATTTGGCAGGGACCCAGGAACTTGAAGCTTCACCTAGGCTTGTATTTATTACCACAATTGCTTTCCTTTACCGGCGAACTTTCCAGAATACAAGTACTTTTCCTATTCTCCAAAACACTAAAAACAATTGCTATACAAAGCCTCTCGGCAAGCTTGTTCTGCAGCACCTAGCAGCGCCTACAATCAGAAACTGTTCAGATGCATTAAGTGCAATGTGAAAATGCAGGAAAATGTGGATTCCTTTCCAAACGGGTTGAAATAGCACGCCTATATTTATATCTAGAAAAGTCATCAAAAATTGCATATTGTGCCCTTAATGTGCATCATACTTAGTGTGAACCTTTCATTAGTCTGCTGAAAAAAAGACCACACATTCAATAATTTGAAGCAAAAGGTTAATGGTGTTATTACAACTATTATGCCTTTTAAAATCATTATCCTCTTGTATGTTGTATGTGTGGATTACCTTCACCTTTCTCTGAACCCACTTTACCAGCTGTTTGCCTCAGCCATAAAGTTTTCTGAACATCATCCAAGGGATAGGATAAATGCCACGTTTTATCAATCAAGCCTTGGGGGATATTCAGCTTCCCAGAACCTGAGGACTATGAGGAGCTCATTGCAAAGTTCCTATTTTGATTTTTAAATTGGTCATCAGTGAAATCCTTACTTAATGTCAACGCACAAAATGATGCATAGGAAAGAAGACCGGGGAAGTGATGTGTGCAGCAGAAGTTGTCCAGGCCTAGGCTGGAGCACGCTTTCAATCTAGTTTTCTAATCATAATTTCAGGAAGCACATGCTCTTATGTGCTTTGTTAGCATTCAAGATCATTGAAGCTATCTGACACAAAGTAGCTACACATAAAGAATTTGTTATTTGCACCCTACAGTATTAATAACATGGAGGTACAGATCTTGGTGGTTGCTCTAACAAATCCTTCAGTGAAACAGTTTGATGTTTGCAGGTATGACATCCAAGGAACAATAACCATACCAGACATCCCTTTGGGGATGTTACATTTCCTCACTTCCTATGCTGTGAGCACGGTTCCCAGAATACTTGTAGCCACTCTCAAAAAGAAAAACCACCTTCTTACGAGCAATATTGGTACATCTGGCACACTAGCTGGTGGTGGTTGGCCCAGGGTCCATCCCACAGGGAAAATTGCCTTTTCCAGAACTTACACACAATAGAGCTTCAGTACCAGAACATGTAATGTCTGTCTCTTATTCCCAGGATCCATGGTTACAATGGTCTGGATTAAACCTTATTTCAACCTAGCTGAGTACTCTCTCTTGCATCAAAAAAGGCAAGCATCACTTTTCTATAGACCTCATCTCCCTCACAGGGGACAACACAGTCCCAAGCCACCAGCAGTATTGGTCTTGTGTTCTCAGTCTGACGGAATTGGGCAATATAATAGGGTTATACGCAACACTAGTGCATGTGCCCAACCACTCTTTGTTGGTAAACCCTGTCCCAGAGTCCAGGGTCCTAACTCCCTCCCCAAAAGAGCAATTGCACAATGTTTCCATGACAATACTCTTTGAAGTGACCACAGGGTTACCAACAACAACGCAAGGGACAAAAACTTCCTGCGAAATGTTGGGAAGAATCCAATACCCGCTGTTATTCCCGCATGTATAGTCAGGAGGCTTGTGCCAACCACGCTCCCTACGGTACATGCCTTAATCCAGCATTAAATAATAACCTTGAAATATTGCAAAGCACAAAGTATACAGCACAAAGATACTGTAAATACAGCACAATAAGTACACCCATTGTGAGAGTAACTACTTATACTATTACACTATGAAAAATAAAATTAAAGGTACATTTAAGGACCTTTTATGATGTAATGTGTGAAAGGAGCCTAAGGGGGTTACAGTACATTCTGCAGATGTTTCTTCTGTTGACTGTGGGTCATAAAATCCTGTTCTCCAAGGTTTAGATAAGATCACTGTGCCAGATCCTGTTCTCCATGTGTTAGACAAGATCATTCTACCAGATCCTGTTCCTCAAGTTTCAGATACGCTCACAGGTTGGGCAAATGCCAATATTGGTTATTATGATGCATTCATACAATATAACTATAAACGTGGTTTATACTAGTTTGACTAGTCTACCAACTTGTCACATAACAGTGTGTTTAAGTGTTTGACTGAGTGAGTGTCTGCCTGTGTATTTATGTCAGTGAGTGAGTGTATGTATGGCTGTCTTTCTGTCAGTAAATGTATGTTAGTCTGTCATTGAGTGTCTGCGTGTGTATGTCAGTGAGTGAGTGTTTGTCAGTGATTGTGAATGTCTGTTGGTCAGTAATTGTCTGTGTGTTTGTCAGTGAGTATGTGTATGTTTGTCAGTGAGTATATGTGTGTGTTTGTCTGCCAGTGAGTGAGTTTCTGTGTGTGTGTATGTGTGTTTCAGTGAGTAGGTGTATGTCTGTCAGTGAGTGTCTGTCAGTGAGTGAGTGTGTGTCTGTCTGTCAGTGAGTGTATGTGTGTCTGTCAGCGAGTATGTTTGTCAGTGAGTTTCTGTGTACGTCATTCAGTGAGTGTCTGAGTGCATGTCTGTCTGTCAGTGTGTGTGTGTGTCTGTCAGTGAGTGAGTGACATGAGGGGGCGGCAAAATAGATCTTTGCCTAGGGCGGCAATAATCCTTGCAACGGCCCTGGCAGAAAGGGAGGCAAAATAGCATTATTAACAGGATATACTGTTAATAATTGTATGTATACTAATGCCAGAAGCCTGACTAATAAAACTGGTGAACTGGAATTAGTGATGTGTCAGGAGGACTATGACATAGTGGAAATAACTGAGACATGGCTGGACGATAGCTATGACTGGGGAGTTATTGTACAGGGTTACAGTCTGTTTAGAAAGGATCGCCAAAATTGGAGAGGCAGAGGGGTCTGCCTTTATGTAAAGTCCTGTCTAAAGCCCACAGTCCGAGAAGATATAAGTGAGGGACGTGAACATGTGGAGTCACTGTGGGTAGAAATACATGGAGGCAAAAACAATAATAAAATACTAATAGGAGTTTATTATAAACCACCTAATATACCAGAGTCCACAGAAAATCTGCTACTAAACGAGATAGACGAGGCGGCAAATCATAACGAGGTCGTTATTATGGGGACTTTAACTTCCCAGATATAGACTGGGAAACTGAAACCTGTACATCTCATAAAGGAAACAGGTTCTTGGCAATAACCAAAGACAATTACCTTTCCCAACTAGTTCAGGACCCGACTAGAGGGACAGCCATACTGGACTATTTATTAACCAATTAGACCTGACAGAACAACAGATGTGCAGGTTAGGGGACACCTGGGAAATAGTGACCATAAAGTAATAACCTTCCAATTATCATTCAAAAGAGTAATACCAAACTTCAAAAAAGCAAAATAAAGCCAACTAAGAGAAGCCATAGGCCTAACTAACTGAGACAAAGTTCTCAAAAATAAAAATACAGCCACAAAATTGGATATTTTTAAAAGCATCCTCAAATCTAATTGTGAGAGGTACATACCTTTTGGGAATAAAAGGTTAAGGAACAAGAAAAAAACAATGTGGATAACTAGAACTGTAAAGAAAGCAATAAATGACAAAAAGAAGAGCATTTAAATCAGTAAAACAGGAGGGTGGTGAGGAAGCACTGAAAACTATAATGAAAAAAATAGAATAAGTAAAAAAACAATAAAAGCAGCCAAACTGGAGACCCTGATCACCCCCTGTCATTGATTACCCCCCTGTAAAGCTCCATTCAGACGTCCGCATGTGTTTTGCGGATCTGATCCATGTATCAGTGGATCCGTAAAAATCATACGGACGTCTGAATGGAGCCTTACAGGGGGGGGTGATCAATGACAGGGGGGTGATCACCCTGATCACCCCCTGTCATTGATCACCCCCCTGTAAGGCTCCATTCAGACGTTCGCATGTGTTTTGCGGATCCGATCCATGTATCAGTGGATCTGTAAAAATCATACGGACGTCTGAATGGAGCCTTACCAGGGGGGGATCAATGACAGGGGGGTGATCAGGGAGTCTATATGGGTGATCACCCCCCCTGTCATTGATCACCCCCCCCCCCCCCCCCCTGTAAGGCTCCATTCAGAATTTTTTTGGGCCCAAGTTAGCGGAAATATATATATTTTATTGTTTGTTTTTTCTTACAAAGTCTCATATTCCACTAACTTGTGTCAAAAAAAAAAATCTCACATGAACTCACCATACCCCTCACGGAATCCAAATGCGTAAACATTTTTAGACATTTATATTCCAGACTTCTTCTCACGCTTTAGGGCCCCTAAAAAGCCAGGGCAGTATAAATACCCCACATGTGACCCCATTTCGGAAAAAAGACACCCCAAGGTATTCCGTGAGGGGCATAATGAGTCCATGAAAGATTGAAATTTTTGTCCTAAGTTAGCGGAAAGTGAGACTTTGTGAGAAAAAAACTAAAAAAAAAACCAATTTCCGCTAACTTATGATCACCCGCCTGTAAAAAATGGCCGGCGAAATCCGAAAGGTGCACTTTGGAATATGTGCCCCTTTGCCCACCTTGGCTGCAAAAAAGTGTCACACATGTGGTATCGCCGTACTCAGGAGAAGTTGGGGAATGTGTTTTGGGGTGTCATTTTACATATACCCATGCTGGGTGAGAAAAATATCTTGGTCAAATGCCAACTTTGTATAAAAAAAATTGGAAAAGTTGTCTTTTGCCAAGATATTTCTCTCACCCAGCATGGGTATATGTAAAATGACACCCCAAAACACATTCCCCAACTTCTCCTGAGTACGGCGATACCAGATGTGTGACACTTTTTTGCAGCCAAGGTGGGCAAAGGGGCACATATTCCAAAGTGCACCTTTCGGATTTCGCAGGCCATTTTTTACACATTTTGATTGCAAAGTACTTCTCACACATTTGGGCCCCTAAATTGCCAGGGCAGTATAACTACCCCACAAGTGACCCCATTTTGGAAAGAAGACACCCCAAGGTATTCCGTGAGGGGCCTGGCGAGTTCCTAGAATTTTTTATTTTTTGTCGCAAGTTAGTGGAATATGAGACTTTGTAAGAAAAAAAAAAATTAAAGTTAAAATCATCATTTTCCGCTAACTTGTGACAAAAAATAAAAAGTTCTATGAACTCACTATGCCCATCAGCGAATACCTTAGGGTGTCTACTTTCCGAAATGGGGTCATTTAATGGGGTCATTTGTGGGGTTTTTCTACTGTCTGGGCATTGTAGAACCTCAGGAAACATGACAGGTGCTCAGAAAGTCAGAGCTGCTTCAAAAAGCGGAAATTCACATTTTTGTACCATAGTTTGTAAACGCTATAACTTTTACCCAAACCATTTTTTTTTTTGCCCAAACATTTTTTTTTATCAAAGACATGTAGAACAATAAATTTAGTGAAAAATTTATATATGGATGTTGTTTTTTTTTGCAAAATTTTACAGCTGAAAGTGAAAAATGTCATTTTTTGGCAAAAAAATCGTTACATTTCGATTAATAACAAAAAAAGTAAAAATTTCAGCAGCAATGAAATACCACCAAATGAAAGCTCTATTAGTGAGAAGAAAAGGAGGTAAAATTCATTTGGGTGGTAAGTTGCATGACCGAGCGATAAACGGTGAAAGTAGTGTAGTGCCGAGGTGTAAAAAGTGCTCTGGTCATGAAGGGGGTTTTAGCTAGCGGGGCTGAAGTGGTTAAAAGACAAATCACCAGGACCAGATGGCATACCCCCTCCTAATAGAATTAAGTAATATCATAGCCAGACCCAAATTTCTGAAATTTAAAGAGGACCTTTCTTCTGGCAAAAGATTGTGAACAACGTGTCATGATCTGTACAGGGATCTCACTGCACTTACTATTATCCCTGGGTGCCGCTCCATTCTCTTGCTATGCCCTCCGGTATGTTCGGTCACTTGGTTATAGTAGGCGAAAACTTAGGGGACTTGGTTATAGTAGGAGGAGACTGCCCTTGTTCTCCTGGGCGTCTTCTTCTCCCACGCTGTAGCACTAGCCAATCGCAGCGCAGAGCTCACAGACTGGGAGAAGGAGACACCCAGGAGAACAAGGGCAGTCTCCTCCTACTATAACCAAGTGACCGAACATACCGGAGGGCATAGCAGGAGAACGGAGCGGCGCCAGGGATAATAGTAAGTGCAGTGATATCCCTGGGCACCGCTGTACAGATCATGACACTTAGTTCACACTGTTTTGGCAGATGAAAGGTCCTCTTTAAGGACTCTATACTGACAGGGAGTGTTCCACTGGATTGGCACTTGGTAAATGTGGTGCCAATATTCAAAAGAGTCCAAAAGCAGAGTCCAGAAACTATAGGCCGGTAAGTTTAACATCTGTCGTGGGTAAACTGTTTAAAGGTTTTCTAAGAGATGCTATCTTGGAGCACCTCAATGAAAATAAGCAAATAACGCCATATCAGCATGGCTTCATGAGGGATCGGTCATGTGAAACTAATTTAATCAGTTTCTATGAGGAGGCAAGTTCTAGACTTGACACCTGAAAATCAATGGATGTCGTATATATCTGGTCTTCTCCAAAGCATTTAACATTGTAGCGCATGAAAGGTTAGTATATAAAATGAGAATGCTTGGACTGGGTGAAAATGTCTGTATGTGGGTAAGTAACTGGCTCAGTGATAGAAAACAGAGGGTGGTTATTAATGGTACACACTTAGATTGGGTCACTGTCACTAGTGGAGAACCTCAGGGGTCAGTATTGGGCCCTATTCTCTTCAATATATTTATTAATGAACTTGTAGAAGGCTTGCACAGTAAAATATCAATTTTTGCAGATGACACTAAACTGTGTAAAGTAATTAACACAGAAGAGGACAATATACTACTATAGAGGGATCTGGATAGATTGGAGTCTTGGGCAGATAAGTGGCGGATGAGGTTTAACACTGACAAATGTAAGGTTATGCACATGGGAAGGAATAATGCAAGTCACCTGTACATACTAAATGGTAAAACACTGGGTAACACTGACATGGGAAATGACCTAGGAATTTTAATGAACAGCAAACTAAGTTGTAGAAACCAGTGTTAGGCAGCTGCTGCCAAGGCCAATAAGATAATAGGTGTCATCAAAAGGGACATAGATGCCCGTGATGAGAACATAGTCCTACCACTGTTACAAATCACTATTCAAACCACACATGGAGTATTGTGTACAGTTCTGTGCTCCTGTGAACAAGGCAGACATAGCAGAGCTGGAGAGGGTTCAGAGGAGGGCAACTAAAGTAATAACTGGAATGGGGCAGTACCCTGAAAGATTATCAACATTAGGGTTATTCACTTTAGAAAAAAGACGACTAAGGGGAGATCTAATAACTATGTATAAATATATCAGGGGTCAGTACAGAGATCTATCCCAGGGCCGGCTCCATTTTTTACATTGACATGTCCCCCTGTGGCTCCCACACGGTATAATGACCCCCAGTGGCCCGTATACAGTATAATGACTACTAGTGGTCCTTCACACAGTATAATGAACCCCCAATTCCCCCCCCCCCACTGTATTATGACCACCTGTGGCCCTGCATTTAGAATAATAACCCCCAGTTGCCCCCATTCAGAATAATGACCCCAGTAGCCCCCACACTGGGGGAATACTGTATGGAGGGGGCTCTGGGGGGTCATTATACTGAATGGAGGGTCATTGGTGATCATTATATTAAATGGGGGACACTGGGGGTCATTATACTATGTAAAGGGACCTCACAGTATAATGACCCCACAGTGACCCTCTATTCAGAATAATGACCCCCAGTCACCCCCACACTGGGGGTTATACTGTATGGAGGGGGCCCGAGGGGTTATTATATTTAATGGGGGCTCTGGTGGTCATTATGCTAAATGGAGGGTCAATGGGGATCATTATACTAAATGGGGGGCACTGGGAGTCATTATACTGTGTAAGGGGCCCTCACAGTGTGATGAATGACCCCCCAGTGGCCCCCTCACATACCTATGATTGCAGGGAAGCTAGTGGTCCTGTCATTCACTAACCGCAGCTCCCTGCGCTCCTTCTCTCCGGCGGCCCGCTGCAGCAGTGAGCCAGGCCTGGAGGAGAGAAGGAGATGTGCAGTGATGTAGCTAGAACTGACTGGGCCCCACAGCAAATTTTAGTACGCCCCCCCCCCCCCCCCCCCCCAATGTGTGCTCACATCACGTTTTTTCCTATCGGTTTGATGTATACAAATGTGCAGCACTCGACGTTTTTGTATCCTGCAGAGTCAAGTAAAAAATGCATACATTAACGTATATGTTTTTTTACAATGGAACTGTATGGTGAACGGACGCCACTGTACGGCATCAGTCTGAGGCATCTCTTAACGCATAAATTTTTGGTATACATTAAATGGCTGGCACAAAGGGGATGTGAACCCAGCCCTAGTGTCAGAATAAGCCCCAGTACACAGCGGAGCAGCGTGGCGGAGAGGGGAGGCCGCCATGTACCGACAGAGCGGTACCTGGTCCTGGTGGTCAGGGATGAGGACTGTGCTTCCCAAGGATCATTTTCTACTGGGAAATACAGGGCAAAGTATATACACTAGAATCTATATAATATAAAGATATTAGCCCTACCCCCAAATAATAATACAATTAGGGGGTCATTTATCATATAGAAATACGTCTATATTAGGCGTATTTCTGACACAGACTGTGGCGCAAAGGTCCTTAACACCGCAATCTGTATCTTTTCCCGCTCATGCCAGGTCTAAAAAAAGTGGTGTGGGCATGGAAGGGGATACAGTTATGGCCACCCAGTTATTGGCTACTACTGCCATACAGTGATAACACCTCCATACAATGATAAAACCACCATACAGTGACCGGATAAAAGGGTATAAGAGGGCACAGTACAGGGAATGACTATGGGCACTGCACAGGGTGTGGTAAGAGGGCACAATGCAGGGTATAAAGGGGCACAGTACGGGGTGGGGGGCACAGTCACATGACCCTGTGACGTTAGAAGGTCCTTATGGTGAATGCGGTTCAGATGCCACGATAATAAGAGGCAGAGGAGTGAGACAAGGGCCCGGGGCCCTGGATGGACAGGAGGGGTGGACACAGGAAGTAGGTAGAAGGGGCTCTGAGGGGGATTCATACAAGAAGTAGGGGCAGGAGGTCTGTGCAGGGCAGCAATAGGAGATCAGAGGGTGGAACAGGAGCTCTGGATACACGAGGGAGGAAAGGAGACAACAGGGGCCCCATGAGGATGAGATAGGACAGGATATGTGGGGGGGGGCAGGTGTCATGGAGACAAACTGCTTAATGAAACAGTAACACAACTAAATAGAATGAAGCAGCAGCAGATCGAAGAGACAGACAGTCACAGTGCAGACTTACTCACAGACTGTCTTCACACTTCTCTGCTCCAGCTCCAGCCCTGCGGTCTCTCTCCTCAGGCAGCATGTGTCCTGTGTAGAGGGGGCGTGTCTGAGTCTCTGCAGCTCAGAGGGCCCACCAGAGGGGTACTGCGTAAGTGAAGTGACAGCAGTGAGAGCTCCCATCTGTATTGATGGAAGTGCTCATAGCAGCTCAGTGGGCCCCCCCAGGAGCATTGGGCCCCGGCACTTGCCCGGGGATGCCGGTTATGACGCCAGCCCTGATCTATCCCATCATCTATTTATCCCCAGGACTGTGACTGTGACGAGCAGTGAGACTATGGAACATGGCTGACAGTAAATATTAATCCATATTCCTCACACTATGTGACTATGTTACTGTATATGCAGCTTGCCAGTTGCCACAGCTTTCAAGCCTTCAGCAAGCAGACACATGCCACCTGCATGTCTGACCAAGAGGCCCCTCTCTGCCCTCCACAGAGTAACTCACCTCTCACTGTCTCTACTACCACAAGCAGCATAAGCTTCAGCATCCAGTATCATCAACTTGATGGAGCCATTTTCTCATGTGCTGCACCAGGCTGATGCAAATCAGCAAAAGGAGATGTACTGCCTGAACACTCAAGTTTGATCCTACCTGGACTCTGGACCCCTTTCTCCAGCCTTGTTTTCTCTCTCTGTAGTGTCTTGTTCAGTCTCCGGTGTCATTTTAGACAGGATTTTGAGTGTGGCAGGTGGCGTACTTTTTGTATGTGTTAATGTGTGTTTCAGGGGTCTGCCCCCTTTAAGACATAATTTTGGACACTTGGTCCCAACCAAGCACCATTTTTTCTGTATAACACTGTGTGTGTGTTAACACACCGTAAGGAACAATTGTCTCAAATCAGCAACTGCCATGCATAGCATTCATGGTCACATATTGGTCCAGGTCATCATCCAATAAAGCATTGTGAGTCCTGCTGAAGTTGGGCAAGACTACACAGGCCTAAATAACCAGGGTAGCATTGTCTGGATCCATCTGTAGGGACGTAATGAACACCCTTCCCTTGGTGGAAAGTATTACAAAAGCGTACTCCACATACCAAGGGGCAGGGTCGGATTGGGAACTAAAAGTGGCAAAAAAATTTAAAAGTGTCCTCTTGTTGTAGGTGGGACTAAACTAATAGAAGACAGGGCAACATAAGTAGGCAGGGCCAATACAAGTAGGAAGGGACAACAGAGGTAGTCAGGGCCAGCAATACCTTAGTGCAGCACAAAGTACCGCCCCAGCAGAATCAAATACCACAGTGCAGGACAAAATACTGGCACCCTCTCTACAGTATTCAACTGTATCAACGTACTCAGGACGGCAATATAGTTAAAGGGGTTGTCCGGGTTCAGAGCCTCCATTTTCACCCCAGCCCCCCTGACTTGAGCATCGGAGCAGTTCATGCTTCGATGCTCTCCTTTGCCCTGCGCTAAATCGCGCAGGGCAAAGGCATTTTTGGGGGATCCAGTGATGTGCCGGGGCTCTCCATTGGGCTGCCAGCATGAGATGCTCCAATGCTAGCCTCAGGGGGGCTGCCTGGGTGAAAATAAGGGTATGTCCGGGTTCAGCTCTGAACTCAGACAACCCCTTTAAGTTTAGGAGGACCCCTGTGGCTGTTGAGCATCAGATCATTATGGACCTGGCCTTCGGCCATCAGGAGAGCTTGGGTGGCCCCCTGGGCATCAGCCCATCGGGAGATTTCCCTGTAGGGTCTATAGCCCATCCGGCTCTAGTCAACCGTTAGTTGAAAATACACCTTCTATCGTAGAATTCATGCCTTTGCGAAATGCTGCATCACATGGAGTGACAATGCAAAGCCCTCATTAGCCACAATGACAAATTGTGTCGGTGGTCGTGTCTATGGGTGTTTTCTGGAGTTTGGGGCTTAAATTATGACAATTTCCTCCTTCCATTTTTTTAGTAGACCACTAAAAATGAAAGGCAAGCGGAATTTATGGAGTTGCAGAATGGATGCTGGGAGCACAATTAAATCACAGCGCACAAAAATCCGGACCCATGGTTTGCGGACCGCAAACCGTTAATGGTCATGTGCAAAAAGTTTAAGAAAGAGCTTTCATGGGGGGACATCCAATCTTATTGAGGAACATCTATTTATACATTATCCCAGTCCTATATATTATAAACCTGCTTTAAAGAATAAATGCTAGATGGGTTGTCCCCCTTTGCATAACATGTGTCCTGCTGTCAGGTGTGTAGTTAAGAATTCGCTTTTCCAAGAATATTTCTATAGATATGGAGCCCAATAGAGCATGCCTTGATTTTTCTTTCAGTCAGATTCACCTGGAATAGTCAAAGTCATCTTTATAAGCTTCCATATGAGATAGAGGCCCAATGTAGTGGTGGTAATATGGCCGTTATTTCATATTCTATGTGAAGATCCAGAACTACAGTAGACACTGCTGAACCAGTTTCGGTCAAAATATTCTAAGTAGTGTATGTTTATTATAAAAACTTCATTAAGATGAAATAATGCTGTGTGGTGAGGCATTCCTTTATACATTTTTATACATTTCATTGCAGAATTTTACAATGGTAAACATACAGTACTGTATGTCCACAGTGTTGTAACAGTACTAAAGTATGAACTATTTCACTTTAGGTTTAAATAAGCTCAGAACAGATATACCATACTAAGCCCTAGATCTAATATACCGTACCTCACTGCATCTAAAACTAGGTTTTGACACAGTAATAATCATAGTGGTTATTGTCCAGTATAATGATAAGTGATAAAACTATCATTTATCACTAATCATCTAACATTCACAATACATATATCACTAAATATGTAAAAAATTGGTGGTGTAATAATGATAATTGTACTGCTCAAAATGTTTGATACTTGTGAAAATCAGTTTTTCATCCATGGTTCCAAAAAGTGCTATTTGTAAATGGGATTTTAATATTAATACTTTTATTCCTCTTCAATGTCAAGGAGCGGTCCTGGAAGAAATCCTTAAATGGATTATCCAATTTCTCAAACAACCCCCCCATGTGCAGGTCCCCTCACAGATAATATACTTACCTCGCTCCCAGCGCCGCTGCTTCTCCCTGTACATGGATGAAAACATCCGTTGTCAGGGGGGAGCAGCCAATGGCATTGTGGGTGACGCTAGGGAGGCTCGTCCCCGTCACCGCCTGCCATTGGCTGCTCCCCCTGACAGTGGATGCTTTTATCCGTTTACAGGGAGAAGCAGCAGCGGTGCAGGGACCAGGAGCGGCGCTGGGAGTGGAGTAAGTATATTAACTGTGAGGGGCCCGGCACATGGGGCTGGGGGGCTGTTTGAGAAATTGAATAACCCCTTTGAAAATGGCCCCATGTTACAGACAGTACTAAATTGACAGATGGTGGGACAAAAGAAGTAGGCAGGGCCAGTAATATCTTCATGCAGCACAAAATACTACCCCAACACAACAAAATACCTAACCCCACTGCAGCATTCTGTAAAACCCCAGAGTTGTGTTACTACACTCCTCTACCCCGCTATCTTCTAGGAGCCGTTATATTGTCATCTGATGTGATTTTGATTTTGTCTTCACAAATGTGCATGTAAAACCTTAAATACAATGTTTCCTGTAATTTTACAGGTCCACCAGCAGGTGGCAGCATCATTGGTAGAGATAGTTTTAATGTTATGGCCGTTCAGAGTGGAACGATCCTATTCTATTCTGCCCCCCAGCTTCCTGCAGCAAGGGAGGAAAAAAACTGTTAGATCAAGTTCTAGTTGGCCCCTGCATAGGGAAGATTAGTCTGTCCCCACAAAGCAGAAATTATAGAAAAGCGCAGAAGATTAATTCCTGTCACAGTTATAGAGCTACCAAGCAGACGTCCTATCCTGCAAGCTCCCCACATATCAAGCAGAAGCATTTATTCCTGCCAATGATTGCTAAAACCTGCTGGGACCAAAGACCAAAGCTGTATACTGCTTGGATACAAGTTATCTCCAGTAAAGAAAAGTTTGAACTTCATCTAAATGACTGGACATCATTTCTGCTGCAAAATTCCTCTATTACTCCTACTATCACTACACTCAAATTTATTGCAAGTGAGCCAGGAGTCCAGCCGTACCCAGGTAGGAGACACCATTGACACAATTATCACCACCCTAAAGAGACATTATAGGCCATTACACCACTCTGGCATTCCTAACCTGGGACGTGTGTTATAACACCTTGGGAGGTTCCTGTGATAGTACCCTGCGCACGCTGCAATTGGCGTCACAAACAAACTATAGACTATGAACCACCCATATCCTGACCCACTGCATAAGTGGCATCAGTGTGCCTGTTCCTGTTCACTGAAATTCTACTGTATCAATGTCTTGAGGATCGCAATATGGCCACCAGCCAGGGGCATAAATATCTAGTGCTTCTAGCATTAATTTATGCTGACTGCATCAGATCATTATGTATTCGACCGGCACCCGTGAGGAGGGCTTGGACGACCCCAAGGGCATAGGCCCACTGGGAAATTTCCCTGTAGTCTCTATGGCCAGTCCACTCCTGTTCTGATACAAGGCCTGCCAGGATATTGGATCCTCTGGGTTGCCATGGATGGCTGGTCAACAGCTGATGGAAGTAGAAACCAGCTCATTGTAGCAAAATCAGGAGATGGGATTTAAAATCAATCAATCAAGCAAAAATTCTGGACTGGCAGTTCATGCAGTACAAAAATTTAAGCAGACAAGGTCAATGGCAATAAGCAGCTGTCCCAAGTGCATCAACTGATGACGTGGTACTCACATTTACATATTCATTCTCTTGGCTCATGTGCCATCTTCTGTTGAGGGATAGTCTGTGTGACGGACTGAACCATCACTGGGGCTGCTGGAGAGGCCTGAGGGCTAGCCTCCTTCCTATGAAATGTGGACCTAGAACTATGGAGTAGCCTAAACCCCCCAGCCCCTCATTATTCTACAAAGGGAAAAATGGGTAGTTTCTGCCTGTGAGTGATTACGTTATCCCATTGTGTTGATTAATTGTATCACATGTGTGTGTTTTCTGCCTGTAATTGCATGTGATTGGTTTATGTAAGAAACTGTCTCAGTCTTTCACAAGGTCCCCCATTGAGTGTCCCTTGCTGAAAGACCTGCATAAAAGGCTGACATGTTGCCCCATTAAAGGGTCCTGTTCTACCCTTCATGAAGACTGGGCTCATGTTTGGGGGATTGAAGAACTACACTCTGGGGATTACTATAATCATTATACTCTCCAGAGTATAATCCCTAGCTCTTGTAAAAGCTTGTTCCTGCATCGCTCTCTGAAGGAAGAGAGGTGCACCCACTGGAGCCTGGAAGCCTTGTCGTAGGTCCAGGGTGGGTAGAAGATGGCGAGATCCCAACCAAGCTACAGCGGTTCGTGGGGTCGGCAGTGCTTATGGTGTCAAGTGGAGTGCTTGGAGTCCTCGGGAAGCATGAGGAGCATCCATCAACAGAGGTACCCAGTCGGGGTGCCAGGAGATGCATTACAGGCTGCTACTATTTGGTGCGCGTCTGTCATGCGAGACAGGAGAGAAACACTTATGGTTTGTGAGGAGATGCTCAGTCTGAATATGAGGAAGCCGGTCATATGTTGGTTAGAATATGGCCTATTCAAGGGGGGTCTTTTTACTCTCATCAATTTGAATCCAGTGGGAGGCATTCTATCACAGGTGACCTACCTGTATGGTGGGCCAGACTTTATTGTTATATAGCACCCCTTAATGAGGTGTTTGCCAGCCAGACCCTGTGCTGGTACCTTTTAATATGCACCTTCTAGTGGACATTGCTTCATGGTTTATTTACTATTCTGTAAACAAATGGAAACACGATTTTATGTGAGACTCTTTGCCCACTGAAGACACTGGATTAATCACTAGCAGAAACAAGTCTGGAAACAAGTCACAAGGCATCTGTCTGTCACAGTTTTTAGAATAGGGACATCTAGGGTGTAACAGGGTTACTGAGTAGGGTGCTCTGCAGAAGGACAGTGCAGGGACTTGCTCTGTAGGGACAGTTAGGGATTTATTTTCAATATTTAATCCCTACCAGCTGCTTTTAGATTTCATGTAAACAAAAGAATCGGTGACCTTCCATACTTGGACTGTGAGATTCATCTTAGGAAGCTCTGGGGCAAGACCACCAGATCAACATATAAAAAAATGCCACTGGATTAATAGACCACAAGATCATTTGAACAACATCTACAGTGAGACCTTTATATGAACGAAGAAGTGGGAGGGCGAGTGCCCACCTGGGTGTATCAGACTGGTCTGCCTTATACTGTGCTACAGCTTGACTCTATGGATTGCACTAATACTGGATATAACAGTACTTGACCCTAATTGGTGAATGGTGACAGTAGAACTGATCTGGCTGACATATCTTTGTATTATTCTTAATCAGATTAATTAAAAGTTATGTTTTAGATGGTATCCTGTTAGTGATAGGTGTATTGTTTTGATGCCATTCATTTTTATTTAGTAATTGCCTGACCACAATTTGATGCTCATTCCCCAAAAATTATCAGAAAATGGTTAACCCCTTTAAAATTATCATGTTAAACCCAGCACCAATTGAACAATATGTCCTCTTTTCTACCCACTCAATTTGTAATACTCTGGCTCTCCTAGTGCATTCTTTTTCCTAAGTGACGTATGAGGACATTGGAGGGTTAGATTTTAAAGGGGTTGACTGCTGCCGCCAGTAATTGGCTGCAGTGATCACATGCGTGGGAATAGCAAGTCATCATTTCCAGTCTGGTGGAGACCAGAAATGGTGGGGATGGGAGCTGCGGCACTGGAATGGCTTTTATTAGGTGAGAGACTATTTATGAATTGTTTATACCCGTGTCCCCACATCCTCTCTCCTTAGTTCTCCTGTCCATTTAATTTACTGCTCGCATTCCCTATGAAAAAACTATGTTGTAGCAGTTTTACTTACAACTCTGCATTGTGCAGTTCCTCTATTATTAGTCCAGGAACTATTTCTGTTCTGTAACTGTAGCTTTGTACAATAATGCCGGCTGTAAAACAGGACAAGTACAATATAATGAATACAGCATAATTATACAATAACTTAAAGGGTTTCTGTCACCAGATTTAAACCTATTAAGCTAGCTGACATTAGCGATGTGCTAAACATACAGTAGACATAGTCCTACTTTTATCTATGCCCCCGTTATGCCAGATATTGAACTTTTATAATATGCTAATTAGCCTCTAGGAGCATGGGGGCCATTGTCCTGATTAACAGGGCCAGGCAGCGCTCGCATCTGTCTGCCAGCCCTGTGCTCTGGTGAAATCTCACGCCGTTCAGTATTCGGCGCAGGCGCGGTGAGGAAGCTGGCAGCCTGCGGGTGTCTTTCCCTCACCGCCGCGCGAGATTTCACCAGAGCACATGGCTGACAGACAGATGCGAGCGCTGCCTGGCCCTGTTAATCAGGACTTGGAGGGAGGCAACAAAGGTGGGAGAACTGAGCCTCTAGGAGCAGGAACAACGCCCCCCCGCTCCTAGAGGATAATTAGCATATTAGAAAAGTTTGATTTCTGGGGTAACGGGGGCATAGATAAAAGTAAGAATAGGCTAGTTAGGTTTAGCTGACATTAGTACATCGCTAATATCAGCTAGCTTTATAGGGTAAAATCTGGCGACAGACTCCCTTTAACATTTTATGCACTTATATATCTTTGAGAAACAGTTTAAAGGTGGAAAATCCTTCCAAAGTTGATGCTTTTTTTCCTGATATTTCTACAGTTAAAACAAAAACACTTGTTTTTTAATGTGTTAAATGAGAATGTTTCTTGTTTGATAAGTGCTTCAAATGTAACCTACTTTGAGTTTCTGTTAGTCATTCAGCACGATTCAGTTGTTATAATGTTTCTGAAAGTTTTGTCTGAATACAGTGCAATCACCTTGGTCATAAGATTGTGTGCTACAGTTTGTCTTTTATCCAGTCAGCCTTCTGATTATGCTCTCTGCTATAAACTTGTTCTATAATGTTGGTATTTTCTATAGAACCAATTTATTCGGGCTGAGCAATTCTTTTGGAACAATACAACAGAGCGTAGGCTGAACAATGCCTGAACAGAGTGAATATTTTGCAAGCCATATGATGGCAGCACAGAGCAAGGACATCTAACAAGGTCTGCACTGTCTGTCGTCCTAAGCAGTTGTCTCATGGGACAACATAGGAAAGCAGGACTGTCTGATTTCTCAAAAAGCAGCACAATCACTTAGTAGAAAGGAGTGATACCGACTGTCACAAGTAGAGAAGTCGGCGCTCTCATACTGAAAAGGGCGAACTGTGCTCCATATACTTACTGAAAACGAATCTTATTTCCATCATTGCACATAAAGAATATGCAAACTGCTTCCATGTCACAGGACGGGTTTCTTTATGTCATTTGTTTTAGCAAACTGGTGAAATATCGATATGAAAAAGAGACAGCCTTAAAAGGGTTGTCTGGCAACCTGACAAGTGGTACCTTGGAATCGAACCCGAGTTCGGTAAAAGTTTTTTTTTTTTTGCAGTAGAAATTAATTTATGAAGTTATTACCCAAAGTCTCGCGAGACTTCGCGAAGTAATAACTTCGGCTCATCGGAGCCAATACTTTCTATCACTGTCCGGAGATCCTGCTCCGTACAGTATTCTAACGAATTTTTAAGCGAATCGACTTTGGATGTTTCATTCGTAGTCCATTCGCTCATCCCTAATTAAAATGTAATATCTGCAAAAAAAGTTAAATTTTGAAATGTCGCCTCCATTTTCTGTTAATTCTTGTAAAACATGTAAAGAGTTAATAATGTTTTTAAAATCAGTCTTGAATAACTTAAGGAGTCTACTTTCTAAAATGCATTCATTTATGGGTGTTTTTTGTTACGCAAGCCCCACAAAGTGAATTCAAAACTGAGTTGGTCCTGAAAAAAATGGATTTTGGAAATGTTCTTAGAAATAAGAAAAATTGCTTCTAAAATTCTAAGCCTTCTAGCATCCTAAAAAATATTTTTTTGATGTAATCATACAGTAGACATATCTCATCCTTTTTTTTATTTTTTTTGCGGATCCGTGTTTTCCAGACCTCAAAATAAATATGGTCGTGTGCATGATCCCTAAGTAAAAGCATTCCAAAGTTACTACTACATAAAATGACACATCAGATAAAAAAAAAAAATAGGCTCTTTTTTTGAAGGGGTTAAAGCTATTTGTTTTCTAATTGTTCTAATTTCCTGACTGTATTTTCTCTATGTGATTATGGAGTCGACCATCTTGCCTAAACTGGTGCTCTATTCCTGCAATATTTCAGGATATTTCTTTAAAATATCTGAAATAACAGAAAATAAAAAAAATAACAGCAGTTTATTTTACCAAATATTTTTAACATAAGAAACTGATTTAATCAATGTGTTAACAATATATCTTTAACAAATCCAAATCTAACAATCGTTTTCTCTCTCTCTACCAAAAATTCTCTAAAATCAGCACAAATTCTCAGGTCAAATTTGAATACTACAAGGTACAGAATCGATTCTCTCATCTCTACTAATAGGATTTAATATGCGCAGACCATATTCATCACTACTGACATGGATTGCATTTTAGACACATGAGCAAAGTGAAGGCTAATAAACAATGATTATAGAGTAGTGATTTTGTATATTATGTAATGATATAATATGAGCAAGCACAGACTTTCACAAGGAAACAGTGATCCACGATCCACTTAAACAGCTCTTCTATAATTGGATACAGGCTCATTTTCAGTTTGCTGACATGTATGACATGGCCACCTGTCTATGCAGGATGTTTTTCTGCAGTACAGCAGTCTCACCAGTCCCAGACCACTAAATAGAAGACTGACCAACAAATCTATTTTCATACACACTTTCATAGCAACAATGGCATGCATCCCTTGCTCCTGAGATCTACACAAACTTTTGAGTGGCAAATAAAATTTCCAAATCCTGTGTGTGGGTGTATATGATCTCACAGAACATAATAGCACTCACATAGCACTAAATATAAATGATAGACTAATACCGTACCTCATTTTGATATGATAAATAACTGAGGTTCTTGACCAATAGATTTTGATCAAAATACATCTGTGTCCACCTACCACGGCAAGGTGATCTCAATCAGACAGGAACTTACTCTATTTAATATCATTATGCCATTGGGCATTTACATTCAGGAGAGCAGACCCTGCACACATACATTGTTACTATTTGTTTTTTTGTGTGAATTTAAAGGAGTTAGCCTCTTTCTGGCTACTTGTGACCAATGTATAGATAAGATGACAATATGATATATATTAACATAGTGACTTAGTTAAAATTTCCTAAGTCCTTTTCCATGTCAGTGTTACCCAGTGATTTGCCTGGTCTCATGACCCTCCATCAGTGGCCATCTTGGGGACGGCACAATAGACTTTGTAAACAAGGGAGTACACCATATAAAATATAAAAAACGGTGCAGAGTTTCAACAAAGGCTATATTAGTAATCTAATGAGAGCAAGAGCAAAATAAGCCGCCTCCAAGTCTAAATGCACTTCTATTATCCCACCTATTCCACAAGGTGCTTTGATTAGGTGATACATATAGCAGAGTTTGCTCTTCCTCTCATAGGATGCTTAAATCCACACAGAGGTACCAAGTAGCTATACAGTGGGGGTCACTGATTAAGGGACTTGTGACTATTTTAGTAAAAAAATAAAATAAAAAAATTGTCACAGGTCCCCACTGGCTGTTTACAATATTTATCATGCCATGTACAGCAGTTGGGCGGACCAGGGCAGCGCTAGGGTTTGTCGGTGGCTGGGCAAATTTAATTTACTAACATTTACACCTGTAAATGTTCGCAAAGAACTACGCCTGCTAGGGTCTGGAATAGTTTTTTCACCAGGTGCAAGAACTGTGCTATGTGAGCAGGAGCGTAGCTAGAACTGACTGCGCCCCACAGCAATTTTTTTAACGCCCCTTCTTGCCCTCACTTACTTAAAATAAAACCTTTGAAAATAACAATTTTTCTTTGTATCACCAGGTCAGGAGTGCATTCTATGATATGAGTGAAAGAAGCAGTGGCATGCCTAAGGTGTTTGGGACCTGGGACAGGTCTTTTCTCTGGCCTCCCCACCTCCATAATTTAAAACATTGCGTCCCTGACAGTTATTATGCCTTCATTTTTCCCCTCACAGTAGTTATGCTCTCATTGCACCCTTTCACAGTAGCAATTTCCTCTCTGTGCCCCCTTCACAGTAGTAATGCCATCTCTGTGCCCCTTCACAGTAGTAATGCCATCTCTGTGCCCCCTTCACAATAGTAATGCCATCTCTGTGCCCCCTTCACAATAGTAATGCCATCTCTGTGCCCCCTTCACAATAGTAATGCCATCTCTGTGCCCCCTTCACAATAGTAATGCCATCTCTGTGCCCCTCAGTGTTAATTAAAAAAATAATTAAAAAAAACAGTAACTACTCGCTTGTCCCGTTCCTGATGATCAGATCACCTCCAGAACTCCCCTGTAGGCACAAATCGTGCTGCAGCACTGTGCGGGAGGAGTGCACAAGAATATTCCTGAGCTCCCCCTACACAGTCCGGCAGCAAAATCTGCACCTATGAGGCTGAATGGTGAAGCAGCCGGCCAGGGGGACAGAAGGAGATAGGAAATAAGTGAAAGGACCACCAGCTCCCCTGCTCTTTAGCAATGAGAGCTTCAATCTGTATTGATGTAAGCGCTCATTGTATCAACCCCCCCTTACCCGTTCCCAACAACTGGCACCCCAGGGCAGACTGTCCTAGGTTATCAATATCTGATCAGTTGATCAGCTGTTTGAAGAGAAGGCAGCGCTCTATGTGAGCGCTGCTTCCTCTTCATTACCTTGCCCGTAGTCTCAGAGGTGTAGTGTAATTACAAGTACTCACTCCATTCACTTAAATGGAGTGAGTACTTGTAACTGCACTACACTGCTACCGCCGCTGCAAAGGAAACAACATGCAGGGTAATGACCAAGAAGCAGTGGATGCATGGACCGCCATCTCCTCTTCAAACAGCTGATCGGCGGAGGTGACAGCTGAGAATATGTCATCAATATATACAGCCTGCACAGCCCCAAGGGGATGTCCGCTTTTTACTATTGATAACTTCATAAAATAATTTCTACTGTAAAAAAACATTTCCCGAACTCGGGTTTGGTTCCAAGGTACCATTTGGAATTGTACCCGAGTTCGGGAAATGTTTTTTTACAGTACAAATTAATTTATGAAGCAATAACTTCAGCTCATCGAAGCCAATACATTCTAATACTGTACGGAGCTGTACGAAGTTTTATGCGAATCGACTTCGGATGTTTCATCCGAAGTTGATTTGCTCATCCCTAGTTCCAGCACCCATCACTCTCGCCGATCAGCTGTTTGAAGAGTGGTGAATAGATATCCCCATTCACGTCTAAGGAACGGCTCCGCCTATTCAAGTGAATACTACAAAGGCGTCCCATAGAAGTGAATGGGAACGCCATTCTTGTAATTACATTGCTTACTGCTGCAATTGCTGCAGCAAGCAGGTAAACAGAGCAGAGAAGACAGTGCTCGCCTTCTCCTTAAACAGCTGACTGGGGGGGTTGCCGGGAGTCGGACCCAGGGTTGCCAATCGTCCAGAAATGGACAGTCTGTAAACATAGACAACTTTCTTCCTGTCCTGGAAAAAAATAGATGTGTCCGTGACTGGCGGTACATGACTAGATTATTTTGATGGTAATTCATATAGCTGTTATGAGAACCTTGCTGCATTCAACCTGTGCCTCAGTAGGCGAATATAATACTTTTTAGATGCAAGAAAAATCATACTGCAATATTGTATCTTGCTTAAAAATGACTCCAACTCAGGATGCTTTGATGCAGAGTACCTTTAGCTTTCTATATCATCATCAGTAGGTTTGCATAGCAGATAACTTATCAAGTAAAACAATTACTTTGTACCTCTGGAACATTTCAGAAAACTACTCCACTATGGAGTGGCCATATGAAATATTACATTTTCCCCTATAATGGCCTGAAAGGAGAAATGAGAAGCCAATGGCAACTCCCATAGCTGTTTGCTGGGGGTCTCATAAGCCATACTGGTAGCAATCAGCTGAAAGCTACCATGGCTCTCAACTTAAAGTGGTTGAAACGAGATGTCAGTGACAAGCTGCATTCAGACCCTTTAAGACTGTAAATTGCTTGTACCAAAGACTTCTTTGTACCTTGCAGAACAGACTTCTCCTATTGTACTGTCAAATCTGACACAACATGGAGCTAAATTAGAATTCAGAACCATAATTCCCACAAACAATATACTGTATGTGTCTGATTGGGTGGAAATACAAAGGGCAATAAGAATATATATGCAGTTGAAGGAAACACAGAAATAAAGGATTGTTTCTCCTAAACCACCAAATGTTCTCACCATTAGGGTCCATTCATACGTCCGTATGTGTTTTGCAGATCCGCAAATTGCAGATCTGCAAAACACGGACGCCGGCAATGTGCGTTCTGCATTTTGCAGACCGCACATCGCCGGCACTGTCATAGAAAATGCCTTTTCTTGTCTAAAAATTGAGGATAAGAATTGGACATGTTCTATTTTTTTTTGCGGAACGGAAGTGCGGATCTGCAAATGTGGATGCGGACAGCACATTTCGGCCCCATTGAAAATGAATGGGTCCGCACCTGTTCCACAAAATTGCAGAACAGATGCAGACCCATTTTGCGGACGTGTGAATGGACCCTTAAACTGTATACACGGACAGGTTTTAACCTTACGAACAAAATGGTTTGGACTACATTCTTATTGTCTAGTAGTCAAAAGGGAGGAAAAAACAAGACAAATGTCTGTTCGTTTCTTCACCAGACGCTAATAGCAGACATGTTACCACAGACACATGGAGTACCAGCCCTAATTATCGCTCTAATTATCTTTAGCAATATGCTAAGTGGTACTACTGTATCTCCCAGGGAAAGAGAACCATCTCACTGACATCACCTTCTCCCTATGAGTCAAAGTCCTACTTTTTAACAAGCTTTGGAACACAAGCCAAATATCCATCTGTATACAGCTGTTTCAGGGGGCTTGCCTCTCATCACTGGTCCACTCATCCACTGATGACAGACAAACCCCCTTTAAACAGCTGTCTACAGAAGGATATTTGGCTTAACTATTTCCCTTGTGTTCCAAAGCTTGTTAAAAAGTTGGACTTTGACTCGTAGGGAGCCACTTCCAGAAGGTGGTGTAGCAAGATGGTTCTCTTTCCCAGGGATATACATCTTTGCATATTTTTTTTCCCTATGGAGCATTGCCTAGAAGTCTCTATGCACGGATGGTCTCTTTAAAGGGGTTGTCTCGGTTCAGAGCTGAACCCGGACATATCCCCATTTTCACCCAGGCAGGCCCCCTGATATCAGCATCGGAGGCCTTGCCCTACACTGTATCACGCAGGTCAAGGGCTGTTTGTTTATATTTTTACATTGAAAGGCGGTGGCTTCCACCTAGCAATGTTGCTGATGTTCCGTTATTTTTTGCTACCAGTGAAATTTTGCTACCCTCGTCACTTCCTGTTGTGATGTAGCCACACAGGAAAGTTTGGAAGGAGGTGTGTCTCGCTGCTCACCACCAGAGTGGCTGAGAAGGAAGTGTGTCGGCGCAGGCGCACAATGACGGGGTAGGCAAATTTCACACTTAGAGTTGCTGGGAACACGCGGAGGGTAGGAAAAAATCATGGGCCACAATGTGTCTCAGACATTATCATATCAGGGTGAGGACTTAGTCCATATATAGTGCTTGCATCTGCTTTAATAAGTGCATTATTATCTTGTTTCTGTGGTTTTCTTTTGTATTATGTCTTCTATAGCCATGACGGATCCGTCATGAACACCAATAAAAGTCAATGGGGGATGGATCCGTTTTTTTCATTGTGTCAAAGAAAACAGGTCCGTCCCTATTGACTTACATTGTGTGTCAGGACGGATCCGTCTTGCTCCGCACCACATGGCGGACAGAAAAACGCTGCAGGCAGCATTTTAGTTTCCGCCTCCAGAGCGGAATTGTGACTGAACTGATGCAAACTGATGTATTCTAAGCGGATCATTTTCCATTAGGGCAAAACTGATCCGTTTTTGACCACCTGTGAGAGCCCTGAACGAACGGATCTCAGAAACATAAAGCCAAAACACCAGTGCGAAAGTAGCCTAAGCCTGAGTGGTCCTGGCAGAGGCAGGAGCCTGATCAGGCTTAGTGTCAGTGACAGGCTGACAATACACTGCATTACACTGAGTAAAAGTCTTTAAAATTGGGATTTGGTCATTTTAAGAGTACAGCTTGCACACAAGGGGTTGGCCACTTTCCCAAGATTGACTTATTACTGATGCACAGTATAGGTGATGAGTATTTCATTTATGGGGGGGTTTAACTGGTGGGGACTCACATGATCATCAGGGTCGAGTTCGCTCCAGTTCAGTTTCAAGTTTTTGAGTCAATTTCCCACTTTAAAAATCAAATACCGAAGTTATTCAACTAAGTCAATCGAGGATAACTTTTCAGGTCATCGGAGCCCATACATTCTAATACTGTACGGAGACTGATCTCCGTGCAGTATTATTCCGAAGTTTTCAATGAAGGGACTTCGGATAAAGCATTGATGAAGCTCTCTTCACTCAACTCTAATGGCTAGCTGTGAGAAGAACAATGTGGAGAGGGACCTGCAATGTTGTCATCATCATGTGATCAGGGCAAGATTACAGTGCTTTGCAGGTAAAGGACCTGTGATGATGTCATCATCATGTGATCAGGGCAGGAATACAGTGCTTTGCAGGTAAAGGACCTGTGATGATGTCATCATGTGATCAGGGCAGGAATACAGTGCTTGCATGTGAAGGACCTGTGATGATGTCATCATGTCATCAGGACAGTAATACAGTGCTTTGCATGTGAAGGACCTGTGATGATGTCATCATCATGTGATCAGGGCAGGCAAATGGAGTTCAGCAGTGGGGAGGAAAAAGCCGTTGGGCTTCTATGTTCAGGAGCGCAGACCCCGCACATATGGTGTGCTGCTCCTAGTAACCTCCATGTGCATCAAGCAACCAATGGGAGGAGGAGCAAGCACAGCCATATGTACCACCTAATTAAGGCGCTCATTGGATAGAGGAGGGGGGCAAAAGTGCAGAGGAATGCTACTCCCAAGATACTAGGTGCGCATTCACACTTGAAGGTGCCACTCCCTCAAGCAAACACTACATAAACAAAAAAATCACAGAAAAAACTAAGATAAAAACATCCTGCACGATATGATACAAATGTGCGGATGTCCCTGGCCATATTATTGAAGAAAACCAGAGAAACAAGATAATAATGCACTTATTAAAGCAGATGCAAGCACTATATATGGACTAAGTCCTCACCCTGATATGATAATGTCTGAGACACTTAGTCGATATATTTTGATCAAAACACATCTAAGCCCGCCACCAAGCGTCAAGGTGGTCTCAGGTCAGGCGGGTCCTACGCTAAACCTACCTAAGCCGTTGGGCTTCTATGTTCAGGAGCGCAGACCCCGCACATATGGTGTGCTGCTCCTAGTAACCTCCATGTGCATCAAGCAACCAATGGGAGGAGGAGCAAGCACAGCCATATGTACCACCTAATTAAGGCGCTCATTGGATAGAACAACCAGGGGAGGAATTGTGCTGTGCCTGGAGGAGAGGTTAGTGGTGTTCTGGGATAGCCAATGACACCCTAATGCTGGGAGTTGTAGTTCTGTCCTACTGTATCCCCCTCCATGTAATGTTCACTGATTCCCTACAATAACAATCTGGACATGCTGGGAGTTATAGTTCTCTCTTCTTGTAATATCCACTGATAATTTATAATAAGTCTGGTAATGCTGGGGGTTGCAGTTCTCTCTTCTTGTAATATCCACTGATAATTTATAATAAGTCTGGTAATGCTGGGGGTTGCAGTTCTCTCCTCTAATACTTCTCCCTGTAATGTCAACTTGTGTTCCATAACAACAGTTTGGACATGCTGGGAATTGGAGCTCTTTCCTCTTTTAGCCCTCCATATATTGGCCACTAATTTTCAGCAATAATGCCTGTTTTACACTGCCAGCAGTAGTTCCAGCAGGCTGTCAGAGCTCTCAGGATCCGGTGTTCTAACAAAAATCCTTACTTTTTGAAAATACCTTACCCCTCGTGACTTTTGGGGATGTGTGCCTTAACTTACGGGTGTGTGCCTCAGAGCAAGCGCACTACCACGGCACGGGTAGGATAAAATTACATCAGCCATCCGGGGGGTGGGTGGTGGGTGCAGTATATTGGGGGGCATAACCCTAACCCTAAACCCTAACCCTTGTGAGGGTAAGGAGATTTCACAATCCGTGCATGCGCAGTGTGAGGGTAAGGAGAAAAGACCGTCAGATCTCCTTACCCCTGACAGCGCACGCGTGGTGTCCGAGAGTCAGCGTTCCATGTAATTTTATCTTACCTGTGCCATGGTAGTGCGCTTGCACTGAGGCGCAAACCCCTGGAAGTTGAGGCGCACACCCCCAGAAGTCACGAGGGGTAAAGTATTTTCACGAAGTATGGATTTATGTTAGAACACCGGCATTGCTGGGGGTTACCAGAATGCCCACCAGCTACATTGTACCCAGAGAGCTCCGACAGACTGCTCTCTACTGGAACAGCTTGCTGGAAACTGCTGCCGGCAGTGTGAAACAGGCCTAAACTGGTCATGATGTGACTTGTAGTCCTCTAGTCACTGTTTTGATGCTCTGTAGTAGCTGTTTTGATGCTCACATCTTCGCCAGTGACGTTCACTGTTCTTCTCCGTCATAGAAGCACAACAAGGAAAATCACAGTAGTGCTGGATCTGGTGCCCCCAGACATAGGGGCCCAATTCAGTTTCTTGCTATGGGGCCCAATTATTTTTATGTAAACCCTGAAACAGAGGTATAAAGTAATCCATATATACAGTACATGAGAAAAAAAAACTCTGAGCTAAATGAGGTTGCACCACCCATAATTAATACTACACTTTTATCTCCCCTCCCTCATAATTAATACACTGGAGGAACATTACTCTTCTTCCGTCATTTAGATTTCATGACTCACCAGATTACAGTCACTGGCCTGCGCCTAGTCAAAAAAAGGAGGTGAATCCTCCGGCAATGCAATGTCAAAGACTGGCCTAAAAGACTGCCGCTTTGATGAATGACCCCCAATATGTTTTAGGCTGGATTTACAAATATTGGGGGGAATTTGTCTTTGTAGGTGTATTTGAGTTAGGTGTTTTTTTAGATTGGAGTTGCTAAATGCACCTGCTCTAAATTTATGAAAATGGTGCTCAGTAATAATAAGTTTTGAAACAAGTGGAATGTAGTTGTTCCTATTTCAGTAAAAGTACGCCTGGGGGATGCCTTACATGGAGCTGCGGGTTTCTAAAAAGTCGCACTTCATAAATGTGTCACAAAATTGATCTACCGCATTTTCACTCCAAATCTGTAGGTGTTGCTGGAAGGCGCACGGTTCAAAAAGTCACTACATTTTTTGTGCAAATGACTCCAAAAAGCCAGAAAGTCCCTACTTGCGACTTTTTAAAGACAGAATTCTGGCGTGCAGGGCATGATGACTTTCCACCATTGTGTTTAGAGCCACATTTGTGGCATTTTTATTTTCTGTAGATCAGATGCATGCTGCTAACAAATAGAAAAATCTAAAGTTCTCAACACATTTTTCAGGTAAGTACGGTATGTAGTCTTTCTTTACCGGTTTTGATCCAAGCAGTGTTTATTTCAAATGCTGTAGGAGTGGCATTTTAGGAGGTTGTCCTCACAGAAACAAATAATAAAAACATGCACTAAAAACACTGCTGCCCATGTGACTTACTTTATGTACCATTTTTATAGATTTTTTTGAGCCACTTCGATAGGGCTGGTTAGGGCAGATGCCCGGTGGCCCCCAGGAGCGACTTGAATTTGCTATTTACCCTTTCACTGCCGTAGATAACCAAGGGTTTTTCAGGAGGTTCCTTTCTAAACTGTCTCATTCTGTTCTAATTGTGTGTGCCCTGTGCTGCAGACTGCAAACAGCAGGCCGCAATGCACGGGCACGATCCGCAAGATTCAGTCTGCACTGCAAAAAAATAAAACATGTTCTATTTTTTTTGTGGTGCGGCGGCACGGACCAAAATAAACCAGAAGCGCTCCGTAGTGCTTCTGTTTGCTTCCATTCCATGCCTCCGCTCCGTTCCATATCTTGCAGATTGCAGACCCATGCAAGCTATTGAGGCCCACAATATGGGCACGTTCCGCACACATATTCTTGTGCATGAGCTCTAAGGCCTCATGCACATGACCGTATGTATTTTGCAGTGTGGTATCCTGTGCTGTGGGTACTTAGAAGCCATCATAGCCATGCCTACTAATGTCATGGCTGTGATTGGCCGGTGCATCATGTGACCCAGCCTCTATATAAGCTGGATCACGTGTAGCACCGCCCATCAGCTCTCAGTAGTGCAGGGACAGGAAGCAGGCAGCTGAAGTGAGGGACAGTGTTAGGAATCGCATCTGGCTATTTGTTCTTTTGGTGACCTATATTGAATTTTTTGTGGGCGCTATACACCAGCTTTTTATCCCTGACACAAAAATATAATAGATAATCTGTCTGTTAGTTCGGTGGGTGACATATACCCATTTTTTGTTTGAGGTACACCTGCATTGCATACCTGACAGGGAAATAAATATAGTTAAGGCTACTTTTACACTCGCGTCTTGGACGGATCCGTTCAGATAATACAAACGTCTGCATCCGTTCAGAACGGATCCGTTTGTATTATCTGTAACATAGCCAAGACGGATCCGTCTTGAACACCATTGAAAGTCAATAGGGGACGGATCCTTTTTCTATTGTGTTAGTGAAAACTGATCCGTCCCCGTTGACTTACATTTGGCTCAGTTTTATCCAAAGCGGAATGGAGACTGAACTGATGCAAACTGATGCATTCTGAGCGGGTCCTTTTCCATTCAGAATGCATTAGAATGCAAACTGATCCATTTTGGACCGCTTGTGAGAGCTCTGAACGTATCTCACAAACGGAAAGCCAAAAGGCGAGTGTGAAAGTAGACTAATCCATCTGTTAGTTTGGTGGGTGAAATATACCCAATTTTGTGTGAGGAATAGTGTTGAGCGCAAATATTCGAATTACAGATATTTATCTTGAATATCGCAACTTTAAGAATTTGCGAATATTTCAAATATAGTGCTATATATTCGCTATATAGAATATTCGTCATTTTTTAACATCTGAAAACATGTTTCCTTCCTGCTTCTTGCTTGTGGGCCAATGAATCATTGTCCCACAAGCAACCTAAGCATGGCGGAATCATGACTTTAAATGGGAAAAATTAAGAATATTCTAAAAAAACAAATATATAGCACTATATCGAATATATTAGTTTTTTAGAATATTCGTTTTTTTTTTTTTTCAGTCTGTACAGTTGTTCCACTTCGGCATACTCCTCCCCGACAAGCATCCCTGTCACCATGGGAATGCCTGGGGGTTAGAATATACCATCGGATCTGAGTTGTCACGATCTCAGTGAGATTGTGAAAACTCAGATCCAATGGTATATAGAGAAATTTAGCTAAGGCTACTTTCACACTAGCGTTCGGGTTTCCGTTCGTGAGCTCCGTTTGAAGGAGCTCACGAGCGGACCCGAACGCAGCCGTCCAGCCCTGATGCAGTCTGAATGGAGGCGGATCCGCTCAGACTGCATCAGTCTGGCGGCGTTCAGCCTCCGCTCCGCTCGCCTCCGCACGGACAGGCGGACAGCTGAACGCTGCTTGCAGCGTTCGGGTGTCCGCCTGGCCGTTCGGAGGCGTGCGGATCCGTGCGGATCCGTCCAGACTTTCAATGTAAGTCAATGGGGACGGATCCGTTTGAAGATGCCACAATGTGGCTCAATCTTCAAGCGGATCCGTCCCCCATTGACTTTACATTGAAAGTCTGGACGGATCCGTCCCAGGCTATTTTCACACTTAGCTTTTTTTTGCTAATATAATGCAGACGGATCCGTTCTGAACGGAGCCTCCGTCTGCATTATTATGAGCGGATCCGTTCAGAACGGATCCGCCCGAACGCTAGTGTGAAAGTAGCCTAATATAGTGCTATAATCTTCTTTGTCTAATAGTTGTAATTTTTTTCTCATCTGAAGTTCAGATTGGAAAAAAAATTACAACTAGAAAAAAAAATGATTATAGCACCATATTAGCTAAATAGTTCTATATTAGTTTTTTTTTTTCGAATTGCTATATATTCTTGTTTTAGAATATTACGAATATTCTGAAAATGGAATATAGCGCTATATTGTTATATATTTGTTTTTTAGAATATTCGTCATTTTTTTCCATCTGAAGTCATGATTCCTCCCTACTTAAGTAACTTGAATCATGACTTCAGATGGAAAAAATTCTATAGTGCTATATATTTGTTTTTTACCCACGCCTGTATTGATTGCGTAATATTTGCATATTACGCACTCATTACCTTGCCGATTTTTCTAGTAAAAAAAAGTAGAATATAATGAATATTCGAATTCGCGAATATTCAACGAATATTCTACTAAATATTAGCGAAATATCGTGAATTCGAATATGACCCCTGCTGCTCATCACTAGTGAGGAACAAGTGCATTGCATACCTGACAGGGAAATAAATATAGTTAAAGGGAACATGTCATCAACTTTATGCTGCTCGTACTAACAGCATAAAGTAGAAACAGGTGAGTTGATTTCAGCGGTCTGTCATTTAAAAGTTAAAAGTACCGTATTTTTCACCCTATAGGACGCACCGGCCTATAAGATGCACCTAGATTTTTGAGGAGGAAAATACGATTTTTTTTTAACCAAAAGGTGTGCTTTTGGTAGGTTTTGAACTAATGGTGGTTTGTGCATGACACTATTATGGGGGATCTGTGGATGACGCACTGTCATGTGGGGGATCTGTGGATGGCACTTTTATGGGGGATCTGTGGATGCACTGTTATGGGGATCTGTGGATGGCACTGTTATGGGGGATCTGTGGATGGCCCTGTTATGGGGGATCTGTGGATGGCCCTGTTATGGGGGATCTGTGGATGGCCCTGTTATGGGGATCTGTGGATAGCCCTGTTATGGGGATCTGTGGATGGCCCCGTTATGGGGGATCTGTGGATGGCCCCGTTATGGGGGATCTGTGGATGGCACTGTTATGGGGGATCCGTGGATGGCACTGTTATGGGGGATCTGTGGATGGCACTGTTTTGGGGGATCTGTGGATGGCACTGTTATGGGGAGGGGCATTTGTGGATGGCACTGTTATGGGGAGGGGCATCTGTGGATGACACTGCTATGGGGTGGGGGATCTGTGGATGGCACTGTTATGGGGTGGGGGATCTGTGGATGACACTTTTATGGGGGGGGGGGGAATCTGTGGATGACACTGCTATATATGTGTCATCCACAGATCCCCCTCATAACAGTGTCGCCCAATACACAGGCCCGCCGCTCACCGCAGTATTTATAAATATTAATCCTTAACCTGTTAATAAGTTTAATTAAAGCTGCGCTCTCCCCTGTATCAGTACTGTACTTACTAACAAGCTTCCATAGCAGGCAGAGCGGACAGCAGCAGTAACGTCACTCACTGACGTTGTGCGCCTGCTCCGCCTGCAAAGTGGGAGGAGCAGGTGCGCAACGTCAGTGAGTGAGGTTACTGCTGTCGTCCGCTCTGCCTGCTATGGAAGCTTGTTAGTAAGTACAGTACTGATACAGGGGAGAGCGCAGCTTTAATTCAACTTAGGTTGAGGATTAATGTTTAGAAATACTGCGGTGAGCGGCGGGGCCCGATGTAAGAGTACAGTGACTGCATCGGGCCCCGCCCAAGTTCTAGACTTCAGCCCCTAATCTCTCCCCGCTCATACATCGCAGGCTGCAATGTAAAATATAAGCATTCGCCCCATAAGACGCAGGGGCATTTCCCCCCTCACTTTTGGGGGGAAAAAGTGCGTCTTATGGGGCGAAAAATATGGTAAGTGGTTGCCGAGAACCAACATCACAATCATTGCAGACTGGGCCTGGAAAAGAGTCATGGCCACCTGAGAAGAGTAATGGTTATTCATGAATTCCTGCTCTCCTGCCCATCTGCTGATGAATGACAGTCTTCTACCTAGTTTTCTCCCTAGAAGAGAACTGCCAATCATAAGCAGATGAATGAGAGAGCAGGAGATGAATAACCATAACTCTTCTCAAGTAGATTTGACTCTTTTTCAGGCTTGGGCTACAATGATTATGATGCTGGTTCTCAACAACCACTTACTTTTAGCTCATGAGTGACACATCGCTGAGATCAGCATTTCTGTCACTATTTTATGCCTCCCTCAGCGAGGTCAGCATAAAGTTAAAGGGGTTCTGCACTTTGTTTTAGATCATTTGTATAGATCATCAGCATATGATCGGCGGGGGTCCGACACCCGGGACCCTCGCCGATCAGCTGTTTGAGAAGGCAGCGGCGCCCCAGCAGTGCCGCGGCCTTCTCACTGTTTACCTCTGGCCAAGTGATGTCACGACTAGTATCAACTAGCGTGGGCGGGCTAAGCTCCATTCAAGGAAACGGAGCTTAGCCGCGCCCAAGCTAGTTGATACTAGTCGTGACGTCAGTGAGTCAGCGGTAAACAGTGAGAAGGCCGCGGCGCTGCTGGAGCGCCGCTACCTTCTCAAACAGCTGATCGGCGGGGGTCCCAGGTGTCGAACCCCGCCGATCAGATGCTGATTATTTATCCAGAGGATAGATCATCAGTTAAAACAAAGTGCAAAACCCCTTTAATGACAGGTTCCCTTTAATTTGTCTGTTAGTTCGGTGGGTGACATATACCCATTTTTTGTGTGAGGTACACCTACATTGCATACATGACGGGAAATTAATATAGTTAATCTGTCTGTTAGATTGGTGTGTGACATATACCCATTTTTGTTGTGAGGTACCCCTGCACTGCATGCCTGACAGGGAAATAAATATAGTTAATCAGTCTGTTAGCTCGGTGGGTGACCTCAAAGAATAGGAAGAGCTTAAAATAAGGGACGTGGCCCTGCTTGTGGTGCTGCTGGTGTTGGTGGAGCTCCTGTTGCAGGGAGAGGATGTGGTCGATCTGTGCCAGCTACACGCACAAGTGAAACACCTTCCTCAGGTGCGAGTAGTCGACAGAGCGTTCAGCGTTATTTTGTAGGCCCGAATACCGGTGTACGAATGGTGAGGCCAGAACAAGAAGAGGTGGTAGTAGATTGGGTGGCTGACAGTGCATCCAGTTCCTTCACATTGTCTCCCACCTGGTCCCCTGCTAAAAGCGCAGAGTTGGCACCTGCAGCCCATGGGCATATGTCTTTCACCTCACCCCCTTGCAAATCAGCCAAGCAGTCTGAGCCCCAAGTCATGCAGCAGTCTTTTAGGCTTTTTGATGACATTGCTGGCAGGGCTTCTGTGGGCCGTCCACATAGCTCTGCCCCAGAAGTGGAAGAGATTGAGTGCACTGATGCCCAACCACTTATGTTTCAGGATGTAGACATGGGAGGACCACCGCAGCAAGTCTCTGATGATTAAGAAACACAGGTCATCAATATTAGATTGGCAGGGGCCTGACACCCAGCACTCCCGACGATGAGCTGTTTGAGGAGACAGCGCATGCAGTGTGCACTTGCCGTATCCCTTCTCTCTTCCTGCTCTTCTGCTGTAATCTATGAGACAGCAGCAGTGAACAGCAAGCGCCGTCTCCTCAAACAACTGATCGGCGGGGGTGTCTGATGTCGGACTGTGTTTTTATTATTATTATTATTAGATGTGGGCCCCCTCTTTTGATATTGCCCAGGGCCACGTTTTATCTAAAACCGGCCCTGCTTGGTGGTGTGCGATAACGAGCGAAATCTCGTAGCAGCTCTGAGCCTAGCCGGTTTGACGCACATCCCTTGCCTGGTGCATGTGCTGAATTTGATGGTGCAGAGGTTCCTGAAAAATTACTCCGATATGTCAGAGCTGCTACAGAAAGTGCGGGCCATCTGTGTGCGCTTTCGGAGTTCTCATCTTGCTGCTGCTTGCCTGTCTGCGCTGCAGCGTAACTTCGGCCTTACCTCTCACCACCTCATATGCGACGTGCCCACAAGGTGAAACTCCACCTTACACATGCTGGAGAGACTGTGCGAGCAGCAAGCGATAGTGGTGTTTCAGCTGCAGCACGCACAGGTGAGTCGCTCTGCGGAACAGCACCACTTCACCACCAAGTGGGCCTCCATGCGGGACGTGTGTGCCATGTTGCGCTGTTTCTAGTACTCCACCAACATGGCCAGTGCCGATGATGCTGTCCTCAGCGTTACTATCCCACTTCTATGTCTCCTTAAAGAAACACTTCGGGCGATGATGGAAGAGGATGTGGCACAGGAGGAAGAGGGATCATTTCCACGGTTATCGGGTCATTCATTCACAAGCGGCTCAGAGGGTGGGTTCCTGCACCAACAGAGGCCAGGTACAAAACTGTCCAGCGAGGGCACAGTTCTGGAGGATGATGAGGAGCAGGAACCGTGTTGACAGCAGAGTGGCACCCAAAGCAGGTTATGTTCATCACTGGAGTGTGGCTGGGGACAGAAGACACAGACAATGCACCTCCCACAGAGGACAGCTTGTCGTTGCCTCTGGGCAGCCTGGCACACATGAGCGACTACATGCTGCAGTGCCTGTGCAACGACCGCCGAGTTGCCCACATTCTAACCAGTGCTGATTACTGGGGGGCCACCCTGCTGGATCCCCGCTACAAGCACAACATGCCATCCTTAATTTTGTCACTGGAGCGTGATCGGAAGATGCGCAAGTACAAG
Source organism: Bufo gargarizans (assembly GCF_014858855.1). Classification (NCBI taxonomy): domain Eukaryota; kingdom Metazoa; phylum Chordata; class Amphibia; order Anura; family Bufonidae; genus Bufo; species Bufo gargarizans. The sequence goes on along the minus strand of NC_058081.1, from coordinate 114,491,067 downwards.
CACACGCTGATGGTATTCCCACCTGACAACGGGGGCTCAGTGGAAGCACAAGGCGAAGGCAGAGGAGGAGGAAGAAGTTGCCAACACATCTGGGGCACCCCCAGCACCTCAGAAGGGAGGGTTAGCATGGCAAACTGTGGAAAAGCTTTGTCAGCACGCCACAACAACAAGCACCACCAGCTGATACGGAACGTCTTAGCAGGAGGCAGCATTTCAGCAACATGGTGGAACAGTATGTGTGCACATGCCTAGTACTGACTGATGGATCTGCCCCACTCAACTTCTTCTGGGTCTCCAAATTGCCCTGGCTTGCCCTTTACGCCTTGGAGGTGCTGGCCTGCCCTGCGGCCAGTGTATTGTCCAAATGTGTGTTTAGCACAGCAGATTAATATTTTTTTATTTTTTTCTATTCTATGTTATTTTATGTCATTTCCCTATCCACATTTGTTTGCAGGGCAATTGTCCAGCTCTTGCCCCCATTTTGCTTCCTTTTGCAGCCCTCTAGCCCTTACTATGACTATTTTACAGGCATTTTAGTGCCCCAAAGTTCGGGTCCCCATTGACTTCAATGGGGTTTGGGGTCAAGTTCGGGTCCCGAACCCAAACTTCTAAGCCGAAGTTCAGCCGAACCCGGCGAACCCGAACTTCCAGGTGTTCGCTTATCCCTAATCATGATATTGGTTGTGTCTGTCTCTAATCTGTGACAGGCCGGGTCCTGTGATCCCCTGTCTTCATTCTCCCTGCCCTGTTTCCCTCACTAGTGTGTTAAAATTATAAAAAAGTAAAATGTCAACTCTCGTTTTGCGCAATTTTCCCTAAGCGAATCTCCAAAATCTGGATTTGTTTGGCAGAAGAATTTTTGTGAAATTCACGACTTAGAATTGATTCTCTAATCTCTAAAATTAATCAATTCATTAATAAAATTATTTTAAAAAGTCATACTGTAGCCCAATTACTTGAGACTATACTTTTTTTGTAGTGTACTGTGTTTTATATTTCACTATAGACTTTAATTTACATGTTGCTGCAGCATTATTGTCCCTAAAAAACAAGCGCGCACAAAAGGTTGTGAAAACCTGGCTTTTCCTCAGCATTCTCGGTATTACTTTCTGTATCATGTATGCTCTCTCCATTCTGTACCTGCAGCACTCACAAGAAACTTCACAAGAAACTCAAAGCTATCCTCTGCAGTCCGCCATTCAGCTCCAGTGTCACATAGTCTGCAGTGCTATGCCAGACTGTGAAGGAGCCTGTGGTTGGAGAAAGGCATCCTGGCTATCAATTGGCTGTGGGTTAAGGAGTGAGGCAGGGCTGGTAATAACAGGGAAGTGTTTAGACTGTGAGCTCTCGCTACACCCTGAACTCAGCCACCTTCAGGGGTACAAAACAACAGTGACCTGACTGAAGGATCATAAGTGGGCAGTGGGACAAGAAGATTCATCTCAAGAAGAGCAGATCCTTGGAGAACTGTGTGCATTCTTACAAGCAGCAGCTGGTCTCTGCACACCAGGAAGTGTTCCAGATTTTCGCTGTTTTGAGCATGTCTCTGCATCTCATGGTCAGATGACTATTTAACCCTATAACACTATAATATTCAGCATTGTGCTTTCACTCGTGGTCAAAAGTTTCCCTTAAACCTGAATACGACTTATTGTGTGGACTTCTTGTTTCCATGACAGACAGCGGTGACTTATTCCAAGCAGCTGACCAAAGCTCCTCTTGGAAGCCACAAGATCATCTTGACATCTGCTTAGCAAGTATTACGCTTTTGCAACTAAGACGTAGCTGCGCCAAACTTGGCGCAGGTCTATCAGAGGTCTTTTTGCCCCCTTAAACCTACCCTTTTTTTTTTTTACATCTTTCTTTTTTATTTTTGCCAGTAGACCAGTATCTGTTCACTTGATGGTGCTTCATGATATTATTTTAATCATGTGCCTTGTTGTAGCTTAAGGACACCCCTAGAGTCCGTGGGTAAAATGGTTGGAGGAGTTCTAATGAGTATTGTGCTTGAAAATGAGAGGAAATACGGCTACGCTGCAGGAGAATCTGTATCTGGACAGGTGATTCTGGAGCTTCTGGAAGATACTCAAGTGTTAGGGCTTCAACTTCATGCACGTGGGGGAGCATTCACATCCTTTACGGTGAAGAGAGGAGGAGAATGGGTTGAATGTCTGAATAAGGAGATCACCTTACTGTCATCATCCGCAGGTGAGAACCCCCAATGAGGTTGCTGACTTTGGAGAAAAATGCATTGTAATACCTTCTTTTGTAGTTGTCTCCATATACAGTATAACTGCTACTTTCTGAATTGTACATCACATCAGTATTTTGGCACTGCCGTATATAAATGCAGTTCTAGGCATTTCCAAAAATAGAAATTGTTGAGGGGCCAAGATCACAAACTCCTTAGGGTACTGATGGCATTTGTCAGACAGATCCGGATGCGGATCTGTCTGACAAATGCATTAAAATACCGGATCCGTCTCTCCGGTGTCATCCGGAAAAACGGTATACATTTTGTGATTAGTATTTTTGGCCGGAGAGAAAACTGCAGCATGCTGTGGTATTTTCCCCCGTTCAAAAAACGTAAAAGGGACTGAACTGATGCATACTAAATGGGATGCTCTCCAGTCAGAATGCATTAGGATAAAACTGATCAGTTTTTATCCGGTATTGAGCTCCTGTAACAGAACTCAATACCGGAAAACAAAAAAACGCTAGTGTGTAAGTACCCTTATGATAGAATTACCTCTTTTACTTTATTTACCTTTTACCTGCATGTACAGCATTAGTATATACAGGGTATGGCCATGTGGTCAAGTTTCCAGACAAAAGCATTAGTGGATCATACAGTAAAATGAGAGAAAGTATAAAGGAAAGATGCGACGTCTTTGACTAGTTTTGACTTCCAAAGCTGCATCAGAAAACCTGATCACATGGCCATACCTTTATACAGTATGTTGACCTTTGGAGCTCCTCTGTAAATGCCTGTCTGCTCATTTTTACAACAGTTTACAACTAAGGCTACTTTCACACTAGTGTTTTTACTAGATCCGGCAGGGTTCAGGAAAAACGCTTCCGTTACTGATAATACAACCATCTGCATCCATTATGAACGGATCTGGTTGTATTATCTGTAACATAACCAAGACTGATCCGTGATGAATTCCATTGAAAGTCAATGGGGGACGGATCCGTTTTCTATTGTGTCAGAGTTAAACGGATCCGTCCCCATTGACTTGCATTGTGGGTCATGATCCGTCTTGCTCTGCATCTCAGGACAGAAAGCAAACCGGAGCATGCTCTCTGGTATGAGAACGGAATGGAACGCATTTTTAATCATTCCGTTCTGTTCAGTTACATTTTGTCCCCATTGACAATGAATGGGGACAAAACGGAAGCGTTTTTTTCCAGTATTGAGACCCTATGATGGATCTCAATACCGGAAAACACTAATGCTAGTGTGAAAGTAGCCTAACAGTAAAGTTAGGGTCTGTTCACACTAGCATAATGGCTTCCTTTTATAACAGAAGGCATGACTCTGTGCTGGATTTGGCAAATGGTGGACTTGGGGTCCTTCATGGGTAGAGAATTAATTTCCACAAATTCATTTTTTATTTTCATTTGATTTGGTTGAATCTGCCTTCAGATTTGATTCAATCCAAATTGAAGGTGCCCCAATTGCCCTGAAAATTGTGTATCAGGGCTCATGCACACAACCGTATGTATATTGCAGTCCGCAAAACACGGATCCGCAAAAAATACGGGTGACCTCCGTGTACAGTGTATACAATATATCGATCGGCACTGCGGGAAGTAGAGTGGCGGTGCGCGTGTCCCAGGGCAGGCGTCCCATGTAGATAAAAGGAAAGAAGGACGGGCACTCGCTGTTAGTATATAATCTAGTTGTGATTTATTGTCACATTCCAGTGACACGTTTCGGCATACAACCTGCCTTTATCAAATGGTGACAGTTTGATAAAGGCAGGTTGTATGCCGAAACGCGTCACTGGAATGTGACAATAAATCACAACTAGATTATATACTAACAGCGAATGCCGGTCCTTCTTTCCTTTTATTGACATCTGTGTGCATTCCGTATTTTGCGTAAAGGAACAGCTGGCCCCCAATAGAACAGTCCTATCCTTGTCCGTAATGCGGACAATAATAGGACATGTTCTATCTTTTTTGCAGAACAGCTATGAGGACATACAGAAACGGAATGCACAGGGAATCATTTCCTTGATTTTTGCGGCCCATTGAAGTGGTTGGTTCCACATATGGACCACAAAAAAAACTGAACGGACATGGAAATAAAATATGTTTGTGTGCATGAGCCCTAATACTGTGGTTTCCTAGGACTGTCTCTATCTCCATCAAGCTTTTTAATAGCAGGACAGCATTAGTAATGTCAAAGTGACTGTGACATTTATGGTTATATGAATGAAAGCCGTTGGTAATTTGAATGGATTTTTCGCGGCTGTCATGTAGCAGTTGTAGTATGTTATATGTCGCAGTGCGTCAACATTGACTGTCATTACAAAAAATGTCAAGCGACATTGGAGCGTCATGAATGTCACACAACACACACCGCAGTGTAGTTGTTCCCTTTTAGTCGCTGTGAAGCCCTAGCCTAATGTGTGTTGCCCTAATAATTGTAGCAACCAGAGTTTAGTTTTCATTCTTTAAACTGCTCTGGAAAAATGAAAGCTGCTATGGGCAACTAAGACAGTCTTACTATTAGACAGTTTTACTCACTGAGGCCTAGAGTTTTCATTGCTGGCAGTACATTCACACAGCACTTTCCAGTTGTTCATTCAACCCTATCTAAGGCTGTGTTTTTGTCCCCTGCTTAACGTACGTACAAAGTATACGCTAAAAGGACGTCGCAGACAGATGCTGCAACGTGGCACCCATAACCATAGGGTCTTATTGTCGAATAAAACATATCTGTTCAGCATATACCTTTAGTTGCTGGCCTTAACAGGATGGAACAAAAATGTGATGTGAACACACCCTAAGGCCTCTTTCACACGGCCGTAGTGCTCCCGTGGCCGTATTGCGGGCCGCATACGGCGGTTTCGCAATATACTGGTCACTGGCCGTGTACATTCCGCATCATAGATGGGTCCGCAAATCCGGAGGTGCGGAACAGTACCCCACGGAAGCACTACGGAGTGCTTCCGTGGGGTTCTGATCCGTGCTTCCGTTCCGCAAAAAAATAGAACTTGTTCTATCTTTTTGTGGAACAGACGGATCACGGACCTATTCAAGTTGAATGGGTCTGGACCTGTACCGGCCGCCGCCACAAAGGTGGGAGAACGGAGCCTCTAGGAGCAGGAACATCGCCCCCCCCCTGCTCCTAGAGGCTAATAAGCATATTAGGAAAATTAGATTTCTGGCGTAACGGGGGCATAGATAAAAGTAGGAATAGGCTAGTTAGGTTTAGCTGACATTAGCACATTGCTAATGTCAGCTAGCTTAATAGGGTAAAATCTGGTGACAGAATCCCTTTAAACAAACATTTCTTATTAAAGATTTACTATACTATATACTTTCTGTTTTCAATGTTGTACTCAAAGTTTTTTTTTAAGTCAAAAGGAGCTGCAGATAACCAAAAAAACTAAGGTTGGAGAACTGATGAGAAACTAAACAAAGTATAATTTATACATAACATTTACACATATATTCATAAAAGAGGAAATGAAATCTGAGGAAATCTGCAAAGTGAAAAGTACTGTATGTTCTCTCAATACAATTTCACAATTCACAGCATTGTGGCTGATGTGGGCTTCAAATGAATCACCACTGGTTCTGTTAATTTGCCACACATCAGCACTGAAATATTCAGTTCAGACCCGAATACCCCCAAAATCTTAGGGTCATACTAAGTTCAGACATTTCTTATAACGTGGCTGTTTGAAATGTTTCTCTGGCTTTATATTCCAGATATACGGAACTGCATATCAGTCTGCATAGTATACTTAAAAAATATCAAGTTACAAGTTACTTTCAAAACATCTGACGAGAGAACACTTACATACATTTAGTCTTTGTGCACGTGAGACATATACAGTATGATACTGGTGGGTAGATGGGTAGAGATGAGCGAATTTCCAGTTCTGAAATTCGTTCACGCTTAGTTTACTGGTAAAAGGTGAATTGCGTTATGGATTCCGTTACCACAGACCATAACGCAATTCTATGATGGAATGGCTTGAGAGGCATTCCGTTATTCATTCCATCATAATAGAAGTCTATGAGCTGCATAACGGATCCGTCCCGTTTCCGTTATGCAGGAGAGGTCTCCCCTAAAGCAGCAGGTAACAACTGTATCCATACAACATACATTTTTAGTTCACAATATGCCAATAATCACTTTTATCTACACAACAATATGAGCCCTTTTACACTGGCTGATACTGTAGAGCAGGCAGTGATCTAGAATGAGGAACATTTATTCCCAGTCATTGCCCACTTCTTAAATGCCTTCACGTGCAGCAATTGTCACTTCTATATGGGAGATGCATGATCACTACTAGGATTGTTCATCCCCATACAATTGTATTGCTTGGCACCAGTACATCTGTGTACATACTACATAGGGTAATTTGCTGCTGACAGTCAAGGCTTTCTAGAGCTGCTTGAAAGATGTGATTACTTGAAAAACAAGCATTTATTCATTTGTCAGGTCTTTAGCAGAACATTTAAACAGGCCAGTTATTGGAATAAGTATATGTATAAACATTCTGTTATGCAGCAGAAGTGGGCCCACTGTGTCACTTCAACAGTTTTGGCCTGGGGCCAAGACTAAGGGCATTATCTAAGTTTACCCCGTGGTTTTCACCCTTTCACCCTCTGGAGTGGTCTTCACTCCAGAGGGACCACCAGACCGCTACCTCTCTGTTCAAGAGATGACTGGCCCACGGGGGTCAAGACTCACTGGTGTGCAGCACCGACGGAGCAGACAAAACTGTAGTCAGGGACAGGCCGAGGTCAGGGCAGGCAGAGTTTATGTGATCTGATAAACAGTAAAAGGTCAAGGCAAGCAGCTTTTGGTCAGAACAGAGATCAGGCAAAGGTCAGGTCAGACAGCAAAGGTTCAAATCAAGAAAGCAGGCAGAAGTCAGTATACAGGCAGACAAATGTTCACTTAGCAGGGCACTAACATATTATAACTTACTGCTCAGGCTCCTTCTTATAGGGGAAGGTCCCTTAAATTGTCCATGGCAGGCAGTTATTGGTTGAGGAAGAATAGGGTGTGCACACTGGCCCTTTAAGAGCTAGATGGAGCATGTGCCCTATGGGCAGAGAGAGGCCTGGCCAGAAATCGGCAACCTGTGTGGAGAGACAGATCTAAACCGGCGGCTGGGCACAGAGAGAAGAGGAGAGAGAAGCCAACTGCTTTGTGCCACCAGGACGAGAAGATCCCAGAGTGGGTAGGAAGAGCATTGGCAGCAATGGTCCACCACTGTATCACATTTGTTCCCTACAGTTGACCCAGTCGTTGACCTGGGTAAAAAGGTCCTCTGGCTGGGTTTCCACATTCAGTTTTTTGTAGCAGCCTTTGAAGCCAAAGCAAAGAATGGATCACAAACAGAGGACACAAATCTTCTCCTCTGTTTGAATCCTACCCTGGCTTTGTTATAAAAAAAAACCTTAAGGTGGAAACACACCCTACAAATGTTGGGGAGTGTACATACAGGGTCATACAGCTGCAATCACTTTCTCCTTGTCTAATTTTGTAGTTCCGCGTTTGTCTAGAGCTGTGGTTCCCTCCTGACAACAGGGAACTGTGCTCTAGGTTTTTTATTTGGGTTATCTCTTAGGCTTTTTCTAGAAATAGCCCATTTGAATGGCTATACATCACTATGATGGTCTCTGGTCAATGAAATATCATGGGTTCAGTGGTCTCCATGCCCTGCCTCCTGAATTTTGTCACTAATCTGGTTGCACCGAGGTGCTTCTCCTTCCTGTTAGTTGTGAACAGAAAATGTAAGAACTTTGTTGAACTTGATTTTATGTCTTTTTTCAATTAACTATGTTACTATGAAGTTACATCCTCAATGGTGTATCTCCCTGGGGCTTGTCTCTCTGAACAAGGCTACTCTGCCGCTGTCTATATAGGAATCCATGACTTTCTCCTTCTCCCTGCTGCCACAAACATTTTACTGTGTTCTACTGAGCAGGTTCCCAGACTACCTGGCCTGGTCTTGCTTGTGCCCCCTTTTTTCTTTTTTTTTGTTTCCCATGCCAAAATGCTGCACACCACTCAACACTTCCTCTTTCCCCCTCTGCGCTGCTATTCCCAATGTGGTACCACTTTCTGCTCTTCCTCTTTCACCAGGGATCCAAGCCCTCTGCCCTGGTGCACCACTTGCCAGTGGCTACACTTCCATTCCAAGTAAGTGACCTGGTGAATAGTGACTCCTGTCTACATGTAAAATGTAGCTCTCCATATGCAGGGTAAAGCTAATCATTTACAGAAGGGTCAGCCTACTTCTATGCTTATGCCTATTTGGGGAAAGAAGAAACTACTCCAGTTGGCTCCATATAATTGAGCATTTACTTTTAAGGCCCACAGTTCCATATGTAGATTTTGATAAAATGGGATAACCAGTTGCAGAGGAAGCTTCTGTTGATGGCACCAGACTAATAAGCTATGTACAGACATGAGTTTTCATGTTGTATGTGACCCTGTGACCGCTGAGTTTCAGACTTCCAGCATAGTGAGTTGCCCAATGCAACAGTATCTGCTACTGCTAATTATATCCCCCATATTAGCAGAGCACAAGCGTGTTACTACTTATTGAATGCACAGGAATAATGCCACACCTGTATGTCCTACCACTGCACCGCACCATGGCACACACTGTGGTTGCTATATCTTTCTACAGTATTTCCTAAAATAAAAATACTATGTTTCAAATGCTCCTGCCATTTGGATACCCAATATCCTGTTCTTGCTATTATTAGTACCATACAGTATAAATGAGCTAGAGAGGCTGAAGAACGATTTGTATATGGTTTTTATTCTCTGCCACTCGATGACCAGGACCTTGGCGTGGGATCACACATTAGCTGTTATGATAAGTTCTGATACATAAAGGACGATCATATATTCAGAATGTTTGGGGGGTTTCTGGATAAAAGTGGACACCCCATGGAATAGCTCCAGAGCAACACACCCTGGTGAAATACCTCTAAATACATCTGCAAGATGCAGAAACAAGGATAGGTGGGTATTTGCAGTGTCTTGTCTTTGGTCTGTATTCATTTAGGGGTCTGAGCTGGTGTCTGCATGTATTTTGGTTTGCAAGGAATTGGTCCTATGCACTCTTCTGGTGATGAATAAACAGGGTATATGCAAAAAAATGTGGCACTAACATCGTTACTTCATGTCATCCCCTGATGTCCTTTTTAAAAAAAATGAAGTTGGCAAGAATTATTTAATTACATTTTTCTGTATATAGAAAATGTGTTTAGATTTTTATGGGGATCTACTATAAATGCAGTATTGTAGACCGGTCACAGTACCTGATCTTACAATTGCATGGAACAAGTCTACTGTATACATTGCCCTTCATTGCCCCTTCATTCTTTGAAGCAGATGTATCTAAAATCTAAAATCCTTGCTTTTAAAGGGAACCTGTCACCGGGATTTTGTGTATAGAGCTTTTATTGTGTAAAAATACTGATTTGATACATATGCAAATTAACCTGAGTCGGGGACAGGACTCATCTCAGGTTAATTTGCATATGTATCAAATCGTTTTTATTTTTACACAATAAAAGCACACAGAGCTATGGGGACTGGGTATTGCGGATATGCTAGCTTCCATCTAGCAACCCATGTCCTCAGATCTATACACAAAATCCCGGTGACAGGTTCCCTTTAAAGGAGCTGGCTGTGTGGTACATGTGACAACAATCTCCCGTATTCTTCATATGTCTGGACTATGGGGTAGAGTGGCAAGACGAAAGTCTTTTCTTACGAAGAAAAACATCCAAGCCAGGCTACATTTAGCAAAAACACATCTGAAGTCTCCCAAAAGCATGTGGGAAAAGGTGTTATGGCGCAAAAACAACACTGCACATCACCAAAAGAACACCATACCCACAGTGAAGCATGATGGCAGCATCATGCCAAGGGGCTGTTTTTCTTCAGGAACTGGGGCCTTGGTGAAGCTAGAGGGAATTATGAACAGTTCCAAATACCAGTCAATATTGCCACAAAACCTTCAGGCTTCTGCTAGAAAGCTGATCATGAAGAGGAACTTTATCTTTCAGCATGACAGCGACCCAAAGCATACATCCAAATCAACAAAGGAATGGCTTCATCAGAAGAAGATTAAAGTTTTGGAATGGCCCAGCCAGAGCCCAGACCTGAATCCGATTGAAAATCTGTGGGGTGATCTGAAGAGGGCTGTACACGGGAGATGCAACCATATTATTTTATTTTTATATTTTTTCTGCCCTCAACCTAAAAGATTTCAGTTTGTTTTCAATTGAGTGGTACAGTTTATAGGTCACATTAAAGGTGGAAAAAGTTCTGAAAAGATTTATCTTTGTCTCATTTTTTTACATCACAGAAACCTGACATTTTAACAGGGGTGTGTAGACTTTTTATATCCACTGTCATATATATATATATATATATATATATATATATTGAATGCATATTCAGTGTTTAAATTGAATGTGTGTGTGTGTGTGTGTGTGTGTGTGTATATATATATATATACAGTACAGACCAAAAGGTTGGACACACCTTCTTATTCAAAGAGTTTTCTTTATTTTCATGGCTATGAAAATTGTGGATTCACACTGAAGGCATCAAAACTATGAATTAACACATGCGGAATTATATACATAACAAAAAAGTGTGAAACAACTGAAAATATGTCATATTCTAGGTTCTTCAAAGTAGCCACCTTTTGCTTTGATTACTGCTTTGCACACTCTTGGCATTCTCTTGATGAGCTTCAAGAGGTAGTCACCTGAAATGGTCTTCCAACAGTCTTGAAGGAGTTCCCAGAGATGCTTAGCACTTGTTGGCCCTTTTGCCTTCACTCTGTGGTCCAGCTCACCCCAAACCATCTCCATTGGGTTCAGGTCCGGTGACTGTAGAGGCCAGGTCATCAGGCACAGCACCCCATCACTCTCCTTCATGGTCAAATAGCCCTTACACAGCCTGGAGGTGTGTTTGGGGTCATTGTCCTGTTGAAAAATAAATGATGGTCCAACTAAACGCAAACCGGATGGAATAGCATGCCGCTGCTAGATGCTGTGGTCACCATGCTGGTTCAGTATGCCTTAAATTTTGAATAAATCCCCAACAGTGTCACCAGCAAAGCACCCCCACACCATCACACCTCCTCCTCCATGCTTCACGGTGGGAACCAGGGATGTAGAGTCCATCCGTTCAACTTTTCTGCGTCGCACAAAGACACGGTGGTTGGAACCAAAGATCTCAAATTTGGACTCATCAGACCAAAGCACAGATTTCCACTGGTCTAACGTCCATTCCTTGTGTTCTTTAGCCCAAACAAGTCTCTTCTGCTTGTTGCCTGTCCTTAGCAGTGGTTTCCTAGCAGATATTCTACCATGAAGGCCTGATTCACACAGTCTCCTCTTAACAGTTGTTCTAGAGATGTGTCTGCTGCTAGAACTCTGTGTGCCATTGACCTGGTCTCTAATCTGAGCTGCTGTTAACCTGCGATTTCTGAGGCTGGTGACTCGGATGAACTTATCCTCCGCAGCAGAGGTGACTCTTGGTCTTCCTTTCCTGGGGCAGTCCGCATGTGAGACAGTTTCTTTGTAGAGCTTGATGGTTTTTGTGAGTGCACTTGGGGACACTTTCAAAGTTTTCCCAATTTTCCGACTGACTGACCTTCATTTCTTAAAGTAATGATGGCCACTCGTTTTTCTTTACTTAGCTTCTTTTTTCTTGCCATAATACAAATTCTAACAGTCTATTCAGTAGGACTATCAGCTGTGTATCCACCTGACCTCCACAACGCAACTGATGGTCCCAACCCCATTTATAAGGCAAGAAATCCCACTTATTAAACCTGACAGGGCACACCTGTGAAGTGAAAACCATTTCAGGTGACTACCTCTTGAAGCTCATCAAGAGAATGCCAAGAGTGTGCAAAGCAGTAATCAAAGCAAAAGGTGGCTACTTTGAAGAACCTAGAATATGACATATTTTCATAGTCATGAAAATAAAGAAATCTCTTTGAATGAGAAGGTGTGGCCAAACTTTTGGTCTGTACTGTATATTATATATATATATATATATATATATATATATATAATATACAGTACAGACCAAAAGTTTGGCCACACCTTCTCATTCAAAGAGTTTTCTTTATTTTTATAACTATGAAAATTGTAGATTCACACTGAAGGCATCAAAACTATGAATTAACACATGTGGAATTATATACATAACAAAAAAGTGTGAAACAACTAAAAATATGTCATATTCTAGGTTCTTCAAAGTAGCCACCTTTTGCTTTTATTACTGCTTTGCACACTCTTGGCATTCTCTTGATGAGCTTCAAGAGGTAGACACCTAAAATTGTCTTCCAACAGTCTTGAAGGAGTTCCCAGAGATGCTTAGCACTTGTTGGTCCTTTTGCCTTCACTCTGCGGTCCAGCTCACCCCAAACCATCTTGATTGGGTTCAGGTCCGGTGACTGTGGAGGCCAGGTCATCTGGCGCAGCACCCCATCACTCTCCTTCATGGTCAAATAGCCCTTACACAGCCTGGAGGTGTGTTTGGAGTCATTGTCCTGTTGAAAAATAAATGATGGTCCAACTAAACGCAAACCGGATGGAATAGCATGCCACTGCAAGATGCTGTGGTAGCCATGCTGGTTCAGTATGCCTTCCATTTTGAATAAATCCTCAGTGTCACCAGTAAAGCACCCCCACACCATCACACCTCCTCCTCCATGCTTCACGGTGGGAACCAGGCATGTAGAGTCCATCCGTTCACCTTTTCTGCGTCGCACAAAGACACGGTGGTTGGAACCAAAGATCTCAAATTTGGACTCATCAGACCAAAGCACAGATTTCCACTGGTCTAACGTCCATTTCTTGTGTTCTTTAGCCCAAACAAGTCTCTTCTGCTTGTTGCCTGTCCTTAGCAGTGGTTTCCTAGCAGATATTCTACCATGAAGGCCTGATTCACACAGTCTCCTCCTAACAGTTGTTCTAGAGATGTGTCTGCTGCTAGAACTCTGTGTGGCATTGACCTGGTCTCTAATCTGAGCTGCTGTTAACCTGCGATTTCTGAGGCTGGTGACTCGGATGAACTTATCCTCCGCATCAGAGGTGACTCTTGGTCTTCCTTTCCTGGGGCGGTCCGCATGTGAGCCAGTTTCTTTGTAGCACTTGATGGTTTTTGTGACTGCACTTGGGGACACTTTCAAAGTTTTCCCAATTTTTCAGACTGACTGACCTTAATTTCTTAAAGTAATGATGGCCACTCGTTTTTCTTTACTTAGCTTCTTTTTTCTTGCCATAATACAAATTCTAACAGTCTATTCAGTAGGACTATCAGCTGTGTATCCACCTGACTTCTCCACAACGCAACTGATGGTCCCAACCCCACTTATAAGGCAAGAAATCCCACTTATTAAACCTGACAGGGCACACCTGTGAAGTGAAAACCATTTCAGGTGACTACCTCTTGAAGCTCATCAAGAGAATGCCAAGAGTGTGTGGCGAAACCAACCTCGCCACTGGGTTTTGGAGAGGCCTGTTTACCAGCCTCTTGCCTCAGGATTATGACCCATACTAACTTTAAAGGAGAAGACAGACCGGCCGCACAGCTTAAATCTGTCTTTGGAATTGTATTTTGTTATGTGAGGGTACCCAGATAGCTAATTTTATTGTATTCGTGTATTCTGAGTGCCATTCACCTAATGATATGCACTCAGACTTGAGCTATCTGGGGATATGTTAAATGTCAGTGTTTGCTGTGGGGGTGTGACATTGTATCTTTGGGTGGTGATTTCTGTCCTGTTGTCCCCACATGTGTATTGGCGATTTCCCTTTGTCCTGAGAGATAATTTAATTACTCCTCGGGTGTCTCCAGGGCAGAGAGGAGGAAACCATGATGCATTGTGGGGATGTGTTGTCTGTGTATCCTGAGTTGCTACGTACCTGTCCTGTGTCACAGTCTTCCTTCTGGTCCCCTAGGGGCGTGTCCACCAGATGGGGACCTGCATAAATATGGGCGGGTAGCCCTCAATAAAGAGTGCCTGTTTTATCCTTCATCATGTTGAGACTGGTGTTTGGATAACTGATCAAAACTGGGGGATTGCTATACGCTGAAGATTTGCTATACTCCCCTGGCATAACTACTAGCTCTTGTAAGAGCTGTTCCTGCTCTCGGGATTTAGGAGAGGTTCACCCACTGTAGCCTGGAGCCTTGTCGTAGGTCCAAGGTGGGTAGGAGACAGTGAGACCTCAACCAAGCTTCAGCGGTTTGTGGGGTCTGCAGTACGTACGGTGTCAAGTGGAGTGCTTGGAGTCCTCGGAAAGCACTAGGAGCATCTATCGACGAAGGTACCCGGTCGGGGTGCTAGGAGATCCGTTACAGTGTGCAAAGCAGTAATCAAAGCAAAAGGTGGCTACTTTGAAGAACCTAGAATATGACATATTTTCAGTTGTTTCACACTTTTTTGTTATGTATATAATTCCACATGTGTTAATTCATAGTTTTGATGCCTTCGGTGTGAATCTACAATTTTCATAAAGAAAACTCTTTGAATGAGAAGGTGTGTCCAAACTTTTGGTCTGTACTGTGTGTGTGTGTGTGTATATATATATATATATATATATATATATATATATATATAAGAGAAAAAAGAGGACTGCACTCCAAATTGTGATGGAAATCCAAGCTGTTTTATTCACCCATAGTATGGCAAATCTTGCGACGTTTCAGCTCATACGAGCCTTCCTCAAGCATGGAGATAGTGAAAGTGAAGACATATAAAGCATTTACAAAACGTGTCCCACCCATCGGGGTGTGGTTACAGTTAATTTAAATTACAGACACATGATACAAATATAAAGTGCATATTTCCAAAGTGACTAGCGTCATACGTTCCTTAATAATAGGATACAATCCCCTTTATATAGAACAAGACATATACAAAACTTGATTCCAATTAGAATAATAAAATAGTGACAAAATATTGGATAAGGATCATAGAAATGAAAACAAGGAAAGCCATGGAGCCCACATATACCGTCACGTTCCATGAGCGTCTTGATCTCCTCAGTGCGCATGCCCAGAATTACATCATCGCGTGAGTCACAATTTGACGATCGTGCGCATGCGTTCTGCAAGGTTTTCGCTTGTCAATGCCATTTTACTTAAGGGAAAATTGCCCTATAGATCCGTTCACATTCATCACATAGATGATAACTAGACATATTTACTCAAAGCAGTGACTGTAAAACGGAACACATTGAAAGTATATAGCGAGCCGCTGTAGGGATTTCCTACAAGTACCAGTATCAGGACCGGGATCCCCACATCTCGGAAGGGATACCGGACCACGGGGTCGTATATGTTGGAGGGGGACATCTCCATGAACCCCGCTGACAACCGTAGCCCAATTGCTGGCAAAAAAAGGTCATAAAGGGGTTATCCCTCACCATTACAGTAACATCATCGCACTAGAGATTGATTACATGTCTGGAATAGCGCATAGAAGAGAGGACGCTATAGTCGGTACTTGGCTGCATCGCTTCCAACAGGTTTAAAGTTCAGGGATCCACATCCAACACTGTGAAGATTAAAACATTCTAAAAAGGCAAAAAGAAATAGATACATTAGGTTCCGAGTTTACATTCTGTTGCATTTGTAATTACGCATAATTCTTTCACAAATCTCCCGCACTATTACATGTGTAGGGGAAAAGCATCACATGCATGCAAGGGAAGCAGGAGCGTGCAACAGATCAACAGGCACCTACCTAAACTCAGCATTTAAACCTCTAGGGTGCAAGCTATCCAAATCATATATCCATCGCAACTCTCTTTTTTTCAGAATTGCTAAACGGTCCCCGCCTCTTGTAGGAAGCGCAACATGATCCACAATCCAGCATCTTAGATCCCGCTCAGTGTGCCCAAGGGATCCAAAATGTCTGGAAACTGGTAGAACAACGCGTTTTTTTCTTATTGAATTCCTATGGTTATTCAATCTCCGTTTTAATTCTGTAGACGTTTCACCAATATATATCAAGTTGCAAGGGCATGCCAACACATAAATTACATATGATGATGAGCAATTCAAGTGAAATTTGATGGAATATTCCTTATGTGTGGAGGGATGTATAAAGGACCTGGATTTGCATATATAGCGGCAATTGACGCAATTGAGACATGGGTAACATCCAAGTCCCGAGTGCAACAATGTTCGCTGTACGCTGATTTTCTTAGGGCCAACATCCGCTTTAACTAGATGATCTTTGATGTTTTTACTTTTCCGATAAGATAGAAGGGGAGGAGACTTAAATTCTAGTACATCTTTAATAGACCTACCCAAAATACTCCAATTATCCTTGAGGATACGTCCCATCTCCACACTACATTCAGAGTATGTGGACATAAAAGGTATCCTCCGGATCCTTTTAGAAGCGGTGGATGTCTTTTTTGCATTATTACGCAAAATCCCGTTTTTTTGGGCATCTAGTAATCCATGAGGACACCCCCGCTCCCTAAATTTATCTGCCATCATTTCCAATGTACTCACTAGCTCGGTCTGATACCTTTTTTCCTTATGTAGATGAGCCTGCTATAGAGGCCTTTATATCCCCAGTTAAAAGGGATGTCAGAGAGTTAAAATCTTCCTTTGGGGATACAGCTAGATTAAATAAACCTAATCTGACAACTGCTGAAATTGAGGCACTATCCCAGCTCAGGAATAACACCCGATTAACCATTAAACCCGCGGACAAAGGCGGTGGAGTGGTCGTTCTTGATACGTGCAATTATGTAAAAGAAATTGAACGCCAACTCAATGATACGGATGTGTATGGAGTGTTACGGAATTATCCTAAATGTCAAATTATGAATACTATCAAAAAGAGTCTGTCCGATGCGGTGGCCGAGGGCATCATCGATGAAGAGCTAAGGGAGTATTTGACTGTGACATCTCCCATTACTCCATTCTTATATATACTGACCAAAGTCCACAAAACTCTTGTGGACCCCCCCCGGTCGCCCCATCGTATCTGGCACTGACTCTGTCTTTAGTAGAATTGCTATGTTCCTAGATAGGAACAGCTGGAAAATCATATATTCGGGATACAGGGCATTTTCTGCAACAACTGAGAGCGGTGGATACTGCTGGCTTGCAGACTGTCACTCTCGTGCCCTTTGACGTTGTATCTCTATACACGTCAATAGGACACGAGAAGGGCATTTCTGCTGTCAACAAATATTTGGATGATTCGTCCATAACACAACATTCAAAGCACTTTATCAATATCTTGTTGAGACTGATTTTGGAAAATAATTATTTTCTGTTTCAAGATACCTTTTTTAGTCAAAAACGTGGCGTTGCGATGGGGTCCAATGTGGCCCCAACGTACGCAAATATCTACATGCGGCACATGGAGGAGGACTTAATCTATGTATCCCACCACTTTCAACATGTTGTTGGGTGGTGGCGGTACATAGATGACGTCTTCCTCCTGTGGTCAGGCACAGAACCACAATTGGTTGAGTTCCATACATATTTGAATAGCATTGACTCTGATCTTCAATACACTGTGTCTTATTCCAAGACACAACTGTCCTTCTTGGATACTAATGTTAGATTGGTCAATTGTTCAATTAACACAGGCCTTTATGTCAAGTCAACTGACAGGAATACAATCCTGCAGTATGAAAGTAATCACCCCCGTAGTTTAGTCAAACACCTTCCGCCTCACAATTCCTATGCGCAAAACGCATTGTATCAGATCAGACCGAGCTAGTGAGTACATTGGAAATGATGGCAGATAAATTTAGGGAGCGGGGGTGTCCTCATGGATTACTAGATGCCCAAAAAAACGGGATTTTGCGTAATAATGCAAAAAAGACATCCACTGCTTCTAAAAGGATCCGGAGGATATCTTTCATGTCCACATACTTTGAATGTAGTGTGGAGATGGGACGTATCCTCAAGGATAATTGGAGTATTTTGGGTAGGTCTATTAAAGATGTACCAGAATTTAAGTCTCCTCCCCTTCTATCTTATCGGAAAAGTAAAAACATCAAAGATCATCTAGTTAAAGCGGATGTTGGCCCTAAGAAAATCAGCGTTCAGCGAACATTGTTGCACTCGGGACTTGGATGTTACCCTTGTCTCAATTGCGTCAATTGCCGCTATATATGCAAATCCAGGTCCTTTATACATCCCTCCACACATAAGGAATATTCCATCAAATTTCACTTGAATTGCTCATCATCATATGTAATTTATGTGTTGGCATGCCCTTGCAACTTGTATATATTGGTGAAACGTCCACAGAATTAAAACTGAAATTGAATAACCATAGGAATTCAATAAGAAAAAAACGCGTTGATCTACCAGTTTCCAGACATTTTGGATCCCTTGGGCACACTGAGCGGGATCTAAGATGCTGGATTGTGGATCATGTTGCGCTTCCTAGAAGAGGCGGGGACCGTTTAGCAATTCTGAAAAAAAGAGAGTTGCGATGGATATATGATTTGGATAGCTTGCACCCTAGAGGTTTAAATGCTGAGTTTAGGTAGGTGCCTGTTGATCTGTTGCACGCTCCTGCTTCCCTTGCTTGTATGTGATGCTTTTCCCCTACACATGTAATAGTGCGGGAGATTTGTGAAAGAATTATGCGTAATTACAAATGCAACAGAATGTAAACTCGGAACCTAATGTATCTATTTCTTTTTGCCTTTTTAGAATGTTTTAATCTTCCCAGTGTTGGATGTGGATCCCTGAACTTTAAACCTGTTGGAAGCGATGCAGCCAAGTACCGACTATAGCGTCCTCTCTTCTATGCGCTATTCCAGACATGTAATCAATCTCTAGTGCGATGATGTTACTGTAATGGTGAGGGATAACCCCTCTATGAGATGTACCCCTCCGACATATACGGCCCCATGGTCTGGTATCCCTTCCGAGAGGTGGGGATCCCGGTCCTGATACTGGTACTTGTAGGAGATCCCTACTGCGGCTCGCTATATACTTTCGATGTGTTCCGTTTTACAGTCACTGCTTTGAGTAAATATGTCTAGTTATCATCTATGTGATGAATGTGAACGGATCTATAGGGCAATTCTCCCTTAAGTAAAATGGCGTTGACAAGTGAAAACCTTGCAGAACGCATGCGCACGATCGTCAAATTGTGACTCACACGATGATGTCATTCTGGGCATGCGCACTGAGGAGATCAAGACGCTCATGGAACGTGACGGTATATGTGGGCTCCATGGCTTTCCTTGTTTTCATTTCTATGATCCTTATCCAATATTTTGTCACTATTTAATTATTCTAATTGGAATCAAGTTTTGTATATGTCTTGTTCTATATAAAGGGGATTGTATCCTATTATTAAGGAACGTATGACGCTAGTCACTTTGGAAATATGCACCTTATATTTGTATCATGTGTCTGTAATTTAAATTAACTGTAACCACACCCTGATGGGTGGGACACGTTTTGTAAATGCTTTATATGTCTTCACTTTCACTATCTCCATGCTTGAGGAAGGCTCGTATGAGCTGAAACGTCGCAAGATTTGCCATACTATGGGTGAATAAAACAGCTTGGATTTTCATCACAATTTGGAGTGCAGTCCTCTTTTTTTTCTCTTTTATACCATTGGGGATTGCCGTCACCCCTTTCTGGACTTTGCACCCACTCTCAGGTTGGTGCTCCCATTGGACTTTCTCTTTTTATTTATATATATATATATATACACACACACTGAATATGCATTTTTGTTTGGGTATAAAACTTCCTTTGCTGTATATACAGTAATTAGTGCAATCAGGGGTCTATACGTGGGCTTATTCAAAAACCTGTTGATTGATAATACTGAAAGTGCTTCCGTTTTTCTCGTCTGGGAAGCTGTTAAAAAATCCTGTTCAGAGATATGGCAAGGGGACATCTATGTATGAAGGAAAGAAGGTTTCTATATCAACATATGAGAGGATTCTTTACGGTAAGAGCAGTGAGACTATGGAACTCTCTGCCTGAGGTGGTTATGATGGTGAACTCAATAAACGTGTTCAAAAGGGGCCTGGATGCATTCATGATTATGTGGAAGAGTGTCTTCTGGGTTCCCTGAGTGTCTTCAGGGCCTAGTTGTGACTTATATGCTCTACTTCCTTATACAATGCATTTGGAAAGTCGTCAGACCATTTTACATTTTTTCACATTTTGTTATGTTGCAGCCTTATGCTAAAATAAATACAATCACGTTTTCCCCTTTCAATCTGCACTCAATAACCCATAATGAGAAAGTGAAAACAGAATTTTTGAATTCAGGACCCTGCCATTTTTCACCTTAAGTACCAGGCCATTATTTGCAAATCTGACATGTGTCACTTTATGTGGTGATAACGTTAAAAAGCTTTTATTTATCCAAGCCATTCTGAGATTGTTTTCTCGTCACATATTGTACTTCATGACAGTGGTAAATTGTTGTAAATTTGAGTCAAAATATTTCATTTTTATTTATAAAAAAAACCAAAATTTACCACAATTTTGGAAATTTCAATTTCTCTGCCTTTAAAACAGATAGTGATACCTCCTAAAATAGTTATTACTTTACATTTCCCATATGTCTACTTCTTATTTGGATTTCAGAATTTCACATTTTTGTCAGCTTTTCCATTTTAATAAAAAAAATTCCACTAAAAAAGCAAGGGTTAATAGCCAAACAAAACTCAATATTTATGGCTCTGATTCAGTAGTTTGCAGAATCACACCATATGTGGTCGTAAACTGCTATACGGGCACACGGCAGGGCGCAGAAGGAAAGGAATGCCATATGTTTTTTGCAAGGCAGATTTTGCTGGACTGTTTTTTTTGACACTATATCTCATTTGATGCCCCACTGATGCACCCCTAGAGTAGAAAAAGTTACCCCATTTTAGAAACTACGGGATAGGGTGGCAGTTTTGTTGGTACTATTTTAGCGTACATATTATTTTTGGTTGCTCTATATTGCACTTTTTGTGAGGCAAGGTAACAAAGAATAGCTGTTTTTGGTTTTTATTTTTTGTTATTTACAATGTTCATCTGACAGGTTAGATCATGTGCTATTTTTATAAAGCAGGTTCTTACGGACCCGACAATACCAAATATGACTTTTTGGGCGACTGTCTTATGTAGGGGCTGAATTTTTTCGGTATGAGATGACGGTTTTATTGGTTTTATTATAGGGTGCATATGACTATTTGATCAGTTGGTATTACACTTTTTTGTGATGTAAGGTGACAAAAAAATTGTTTTAGCACAGTTTTTATTTTATTTTTTCTACGGCGTTCAGGTTCATATACAATGATGCAAACCCTTTTGTTCAGATGATAGGCTGGTATGGCAGAAACATCGATGATCTGCTCCTGATATGGGAGGGTGATGTGTCTGCCATATCGGCCTTCATTATGTATTTAAATGATAACCCATACAATTTGAGATTTACTTGTTCTTTTGATTCACATACTATTAACTTCCTTGATCTTAAATTGACTGGTATCCCTGATAATGGGATGCAAACTGAAACCTATCGGAAGGAAATAACTGGCAATACGATTCTGAGAGCTAATAGTCACCATTGTATGCATACTATTAAGGCCATGCCTGTAGGAGAACTGATTAGAGCACGCAGGAATAGCAGTACAGATGTTTCTTTTAATAGAGAATGTGGTGAAATAATTTCACGTTTACAGGATAGAGGATATCCTCAATGGATGCTGACTAGAGCCCTCAGTATCGCACAAATCAAACGAAGAAGTGAGCTACTTTTTAGGACAGAAAAAAAGATCCAATACAGAGAAAATAAAAATAAATACAGAAAAGAAGGTAAAAATAATGTTATTTCACCCACATTAGTATTGACTTACAGTCGACAATTCTCCCAGATAAAGGATGTTATACTCAAATGTCTCCCCATCTTATATGAGGATGACATTTTATATGAAGTATTAAAAATGGTTGTAGGGTAGTATCAAGACGTTCACGAATATTAGCTAACACTCATTCCCCTTAATTTTTTTTCTAATTGACCAAAACCACAACCAACATTGATTGAAATACATGGGTTTTTTAAGATGTGGAACTCATCCATGTAAATATACTGTGACTGTCAAAAGCTTTCATGATTCAAAACATAGCTTGGAGTTTCCAATTAAAAATTACATTAATTGTAATACAGTGGGTATAGTTTATATTATACGGTTTGCTGACTGTGATTTGATGTATGTAGGCAGTTCTAGGAAATTTAAAACCCCCCCCGCCGGAGATATGAAAAAAAAATGATTCTACAGAGAGAGGCACTCTGGGTTAGTATGCTGAACACCAGATCTCCAAAGAGATTAAACATGAGAGAAGAGCTTATCTATTACTATTAAGTAATAATCTAAGTATATGTGTAGAAAAATTAAAAAAGGTACATTTTTTTTTTTTTTTTTTAGTTTTCTCATGTTTCCCTTGTGCAAAAACAAAGCAAATTCCATTATATGTTGTCAGAAAAGTATTACTTCTTTATATTATTAAAATTTTGACAGTGTAAACTAAGGAAATTAATTTTACAATTTTTACTTTTTATTTTGTTCACATTGTGCGTTTTTTGATGTTGTGGACCTAATTTTTGGTTGTGATTATATATTGGTTGTTACCTCACAGCATGAAATGTTGCATTTGATGTAATTTTATATGTTTATTCTATTAGTTGTTTGGCAAGTCAATGAGCATTCCTTAGCAAGAGGTTTGTATATCCCCACCTCTGACTTGATTGAGGGTGTGAAGTGTATTTAAAGCCCAGGAAGGATAGTCCCATTAGGTTAACGACTAAAAACACACCTGTGTTCGAAACTCGTCAACTATGCTGGGTTGAAGTTTTGTGTCCATCTGAGTTATATACTACAAGAAGAAATAAAGTGCAACTGAGTATTATTTTAAGTACTGGAACTATTTTCTTATATTCTCTACAAGAGTTATTTTGCTTGGCTCGTTCCGTGCACAGGGCTGTGGACTGTGAGGTGAGCTGGATTCTCTCTAATGGACTTTTTGTGATGTAAGGTGATAAAAAATTGCAATTTTTTCCACTTTTTTTTTAATGGTGTTCATCTGAGGGGTTAGTTCATGTGATATTTTTATACAGCATGTAGGACGCATCGATACCTAATATGTATACTTTTTAAATTTATTTAAGTTTTACACAATAACAGAATTTTTGAAACAAAAAAATCATGTTTTAGTGTCTCCATATTCTGAGAGCCATAGTTTTTTTTTATTCTTTGCCCGATTGTTTCATGTAGGGGCTATTTTTTTGCAGGATGAGGTGATGGTTTGATTGGTACTATTTTGGGTGGCATATGCCATTTTGATCTCTTGGTGTTGCACTTTTTGTGAAGTAAGGTGACAAAAAAATGACTGTTTTAGCACAGTTTTTATTTTATTTTTTCTACGGCGTTCAGGTGAGGGGGTTGATCATGTGATATTTTTGTATAGACGGTCGTTTCGGACACGGCAATACCCAATATGTCTGGTTTTCTTTTTTTTTTTTCTTTTTTTTTTACAAATTTGTGTTTTATTTTGGGACATTTTATTTCTTTTTTTTTTTTACTTGAACCCACTCTGGGATTTCAACTTCTGGGGTCTGATCCCCTTTGCAATGCATTACAATACAACCTGTATTATAATGCATTGGCTGTTAGCTTTTATGCCGACAGCTTGCCTGTGAGACCCACCCTAAGGGCTGGATCTCACAGGCTTCTGTAGAAGGCAAGCTCCAATGCCTATGGAAGGCATCAGGCTTGCCCTCTCTGCCATCAGGTCCCCGCCACTGCAGGGCGGGAACCCAATGGGTAAGCGGAAGGCATCCGTACCCTCTGTGAACACTCTGCATGCTGCGGTCAGCTTTGACCACGGCATACAAGGGGTTAACACGCTGGCATCTGTGTTTTCACTGATGCTGATGTATGCAGCAGCAGGGGCCCGGCAGTCATTGCCGCTGATCAGACAGACGCAGCTCCTGCACCCGCACGATCATCCCGCCGTACATGTATGGCACTGGTCCTTAAGTCACGTCCACCAGCGCCATACATGTACGGTGAGGGTCCCTAAGGGGTTAAACTAAAATTTTGAATCAACATAAGTATTTAGATTCTTGACATTTGGCTCTGGGGGCCTCTAATTTCTCTTTATCATCTTTGAAATGTTTGTACACCTTGATTGGTGTCCACCTTAGTTAAATTCAGTGGATTGAACATGATTTGGAAAGACGCACCCCTGTCTATATAAGGTATCACAGCTGATAATGTATATCAGAGCAAAAACCAAGCCAAGAGCAGGACTACTTGTAGAGCTCAGAGACAGGATTGTGTGTAGGCACAGATCTAGAGAGGGGTACAAAAAATGTCTGCTGCACTAAAAGTTCCCACGAGCACAGTGGCTTCCATAATTCTTTATTGGAAGAAGTTTGGAACAACCAGGACTTTTCCTAGAGGTGACCACCCCACCAAACTATTCAGGAGAGAAGGGCTTTGGTAAGAGGGGTGACCACACCCAGTGGTCACTCTGACTGAGCTTCAATGATTCAGTTTGCAGAGGGAGAAATATCCAGAAGGTCAACAATCACTGCAGCACTTCACCAATCTAGGCTATATGGCAGAGTTTCCTCAGTAAAAGACACATGAAAACCCACCTGGAGTTTCCAAAAAAGCACCTAAAGGAATCTCTGACTGTGAGAAACAAGATTCTCTGGCCTGATGAAATCAAGATTTAACCTTTTTGGCCTAAATACCATGTTTCATGTTTGGAAGAAACCAGGCACTACACATAACCTGCCAAATACCATCCCTACAGTAAAGCATGATGTTGGTGACAGCGTTATCCTGTCGGGGTGTTTTTCAGCATGTGGAACAGAGAGACTGGTCAGGGTTAAGGAAAAGCTGAATTGAGCAAACAGCCAAGATATTCTGAATTAAAACCTGATCCAGAGTGCTCTCGACCTCAGACTGGGCTTAAGGTTCACCTTCTAACAAAACAGTGACCCAAAGCTCGCAGCCAAGACACAGGAGTGGCTTGGGGACAACTCTGTAAATGTCCATGAGTGGCCCAACCAGAGCCCTGAAAATGGCTATCTACCGACCGTCCCCATCCAACCTGACACATCTTGGGCAGATCTGCAAAGAAGAATAGCAGAAAATCCCCAAATCCAGGTGTGAAAACCTTGTGGCATCATACTCCAGAAGACTGGAGGCTGTAATCGCTGCCGAAAGTGATTCAACTAAATAGTGAGTAAAGGGATAGGTCTGAATTCTTATGTCAATGTGATATTTTAGTTTTCCTTTTCAATAAATTAGCAAAGATTTCAAACATTCTGTTTTCACTTTCTCATTATGGGGTATTAAGGGCAGAATGATGGGGACAAACTTTATTTTTTTTTATTTTTTTTTATTGTACCACAAGGCCACAACATAGCAAAAATTTGAAAAATAAATGGGTCTGACGACTTTCCAAATGCAGTGTATGTCATGTCCATTTCCTCGTACTTTTATATCATATAGCTGTACTGCCTGGAATGGCTTTCTACCGTATGAATACTGATAAGCACACTTGTATATTACCGCTAGGTTTATCAGTCGTTGTCCTGGGCAGCATATCTTTTAGCTAACAAAGTAACTAAGTCAACATTTAAATTAGTCATTTAGCATTGTGGTCATCATAGTATTATGTGTTCAGCATGAGGGACCTGAAATAAGACCAGAGGACATATTTTTTCACTTCTTTATCATTTTTTGTTCCTTTTATTAACATTTTCATATTTGAAGAGGACCTGTCGTCTCTCTTGACTTGTCTGTTTTAGTTGCTATTTGCGTTTCGCATGTAATAACAATTGTGGAGAATAATTTTTTAACAGTCTGTGTTGTGCTATTCTTCTCTTATTCCTGATAGAAGTTTATGGAAAAAGGTGCTGATGAGTGTTAGCAGCTGCTGGGGTGTCCCTATGCAGTCTGTCACTAGCAGCACTGATTGGACAATGCTAGACTGTGTAAGGACACACCACCTACTGGTAACACCCACCTGTACTTTTAGCCATAAACTTCTAGAATAGAAGAAGAATAGCAAATATAGAGTCATAATAAATGTTCCAGAACTGTCATTTCATGTGTAATACAATAATTTACTAAAGCAGAAAGGTCAGGGGTGGTGACAGGTCCTCTTTGATAGAAGGTGGAGACAAGTTTGGTTTTCCCACCATTAGAAGTAATTTCATATTGTTAGGCTACGCTATCTCTTTCAAATCGGTGGAGGTCTGACTTCTAGTACCCCCAACTATCCTCTGAAAGTAGGAACCATTACGCTACCGCTTCTTCATAGTTTTCCGCTGCTCAGCTACAACACAGCCCTATTCATTTGAAGGTCCTCAATCCCTACATTCTTTGGGTCAATGGTAGTCTAAAGGTCAGACTCCCACCGACCATGGTGTAATGGCTTATGCTAATGCTATTCACTGAAAAGGGCCATACTTACTGATACAAGCAGGCAAGGACTGGCAATATACCATACTGGCCAGTCTTGTGGATCAAACAGTGGGCTACCTGACCTTGTCCTGATGCTATCTAACTTTTTGTCTTCCTCTGGATCAACTGGCAGGATGACAGGCTGAACTAGATGGACAGATGTGTTTTTTTTCAGCCTTATAAACTATATTACTATGTTACTAACACTTAACGATCTCACATAACTGCTCTTTCAGCCCTGGCTACTGCATGTGTTGTACTCCAGTTGATGATGTAAGAGAAACTTGTGTGAGAGGATGTCAGTATGTGCCTGTCCACATATGTCCTATTATGTTATCAGCAATACGGATCATCAGCAGATGTGACCAGCCAGCAGCTAAGCTGAGTACATCCATTGCTGCTGTAGTTCTTGCTCCGCATGGGCTGCTACTGACTGCAACAGAGCTGCCTGCCCTGTGTAAGCTATAGTATGCATTGCCCAAGATGGGTAGGAAGGGTGGGCAGAGGGAAGTGAAGTGGCCGTAGGCGCAAAAGGTGGTCAGATTTATTGACTGGGGAAAGAGCACAAAGAGGAGAGGTGTATTGTCTGGAGAAGTCATAGTAAAGGGGAATATCATGATTGGGCATGATGGGGTTAAAGAGAACGACGTGGATTGACAGAAGAATACTACAAAATAGCAGGTTTATCTAGGTTCGTGTAGGTAGGCAGGACGGTGCCTTGGTGGTCAGCACTGGTCTCTTGCAGCACTGACCAAAGACATCTGCATGGAGTTTGTTCGTTCTCCCTGTGTTTGTGTGGGTTTCCTCCGGGTACTCCGGTTTCCTCCCACAGATAGGAAACTTAGATGGTGAGCTCCTCTGGAGACAGCAAGCAATGATAATGTCTGTAAAGTGCTGTGGAATATGTCAGCGCTATATACAGTGAGTCAAGTGCATGGATTTTTGCATCTAGATGTATACAGCTTTGGCCTTGGCTGTCTATAAAAACGAGTGTAAGGGCCTTGGCATATGGATAAGTATTAGAGTGCCTATGTCTGGTTGATTTGATAAGTAAATAAGAACATCTCATAGAAACATAGAATGTGTCGGCAGATAAGAACCATTTGGCCCATCTAGTCTGCCCAATATACTGAATACTATGAATAGCCCCTGGCCCTATCTTATATGAAGGATAGCCTTATGCCTATCCCATGCATGCTTAAACTCCTCCACTGTATTTGCAGCTACCACTTCTGCAGGAAGGCTATTCCATGCATCCACTACTCTCTCAGTAAAGTAATACTTCCTGATATTATTTTTAAACCTTTGCCCCTCTAATTTAAAACTATGTCCTCTTGTAGCAGTTTTTCTTTTATTCTCTCCTCTTTTACCTTGTTGATTCCCTTTATGTATTTAGTAGTTTCTATCATATCCCCTCTGTCTCGTCTTTCTTCCAAGCTATACATGTTAAGGTCCTTTAATCTTTCCTAGTAAGTTTTATCCTGCAATCCATGTACCAGTTTAGTAGCTCTTCTCTGAACTCTCTCCAAAGTATCAATATCCTTCTGGAGATATGGTCTCCAGTACTGCGCACAATACTCCAGATGAGGTCTCACTAGTGCTCTGTAGAGCGACATGAGCACCTCCCTCCTTCTACTGGTAATGCCTCTCCCTATACACCCAAGCATTCTGCTGGCATTTCCTGCTGCTCTCCCTGGATTTCTGGTCAAATGTGGGTGTCAGGATGAATGATTACTTTGCAACACGTAGGCCTTTTAGTTTGCATATTATATGGCGTAGGCTGGGTTCACGTCATGTTTTTGTCATATGTTTAACATATACACATACCAGAAGGATTGTTCATGCAGTCATTGCACCAGAGTATGGTTTTCCTCCATGCTGACTGTAGAAGTGAAGCACATTGAGGCTATATGCTTCACCTGCACGTGTGACAGGACCGAAACCTGCATTGCAAAACCTATTCATACATTTCTGGAAGAATGACACAACACACAGTTTAAAAAAAGAGAAGGCTGTTCCAAAATGATTTTATGGTGAATACAAGTCTTCACTTATAGAGACATGTCAGGACAGCGGACATATCTCTGTTATGCATTTGTAACACCCCAGACTGGTCATGGACTCCTGCACCTGGCTTCTATATGTGTCTGCTAACATTAATGTCATCTATGCATTCTGTTCCAGGTTCACCACACTGTGCATTTCTAATGTTTGCAACTGTTTTATATGTAATGTGCCTGGGTCACCAGCAGGTGGCAGCAAACATGGCAGAGTTGCAGTTAGATAGAATGGAACTTTCCATTCCATTCTAAGCCCCCTCTGTGGAGAAATGGGTGAGTCCCATTCCATGCAGGAAGAGTGGGGATTAGTGAGAGTTAGTCTAGATTACCCCCTGCTAAGGCAAGGTGTGCAGGGCACGTCTCTGCTGGACTTGCCCAAGCCAGCCAGAGCACCCTCAGCTCTGCTGGCCATGGAGGCCAAAGCTTAGCGCTTCAGGAGCCAGGAGGAAAGTTCCCTGGCCTAATGTAGAGACAGACCATACAAATAGAGAAGTGCAGCATACAGGAACCAGCACAGTCATACAGTCAGCCTGTCAGTACAGCAGGGCCAGAAAGAAACAGATGTAGCAGAGTCGAGTTTGCCTTCCAGTTTTAAAGCTAAAGCCTGCTGGGACCAAGCCATGGTCTGTAAACCGTTTTGGAGAACGTTTATGCAAAGTAAAGCTGCTATTCACCTACCTACAAGGTCAATTATTACCCCTATTTATTTCTTCGGAGCCAACACCTGGGGTCTAGCTGTATTCAGGTAGGAGCACCGTGACACATATGAAGGGACATTTTAGGCCGGCCCTATACCACTCGGCATTCCTATACCTGGGTCGAGTTATATAGAGAGCACTAGGGGGAGGCGCCAGTTGCATATTCCAGTCTATCAGATTTTTTGTATAGTCTGCAGTGTGATAATCCTCTGTAGATTGCCTGTGTAGATCTGGTGACCAAAATATGCTTACGGTATGGAGGTATTTTGGGTTGTCCTGGTTCTTATAGTATGGTGGCATTCTCTTGTCCCTGAAAAGGTACCACCAAATATGTTGGAAATTGTATTTCATCCATATTGATAGACAAGTTTTATTGTGCTGTATTGGAAGATGCCAGCCTAGTTTGATCAGAGGTATAGCTGATAAGAAGACTGGTGACTGTTCCGACCTCCAATTGGGCTTGCTGAGGATTAGACCGTGTGATCCACCCTGGGTCTAGGGAGTGCTCAAGGTTCGGTTTCCTGTTTCTCACCAGAAGTCAGTGTTGCACAGCCAGTGGTCTGAGTGAGGAGTGCAAAGGCACATGAACCAGCAAAGTCATCCAGCACAGAGTTGTGGCATGATGCTAGCTGGGTAAGTGAGTAGACAAGTGCACATCCAGCGAAGGCAGTGACTGAACAGTGCTGATATCCAGCCAGTGTTCAAGTCAGAGAGAAAGAAAATGAATGGAAAAAAGTGAGACACAGGAGAAAAATATGTGAGTCTTATGAGACCTCAGTGTGACGGCGCGGTCTAGGAGGCGGGCATGTCCGGAGCGTGCACGCATCATCAGCGTGTCCAGCGTCGCCCGCGCTCCTGACAATACTATGCACGCCCCCCACGCCTCTATGCGCATTCATGGGAATGGTTTTAGGGCTGAGCGCCGAGCTGATAACTCGGCGCTCGGCTGTGTAGTCTGGCTCCCTAGTTAAACAGATAAACAAAAATGACCCAGGGTATCCCCAGGGCGGGTAAGGAACAGTGCCCACCCTTGGTAGCCACAGGGGATACGCCTAAAGTATAACTCGGTAGAAGCTCCCGAGTGAAATAGCAGAAACCAATGAAGAGAGAGCTCATATTACCAAAAATATATAAATTTTATTACAATATGTTAAAATAACAGAAAAAGAAAGAAAGTGGATTAATGCATGAGATGCCGTGAAGCAAGGTGATGAGAGCGGAGAAAACAGAGCGCCACCCTGGGAGGAAAAACACACGGATATGAACATAAAGAAATCGAATGTACAATCATGTCTAACATGGGAAAGAAGAATCTTGGGTACAGTGCCCAACCCATGAAATAAATGGATAGATGAAAAAACCATAAAATATCAGGTAGAGCAGGGTCAGCTCCTGCACCCCCACTGGGAACAATTGCAAACGCATAAGGTAGAAGTTTGTGGCATGAAGGGCAAGGTGCAGGTGGACACAGATGACCACACAACCAGCGGGGGGCAGGGGGGACCAGAGCTCACCTGAATGAACCGTGTGCAAAGAGACCCAGGGTGGCGCTACCCCAACGCGCGTTTCGGCGTGCCTCCGCTCTCATCACCTTGCTTCACGGCATCTCATGCATTAATCCACTTTCTTTCTTTTTCTGTTATTTTAACATATTGTAATAAAATTTATATATTTTTGGTAATATGAGCTCTCTCTTCATTGGTTTCTCCCTAGTTAAACAGGCAGTCTGCTGGCCACAGATTGCCTGTTAAGGTTCCACCTGCGGCTTTGTCTTTCCTGGCGTACTGACCTCCTGCTGAATTCCTGACGATCCCCTGCCTGCTCCTTGTGTACTTTGCTGCTCTCCTGGTATTCTGACCCTGACTTCCTCCAGACTCGAATTTTGAGCAATTAGCTCATCTGTAGGGGTCTGCTCTGTGGGGTGTCCTTAAAGGCTGTATAAAGGATGCCCGGCGTTTAAGTGAATGGGTCTGCATCCGCAAATGGCACTCAGTCAGTCAGTACCCGTGCACTGCGGACCGCTATCTGCGGGGCACACATACGCTCTTGTACATGAGCACATAAGGTATAATGGTAAGATTTGCTGCTATTCTGTGTTTTTGACCTGCCCCTGGTTTTGGCTCACAATCACTGATGGAAATCCCTGACCAAATGACTGAAGTGGCAACTCAGCCTTATCTGTGAATGTGTCCTGATGATATGCCAGAAAAATTATGTGAATATCCCTTTATGGACTCCATTCCATCAGTCATAACCTTATTTTCTTGTCCAACTGTGTCAGTCTTAATGTACAGGTGCACACCAGCATGGCTAGAAACACGAAGATAAAAAACACAATGCAACATGCACAATGGACAATGGTACCTGCATTCCCTGGATTTAATAGAGGCCGTTATGGTACCAAAAATGGTAAAAGAGTGGACCCAGCATACATGTGGAACCTGCACTCCCTGAATTTTATGGTGGCCAGTATGGCACATAACAGATAGTATTTAGTGTTAGGTTCCTGTCCTATAAAGCCATCCGGAAAAAAATTCAATTCATAGTAGTATACTGACCAACGTTTCAGTCTTATCCAAGAACTTGTTCACGGCCTAACATATAGAAAAAGAACAAAGTGGCATATCATAGGGTTCAAGTATTACATATGGTAAATAAAAAATATATTACATGTCACATGATTGTACTAGTATATGGTTACAGTAGAAGAGGCATGATTGTCATCAAAGGTACACGATTCATAGAGTGGTAGATGGGTATAGACAGATCAATACATCTACCACAGATGATAGTATTACATAGGTCAATCAGACAAATATACAAATAGGCAATGTGTAATGTCATGGCTGATTCAGCGACCTCGGCTGAGGAAAGGTTCATGGTGATGATAGAGAGAAAAATAAAAATAAATATATATATAACAAAATATAAGAAAATAAATAAGATATTTATGCAACATTCTTTCTTGAGTGCCGTGGTCTTCCTATCAACATTGGTATTATACTTACCACTCTTACCACTGAGCACCATCCATATTAAATGAGGAGTGCCGCTCAACTCTTGCCTTCAACCTGTCCTATAGAGATCGCCTTGACATTTGGCAGACGGGCCCAAATAATTTTGTACAAAATGTATTTGCCAAGCATCTCAAATTTGCTAAATAAGCGTAGAATTAGCACCAGAATAGTTTCTATAATTATGGCATTATTGTATGTTATTTGTGTTTGCAGAGTGCTGTTGTATTGTGTTTTTTTCCTTATTATTATTTTTTTGTCACCATCACTGCATAATTCCTTGGTTTCTTGCTTTAAAGAGCACCTGTAACCTCTCCTGGCATGTCTGTTTTAGTTCAGTATAGAATAGGAATGTCCTATGGCGCAAAAACCACCCAGTGGTTGGATTAGATTAGGGGTTCTTTTTATTGAGCAAGCAGTACAACGCATTTCAGGGATATACCCCTTCTTCAGGTACAAATAACTTGCATACATAAAAGCAAATTGCATACATTTAAATACATTTAAAAAACCGCCAAAAACACAGGGGGCGGGATGAGGGTGGGTTAGTGGGCAGTGCTGGGAAAGCTCTCAAAGCTTGCAAAAAATAGTGTGCCAAAAACTGAAATTTTATTTTTCCTGGTTTCCCTTTAAGTCTACAATAATAGAATCAATCCCCAGAGTAGTGTGATCTCTATTTCTTAATTAATACATGCAAATACTGGCTCCGAGATGCCTGAGTGGGCGCAGGACCTGGGAGAGTCATGTGAGCCGATCAGACCGCTCACATGGCCTATTGTGCGGCATGTGACCTCCGTTACCTGGCAACAGCAGGGAGAGTGTGGCCGCGTCAGGAGACGGCCGGCCACGTGATCGAGCGGCTGCACACGTCACCCCCGTCTCCTAGCAACCACATACATGCTAAGGCTGCGTCAGATCTTGAGGAGTGTGAAATCTGCTGGGAGGAGGGAGGCTCGTCCATTCTTATCGCACTATAGGGAATTTCTTAAGGAGCTCGCCGGCTCGGGATAACTGATTACAAAAATCCATTGTAAGTTTCTGTAACTATAAATAAATATGATTGTACTGTAGGATACAATATAATCAATAAGAAATAATACTAGTGCTGGCTATTTCAAGATATATAGTAATCATCACATGCAGTAAAGGATATTTTAGGTACAGGAAAGATAATTGTAATACATAAATACAATAAAATGGGTAAAATGTAAAATAAGACAATAATACAATAATTTATGTAGTATAAATTAAGTAAATATCAACAAGACATAAAAAATAATTATAATAATAAATTGATTAAGAGATATATTAAATATGGTGTAAAATAATGATAACATCCAGTAAACCTATTGGTACCAGATAAATAAATGCTATATGTGAAAAATAATATTATGAACAAAATAATATTATTGGACTGTCTGATGATATAATACTATATCAAATTGATAGACTCTATGTGGATGTTTTAGTAACTACCGTACTTGTATTCCTCACAGGGGCGTAGCTATAGGGGGTGCAGAGGTAGCAGTCGCTACCGGGCCCAGGAGCCTGAGGGGGCCCAAATACCCTTGTGCCACATAAGAAGACACACAATGCACTGAGGGAAGGGGGGCCCAAGCTGAACTCTTGCACCAGGGCCCATGAGCTGTTAGCTACGCCCCTGATTCCCCATGTAATAACCAGACTGTGCAGAGAAATCCCCCAACTGGCAAATTGCAGACAATTCATTCATAGCTTCTAGAAGGAATAATAAAGGAATGGCACATCATACTGATAAGAATAGATGCTCCAGAATCTTTATTGCAAGGAACATGCAAGAATTTGCTAAATAGACTTATCATGCTTCCAACTGATAAATAACAGTACTTGTTCATCCAGTTTTAGGAAACCTTTGGAATGAGATTGCTTTGTTAGTCATGTACCATCTTTTTTATAGTCTATAATATATAGCAACATAGTTTCCAGAGCTAAATAAAGACATACAGTACAGACCAAAAGTTTGGACACACCTTCTCATTCAAAGAGTTTTCTTTATTTTCATGACTATAAAAATTG
This sequence comes from Bufo gargarizans, assembly GCF_014858855.1. Lineage (NCBI taxonomy): Eukaryota > Metazoa > Chordata > Amphibia > Anura > Bufonidae > Bufo > Bufo gargarizans. The sequence continues at coordinate 114,456,486 of NC_058081.1, read as the reverse complement.
TAGATTCACACTGAAGGCATCAAAACTATGAATTAAGACATGTGGAATTATATACATAACAAAAAAGTGTGAAACAACTGAAAATATGTCATATTCTAGGTTCTTCAAAGTAGCCACCTTTTGCTTTGATTACTGCTTTGCACACTCTTGGCATTCTCTTGATGGTTTTCACTTCACAGGTGTGCCCTGTCAGGTTTAATAAGAGGGATTTCTTGCCTTATAAATGGGGTTGGGACCATCAGTTGCGTTGTGGAGAAGTCAGGTGGATACACAGCTGATAGTCCTACTGAATAGACTGTTAGAATTTGTGTGTCCATCCAGTTCACCAGTTCAGCCAATTATTTAGCAACGTACATAGAAGTAGGCATGTAATAATCCATTGCTGCATTTACGTATCCTACTCAGTTCTCTTCATCAGGTATGGTAAAGGGCGATATTTTAAGAAATGCATGTTTATACACAAAAGGACATAGGAACAGTATGGTAAAGGAGCTTGCCATGTAGTTGTCTAATTATGTCCATGACGTGGAGGGAACTGTGGTCACTGGTGAATTATTTTCCCTAATAAAATACTTATATATCGAATAATCATGTATCCAAAGTAAAAGGCATCTTAATAAGCACCGTATAGAGTTTATCACTGCTCACATCAGTCCTTGTGCCCAGTTGGGCTCACATAGTCTACATGTCTCACAATTTTATAGGAGGCCTTTTAAACAATCTGTACGGTTTTGAAGTGCAGGATAAAACCCGGCAAGCATGAGGAGAATGTAAAAAGTCCATGTAGTTGTCCTTTCTCAGGACGTCAGTACTGCATGGCAGGATTGTAATGACCATATCAGCTCTCAAGTCACTACCAGAAAAAAACTGATTATTGCGGCTTTTTTTTGACCTTGTGAGTGTCACATGAGGTTTAGTGGGATGTTGGGATGCATTTTAGGAGTAATTGCTTAGATTTTTCACATTTGTACAAAGCTCCTGCCGTCAAAACTAATATTTTTTCAATTAATATATGTGTTTTAATTCAGTTCACATTGACCTCTATTGTTTCTTGTAGGTGAAACCCACATGTTTACAGCTGGGAATCACAAACTTCCCTTTCATCTCCAGCTTCCTAATGGGTAAGTGTATTCTAAAACATCAAGCTGGAAGTTATATCCACTTTGTTCTAATGTCATTTTACCCTTTTGAAATATTGGATGTCACAAAATTGTCCATACTATGGGTATGAGGTACTGTGCATGGCTGTGTTTGTTTCCCCCTGTAAGCTGTGCTTGGTCTTTACTAGAGAAACACAAGGTCAGCCAATTATAGTCATGGGCCTGATTTCTCCCGTGAGTGGTCAAACATGGACAATGGATGTCTGCAAAATAGAGGCAAAGTTAATTTGTTTTAGCTCGCTCTTGCCAATTTAAAGAAATTAAATCAAAATCTGAGAAACAATACATTAAAATGGCATGGATATGGCATGCTTACCAACCTGAATCACAAGTAGTGCCTATGAACTTATCACACCTCAAAAAATGAATAAGAGGTAACTTAAACAGACCTCCAGAACATACATCTAAATGAAAAAGACAGAAACAGAACTAAATAAACTACAGACCCTAAACCATTAAATTGATAAAGAGCCCATTTGTACTTCTAGACCTCCTAAATCCCTAAACTAATGCAGACAAGAGCCTCCAAGAAATAAAATAAAAAACGCTCCACTTGACAGCTTAAACACACCCCATAACCCAGACCTGCTAAACAATATACAGACCCCAGACCATTCCATACCCCAGAATATATGCCTTAATAAAAAAGAAACACAAATGTATTAAACAAATTCAGTAAAAAAAAATACAGACCATAGACCTAAACCTCTAAGCTAATGTACACCAGACACCCCTAAGTAAAGACCTTAGTCCCACTAAGTAGATACCTACCCCCTTACTAAATTCAGACCCAAGACCAGACTCTGTAAATACTCAGCTATGTTTGTACCTGACTCTTACAAGTCTCTGTAAGCCCTGAGAGTCAATGCAGACTACTGTACGTCTTGAGTTCATGGTGTCAGTGCAGCTGTCGGATTTCTGACGGGGGAATGTCTTTGACTATTGCTTCTTTGTTTTCATTTTTAAACTGTCATACTATGCAGAACCTTCATATGCATATGTCAGTATCTCTGTGTGAGTACAAAGTCATGTATGTAAGTGTTCATGTTGTAATTGTGTGTGTCAGTAAGTCAGTTTGCATTATGCCGTATATCATTAAGTCAGTGCACGTTAGAAAGTGCAGGTCATTACGCATTCATGTCGCTAAGTCAGAGTATGTCAGTAAGTGTAAGTAAATGCATGTGCCAGTCAGTTTATATGTGTCAGTAATATTGTATTTCAGTCACAGACACCCCAGGCTGCTATTATCTGTTTAAGCGAGAGACTAGAGAGACGGATCTTACAATTTTGAAGCCAGAGGTGGATTGGCCATAGACCCTACAGGGAAATTTCCCGGTGGGCTGATGCCCCAGGGGGCACCCATGTCCTCCTCTCTGCCGCTGACCGGGTACATAATGAGCTCTCATTAATTAAGTAATTAATGCTGTGAAAATTAGGTACTCATGAACCTGGCCAGCGACCGCACATGCCCTCCTAATTCCTCTTAAGCCCCCTATTCCATAGACAACCGGAGGAGGTGAAGATGGTAGCTATTGATGGCCACCACAGAGGGACAGCTTTTGCGGTAATATATTGTGCTACACTGTTATTTGGTTCTTCTGGTATGGTATTTTGCTCTATGGTATTGTTGACCCCGTCTACTTGTGTTGACCCCGCCTTCTATTAATTTGGACCTTCCTACAAAATGGGGCCACTTTTAGTTCCTTTTCCAGGGCCACTTTAAGTTCCCAGTCCACCCCTGTTTGAAGCATATCTGATATTTTACTGTGGCGTACCTCTATCTTTTTATTGGGTATAACATGATTTTCTCTTCCAGTGTGTCAGTAAGTGTGTTTGGCATGCCATGCATTAGTAAGTAAGTCTACTTTCACACTCGCTTTTTGTGTGGATCCGTCATGGTTCTGCACAGACGGGTCCGTTTAGATAATACAACCGTCTGCATCCGTTCTGAACTTATCGGTTTGTATTATCTTTAAGGCTACTTTCACACTTGAGTTTGGTGCGGATCCGTCATGGATCTGCACAAATGTATCTGTTCAGATAATACAACCGCATGCATCTGTTCACAAAGTCAATGGGGGACGGATCCGTTTTCTATTGTGCTATATTTTGTCAATGAAAACTCAGTTTCGTCAGCCAAACTGAGCCAAACTGATGAATTCTGAGCGGATCCTCATCCATTCATTCATTATCCATTTGCATTAAGGGCAAAGCTGACCGGTTTTGGACCACTTGTGAGATCCCTGAACGGATCTCACAAACGGAAACCAAAACGCCAGTGTGAAAGTAGCCTGAGTGTGTGTGTCATGCTGTTTCTCAGCAAAGTGTCAGTTAGGCTACTTTCACACTTGCAGTTCAGGAGCCGATCCGTATGGTGTCTGCACAGACAGATCCACACCTATAATGCAAACGATGGTATCCGTTCAGAACGGATCCGTCTGCATTATATTTCAGAAAAAAGTCTAATTTGTTAGTCAGACGGATCCGTCCAGACTTTGCATTGAAAGTCAATAAGGGACGGATCCGTTTTAAATTGCATCATATTGTGTCAACGTCAAACGGATCCGTCTCCATTGACTTGCATTGTAGGTCTGGATGGATCCGTTTGGCTCCGCACGGCCAGGCAGACACGAAAACACTGCAAGGAGCGTTCAGGTGTCTGCCTGCTGAGCGAAACGGAGGCGAAACGGAGCCATACTGATGCATTCTGAGCGGATCCTTATCCACTCAGAATGCATTAGGGCAGTACGGATCCGTTCGGGGCCGCTTGTGAGAGCCTTCAAACGGAACTCACAAGCGGAACCCCGAACGCAAGTGTGAAAGTAGCCTAAATCATGTGTTAGGCCTTATTCACACGTCAGTATTTTGATCCATGATTTCCATCAATGATTGTGAGTCAAAACCAGGAGTGGAGTCTACAAAGAGATAAGGAAAGATCTGGACCTGTTCTGTGTTTAGACCTGCACCTGGTTTTGGTTCATAATTAGTGCTGATCAAGCATCAAAGTGCTCGTGTTCTCTGGTGCTCGAGTAGAACACATCGGGATGCTCGGGTGCTCTACTGAGCACAATGGAATTCAATGGGAGAACCCCAGTATTAAACCAGGTACCCCCTGCTCTGAAGAGGGGAGGGTGTCTGGTTCATAGTAAAAGGTCAGAAATTGATGGAAACACCACTGAAATGGTTCGGGAACAGCATGAGGATGTCTGGATGCATCTTGGACTCCCAGGTCGCTGCTGGGAACGATGTTGTTTGAGTAGTACGCCACAATTTTGATAAAATCGATTTTAGAGGAAAAATTGTTAGGAAACATTCTTTCCTGTATATTTACTTGTATATAAAGTGCAAGTGCTGCCAAAAATTACAAGGAAGAGGCACTCCGATACAACCTGTATATCACATAAAGGAGGGTCTCATTCACATTGTGGTACAATTGTTCAGGTAGTGGGACACCTACACTCATAAAGACTATGCACTAAGTGAAAGGGCTGCCAAAAAATACAAGGAACCGGCACTACAATACACCCTTTATTACACATAAAGGAGGGCATCATACACACCCTTGAAAAATTATGATTGCTGGCCTGCTGGTGACCGTCAAAAGCATTAGGGGTGAGGGCCTGCTGCTGATCTGACCATCTAAAACATTAGGGGTGAGGGTCTGCTGCTGAGCTGACCATCTAAATAAATTTGTGGGCAAGGGCCTGCTGCCGAGCTGACAATCTAAAAAATTTAGGGGTGAGGGTCTGCTGTTGAGTTGACCCTCTGAAACATTATGGTTGAGGGCCTGCTGGTGACCCTCAAAAACATTATGGGTGAGGGCCTGTTCTATATTTTTACGGAACCGCGTACCGGAAGGTCGGCGCCGCGCTCTGGAAATGCGGATGCGGACAGCACATAGTGTGCTCTCCGCATCCATTCCGTCCCCATAGAGAATGAATGGGTCCGCACCTGTTCCGCAAAATTGCGGAAAGGATGCGGACCCATTTGCGGATGTGTGAATGGAGCCTTAGTGTTCTTCTAAGAACTGGAATGAGTTCTGAATGGAGCATGCTGGGAACTGTAGCTTCAGAATTGCTGGAGTGCCGATGGTTGCTGACCCCTGCCTTAGGAAGTTAGCTTCTTTCGTGCAATGTCAGTTGGTCAGTGTATGTCAGTAATTCAGTGTGTCAGTAAGTGACCCTATGTTCCATGCAGTGTGTGAAGAGGTAATTGTACACACCATAATATAGATGAAAATCCGGATCTACAGGAGAGACACCATGTCAGCTACCAGTCAGTGAAGATTTACAGTGAAAAGGGTTGATCTCTGACAGGTCTGACATAATGCAAACATCCCAAAGAGGTGATGAGCTAGCCGTACACATACACAGCGTCATGCCTGGTTTAACTGGGAATTTACTGGTGACAACATAAGCAGCAAGGTAAAAGTGCAAAATACAAAAACCTAAGCACACTATCAGGAACAGGCGAACACTCACTTTTAGAATGGGACAAGTGTAAGCTACTGCTATACCATCACTTATAAACTAATATTATCGCCATACAATGGCCGTATAGTGATCAGATGGCAGGTTTATCAGGCAGTACAGCACAAGCAATATACATATCAAATAAAGAGGACCTGTCACCTCTCCTGATCCGTTTTGAAAACCTTTTTTTTTCTTAGTGAAATACTTTTGGGAGGGTCCTTTCAAACGGTGGGGTGGAGGGGGTTGCTTTTGTACTCGTGTAACTGTATCTGTTTCAGAAAAAAATGGTTGAAAACCAACATGGCTAGTGTAACAGCATTTGTGACCCAGATTTTCTAGGGCCTGAATGGCAATTCTGACAATTTATGTGGCAGTAATGGAGAGGATGCATCTGTAGACAATTTTTCAGATTTGTTGTATGGGACTCTAGGAAAGCTGGGTAGTATGTGCGTGTGAGTGGAAAGCACATTAGTTGTTGGATCGCTATATGTTATACTGTGTATATATAAAGCAAGGGTTGCAGGAAATCTTGGTAACCACCATCATAGGAGACGTATTGAATGTCACTGGACTTTTCTAGAGCCCTGAATATCAGAACTGTTTTTTACAGTACTGGACCAGGAAAAAGTATATTTTGCACGGATGCTTTGTGTCCGCCGCTGCCTTTCTCCTTTCTACAGTCACAGGTGCTCCAAAAGGCATCTGCGCTCATTCTCGACCTCTTCAAGAGCCAGCTTGCACAGTTACAAATCCTTCCCCAACCAATGGCTCCTAATGCCTGAGTTTTAGGTTGTAGTCTTTAGTTTACCAGTAAAGATGCTATCTTCTGTCTGACTACCCATGTACCAAACTCTTGCCTGACAAGATTCTGATTATTCTGATTTCACTCCCCCTGTCTTGACCTTTGCTTGTTTCTCATATTGCTCCATTGCGCCTGCCCTGACCTTGGACTGTTTATCGGATAAATTTTTCTGCTGCCTGCCCTGATCTTGGTCTGACTACCTATATTGCCTAACCCCTCCATGCTTTGCACCAGTGTCTCTGATCCCAGTGGGTCAGCTGCCAACTACATTAGGACTTCCATCAAGTGGAATAGTAATAAAGGGTGAAAACCAGGGACTGCCAGGTTAACGCTCTTAGAGCGAGCCCAAAGCTAAACTGGTTATCTCAGGGATGCCCAACCTGCGGCCCTCCAGCTGTTGCAAAACTGCAACTTACAGCATACCTGATAGTCTACAGCTATTAGGGCATGCTGGAAATAGTAGCTTTGCAACAGCTGAATGGACGCAGGCAAAGCATCCCTGGGTTAGCTGATGCAGTGGGTCCACAACCCCTGCCTGTTACAACATGTATCCACAAGTTCACAACTATTCATCTCTAGCATTTAAGGCCCTAAAAACAGATTATGCACCACCATGGGTGATATATTGGATATCACCCTTTTCCAATAATATACATAACCAGATTATATTGAGTAATCTTTTTTCTGGATGAAGGACTCATGTGTCATGGAGACTTGTGTCCAGATGAGGTGTAGAGTGAGTCCTTTTGTCTGCAGCAACCTTCTTGTGAAATTTCCTGACCTCAGTGCTGACATCAATATGCCCTTTTTTACTGCGTTTATTTCCCTAAAATGGGGGCAGTCTTAGAGTAATGAACACTAATATTACATCTGATATGGCAGGTAACAGATGTGAGGCACAGAGGGGAGGAAAGGAGAGTACCCTTTCACCAGGAAGAGTGAGGAGTGGTGACCCCCTAACTCACCTGGCTGCCCTGGCTGCCCTAGATGGGCTGCTAACCCGTACACCGATCACGTGCCGTGTCCCTGGCTTACCCTAGGTAGTGAATAGGGCGATGGGAGCACTAGTCCTCACCACTGACACCTAGGGTAACAACAGGGAAAGGACAAACAACACAAACACCACAAACAATCCCTGAAGGGAGACAACAAACAGGAGAGAACAAACAGGAGTGAACCGGAGATCCGGCAGCTCCAGTTCCAACAGCTCCACAGCAACTCTAACTCCATCAGAGGTCAGAACAGAAGATCTGGAAAGAAGGTCTATATCTGGCAACAGGGGAAACAGAAAGGGAGAATATATAGTAGCTGGGAGCAGCTGACAGAGAACAACTGAAAGGAAAAGCTACAGATTCTTAACTGGGACAAAAAGGATCGCAAACCTAAGCAGGAAAACCTGGACCAGAATCCATTCCCACCACTAGGTCATGGAGCAATCTCTTGAAACCAAGCGAGTAGCCACCCACTGCGACCTACTGACCCCAGGCACAACAGGGTCAGCGATAGGTCGTGACACCCTTGTGACAACTAATCATACTACCTGACACACAGGGAGACTGGAGTCTGGTCTCACTGTATCACAGCTTCGGTCTTGGGCATGAGAAGGTAGAGGTGAGGAGGCTACTTGCACAAGCAAGACAAAAAGAGGGAGGCAGAACCAGCTATGAGCTCCACCTAGAGCAGGCAAGTGGCACAGGATATACCACATTGCATTAATTATGCAATTTAACAGCAGCGGGCCGGATAGAAGAAGGGTAGCCTGGGAATCCCATTCTGTGACCTACCAGACTGACTCACAAAATATTTGCCTATTCCAGCAGATTACCAATCCAGATGCTTGTAATTCAGGTTAGTTTAAACTTCAGTCTGGCGGTGACATGTGAGAAATACAGACAGATAGCACAGCTGGAACATGGATGTTTGGATCCCTTCTTAAACTACAAGAGCAGAGTTTGAATGAGATGGAGATCAAATTTATAATGCATGTAGTTTGTGTAGTGTAAATTGGTAACAAATCCTCTTTAATCATCTTAAAAGAATAAATATGTTTTTGGCACTCAAGACTAGCACATAGGGGCACATTTATTAAGACCAGCGTTTTAGACGCCGGTTCTACTAAAGCCCCATAGCTGGCGGAGGATCCATTAGAGTTATGAAGAGGCGCAGGCCTCTGCATAACTTTGGCGCAACCAGCACCAGTTCTAAATGTAAGAGCTTCTGAGCTGTCTTACATTTAGACCATTTTCTACGCCTTAGGCGTAATAAATGATGAATGAGGCGGCCTGCTGGCCCGTCCTCTTCCCCGCCCATGCCACGCTCACAATTTTAGACCTGAAGTGAACGGGGAAAAGTTGGAGATAAGGTTGGTTGCGTCACCATCTGCACTTGACATACGCTTAATTTAGTAGTTATGGTAAAGTGGAAAGATTTGCACCTGTTCTGTATTTTTGACCCAAACCTATTTTTGGCTCACAATAACTGATGGGAATAACTGACCAAAAAAGTGAAGTGTGAACTTGGCACAATTTAAAACCCAAAATGAAGAATACATTGCATTAATAATATCAAATAAACAAAAATCGGTACGGTAATTACAAATAAAAATAGATGAAAGTTAGATAAAAATACATAATCATGTATTGCAAGAATAGATATATCCATGAAGTCCAGGAAGCAATACGTTGAGTATGCCATAAGTTCATCTATTCAACAATAGAAATATTCCTTTAAAGGTTCCATGGCAATTGGATTAGCTTAACAAACCCATAGTTATAGTAGTAAATTAGAATACAAATCCATAATGGTACACTGCAGTTCATCAAGCCAGTAGTACTGCAGATATAATAGATGGCGTGATCGCTGACAGTATTTCAAAATAAAGTCTCAATTGACTGTATGTGATAGAAATGATTGGCAACCCACTGTTACATAGTCTATACCACTTGCCCAAGGCCCTCCTTTGTTTTGCAGTGAATATTTTCAAATGCCATCTCTTCTTGTCTTACATTCAAGTTTTAGGTTGTCACAGCATCCTGTATATACAAGAGAGCTAACGGCTGCGCAGTAGAGATGTTTGCTCTTGAAATTGCACAAATAATAATATGAATTTCAGTATCAAACTCCGTCATTAAAAAAATCCCTGTCACACGTCGTTTGCCACTGTCGTGTGAATGTAACCTTATAGGAACCTTAGATTGTGAGCCCCACTGGGGACCGCGTGATACTAATGTCTGTGAAGCGCTGGGGAATAGTTCAGCGCTATATAAGTGAGTATAATAAATAAATAGATGAACTTATGGCTTATTATTTATTAAATATCAATCAGCGATATGTGCAAGGGCCCTGCGTGATATTACGTTAATAGCATCCTAAACTCCCTGGATAGAGTGAGTGTTGCAATACATGACTATTTATTTTTATCTACTTTTATCAATTTTATTTGAAATGACCTGTTTTTATGCTTATTTGATATTATGAATTCATGATTTTTATGTAATATGTTGTTCATTTGGTATTTTTATTAAATTATTTATTCTAATAAATGAGCTAAAATGCAAACCATGGGGCACATTTATTAAGACCGGCATTTTAGACCCCTATACCTAGCGATGGCTCTGCCGGAGTTATGAAAAGGTACTGGCTTCCTTACATCTAGACCTTTTTCTACGCCTAAAACAACCGTTGAAAATGATGAATGAAACAGGTCGGCCAGCCCATCCGCGCCCATGCCACACACCCTTTTTTAGACCTGGCGTGAGTGGGGAGAAGTCGCAGATTGAGGAGCAAAGGCGTATTTCTGTTTGATAAATGACTCCCTATGTGCTAGTCTTGTATTTGTTCTTTGCACCTTTTTTGGTCCAAGGGTACAGGATCTCTCTTGAGCACTTGTCTATCGCACTAGTCCTAATTCACATTACTGCCACCAAATTATCCTTCTAGTTTAATCACCTACTACTGGTAGGTCTCCTTTAAAGAGAATCTGTCAAATCCGGCAACTCCTGATAAGTACCTTAATACCTGTACAGAACATCTGCCGCTGACTTAAAGGGGTTATCCGATTTCTTTGATATTGATGACCTATCATCGATATCAGATCAGCGGGGGGAGGGCTGCAGACTCCCATCATCAGCTGTTTGCAGAAAAGGCAGCACTTGTACTCGCTGCCTTCTCTTCGTTTTTACCTACTCGCCGTCGCAACTGCAGAGGTGAACAGTCTAATTGCAACAACGCCATCCCATTCACGTCAATGGGACGGCTCCTTCCTATCCAAGTGAACAGAAAGGGGCCGTCCTTTTGAAGTGAATCGGACCACTTAGATGTAGTTGCAATGGCGAGCAGGTAAACAGAGAAGGCAGCACTGATTGGTGTGGGTTCCGGGTGTTGGACCCTCCCCAATATGATATTGATCTATCTTGAGGATAGGTCATCAATATAAAAAAAAAAAAAAAGGGACAACCCCTTTAACTTGTATGTCAGTATGTCAGTATGCCCCCTTATTTCCCGTCTGTGTGCCCACAAACAAGCCATGGAATGCATTAAGAGGACTCCTGTGCAAGTGCACATAATGAAAAAAACAGTCATTTGTCGTAAACACATTTTTTATATTGTTTTCTGCAGAATATTCAGCAATCCTCACATGCTACAATGCCATTTGTCAATACGAATGTACAAATACACACTGTGTGTGCTCAGTGATGGAAAGATTTAACCTCTCTCTTTTCATTTTAAACTGGGATGAAAGCTGTGACTTGTCATAAGGAAATAGAAAATACTAAAACTAACGGTGAACATGGAAACATCAAAGCTTACAACTGGATATAAACCTACAAGTGGCACAAACATAGTCCTCTGTATAGTGTAACAAATAGAATTTTACACGTCCGCACGTTTTCTGTGCCGAAATGTTCAGAAACTATTTTTGTACGTTAGTTACTAGGCATACTGCATGTTTCAACTTGTCCCATCCACATTATCGGCCATATGTACTCACTGTGGTGCGGTTGAAAATAGAGAAGTTGATTAGCTGTCCTGGATTGTCTGCTTTTTAACATCAGGTCCAATATATTCAGTAGTACTCTTCATCCTTAGGGCTTGTTCACACGACCATGCCGTGTTTTGCGGACCGCAAATACAAATGTATGATGCGGGTTCCGCCGTATCACATACCTGGCACCCGGCCTCTATGCCGGGGCGCTGCAATCTGCCAAACTGTGACAATTTACTCCTCAGGTGCCGCACCTGAGGGGTTAATTGGCGAGGATCGCAGCACCTTGTCATAGAGGCCAGGTGCCAGGTATGTGACACCGTCGGCACCCGCATCCTACATTTGTTTTAACAAGTTCATTATTAATGCTGAGCGAGCATGCTCGGCTCAACTGCTGTTCGGTTCGAGCATCGCTATGCTCTGCACATGGTGGTACTCGGCCGAGTACCACATGTGCTCGAGCGCCATGCTCGAGTCTCCTCCTTACATGTTTCGTGGCTGCTATGCAGCCAATAAATGTGCAGGTAAGTACTGCCCTCACTGTAATGCCAGTAGCCATGTTGGCTACTGGTATTACCGTGATTGGCTTGCCGGAACCCGATGACACATGTTCGGCTCATTTGTAGTCAAGGAGAGCTGCTCTTAGAAAGGGACAGAGAGTGTAGGGAGTGTAATTGCAATCTATTTAGTAGAAAAACGTTTCAAAGACCCAAAAGTCCTTTTAAGAACTATTGTGTGTGGTGGCGGGCTGGCAGCAATATAATATAGCCATCAATTTATTTTCCCCAGCATTTTCAATACTTTTTCTATAGAGGGTGTCTGCAGTGACTTGTGACATCTGTCCAATACCTTCTGTGTGTCAGGGCCAGAGATAGGAAAAATATAAGTGAAAATTACTATATTTTTTCCTTCATTTTTAATACTTTTTCTATAGAGGGTGTCTGCAGTCACTTGTGACATCTGTCCAATACCTTCTGTGTGTCAGGGCCAGAGATAGGAAAAATATAAGTGAAAATTACTATATTTTTTCCTTCATTTTTAATACTTTTTCTATAGAGGGTGTCTGCAGTCACTTGTGACATCTGTCCAATACCTTCTGTGTGTCAGGGCCAGAGATAGGAAAAATATAAGTGAAAATTACTATATTTTTTCCTTCATTTTTAATACTTTTTCTATAGAGGGTGTCTGCAGTCACTTGTGACATCTGTCCAATACCTTCTGTGTGTCAGGGCCAGAGATAGGAAAAATATAAGTGAAATCTAATTTCCTTTTTCCATACTTTTACGTACTTTTTCCATATACTGTGCTTGCTGTGAACTGTAACATCCATGCCACATGTTGTGTGTCAAGCGTGCATATAACATTTAATATGAAGAAGGTGAGCATTAAGGGACGGGGAAGTGGCCGTGATGCTGATGGTGCACGCAGAAGCCATGGCACTGGGCGTGTTGAAACTGTGCCTGCTGCCAGAGAAAAACAATCCTCCACGATATCTAGCTTCATGTCCCAGTATGCAGGGCGTCACAGGACAAAACTCTAGAAGTCAGATCAGTGCGACCAGGTGGTCAGTTGGATTACAGCAGATAATGCTTCCAGTCGGTTAAGCACCACCCTGTCTTCCACCAAGTCCAATCTCAGTAGCCAAGAGTCTGGTCAACAGACTCCTCACCATGATCCTCCTTCCTCCCACCATGGAGAGTCTGGCCAAATAAGTGATCCCACACTCGGAAATTCCAAGGAGCTCTTTTCATGGCCATTACTTGATTTGGCCCTCTCGCCAATAACACTTTAAGAGGGACATGAGATCTTGTGCCCTGATTCCCAACCTCTTGAGCATCCACAGTCACAAGAACATGACGGTGGGGAATGGCAATTAGTGTTTAATGAGGTGGATGATGATGATACACAGTTACCAATTTGTCAACCGCAATTAATGTCTCAAGAGGTTGATGAAGAGGATAAGACACAGTTGTCAATCACTAAGGTTGTGGTTAGGTCAACAAATCAAGAGGATGATCAAAGTGAGGAAGTGGAAAAGGAGGCGGTGGATGATTTGGTCACTGACCCAGCCTGGGAAGGTGGAAAGCTGAGAGAGGACAGCAATACAGAGGGGGAAGGATCTGCAGCATCGCAACAGGCTGGACAAGGCAGTGGGGTGGCAAAAGGGAGAAGGTGGGCCACACCAATCAGGCCCGCAACTGTTCCACGGAGCACCCCCTTGCATAAATCTCCCTTGCCAAGGGGTAGGTGTTCCGCAGTATGCACTTTTTGAGGAAAGTGATCACGACAAAAGAATAGTAGTTTGCAACATGTGCCACACTAAAATTAGTCGGGCGTGAACACTAGCAACCTCACCACCAGTATGATCCGCCACATGACATCCAAGCACCGTAAAAAGTGGGACGAATGCCTGGGTCCTCAACCTGTGTCTGCGGGTCACACCACTGCCTCCTCTTCCCCTATGGTACGTGCTGGCCAATTGCCTGTTGAAGGCACAGGCAAGGATGCCTCCTGCCCTGCACCTGGACCTTCGCAAGCACCATCAGCGACCAAATCCACCTCCCTGTCCCAGCGCAGCGTCCAAATGTCATTACCCCAGGCATTTGAACGCAAGCGCAAATACCCAGCCACCCACCCACAGGTCATAGCATTAAATGTGCACCTTTCAAAATAACTAGCCCTGGAAATTTTGCCATTTAGGCTTGTGGACACTGAGGCCTTCCGCAGCCTGATGTCAGCGGCCGTCCCGCGGTACTCTGTTCCCAGCCGCCACTATATTTCAAGGTGTGCCGTGCCCGCCTTAGGCCCCTTGCAGACGAGCGTGTCCAGATAAGGTCCAGATGCGTCCCTGGTGCATTGCGGCAAATCTGCGCGAGTAGGTACGCAATTGCAGTCAGTATTGACTGCGATTGCGTTACGTTGTTCAGTTTTTATCGCGCGGGTGCAATGCGCTTTGCACGCCCGTGATAAAAAAACTGAATGTGGTACCCAGACCTAAACTTCTTCACTGAAGTTCAAGTTTGGGTCCGGTGTTGTGTAGATGTAATTATTTTCCCTTATAACATGGTTATAAGGGAAAATAATAGCATTCTTTAACCTCCTTGGCGGTATTCCCGAGCGTGACGCAGGGTTAATTTTCGCTGCTAGGGGCGGTAACCCCGAGTCACGCTCGGGGTAACATTGCTGATGTCCCCTCTCACCTTCTGCCGGCGATCCGGCGATGTCATCTCCTGTGTGCGCCGGCCGGCATCTGACTTCCTGGTTCCGTTCCCTGCGAGCAGCAGCTGCGCATTGGGGGCGGAACTGGGCGGGAAATTCAAAAAAATATAAACACTAAAAGTGACACAGCCTCTTGTTCATTCTGACTTTATATGGAAGGTGGTTGAGCAGATTTTTGTCAACCACCAGACGCCATCAGTAGCTGTGAACAGACCTGGACATCGTGCTGTTGACGTCGTCAACCCAGAACGCCTGACTGGTCGTCACTTTATCGACTTCATCCCGCCAACCGCAAAAAAGGCAGCACCTACCAGGATGTGCGTGGTTTGCTGCTCAAAGAGAGATGGCAATAGAAAGAAAGTCCGAAAAGAAACCAGGTTTCATTGTCCTGATTGTGAAGTCGGACTTTGTGCAGTCCCATGTTTCAAAATTTATCACACTCAGGATGTTTATTGAATTTTCTGTGTTTGACAAATTTCATTATTTTTATTACATTATTAAATAAAATTATACTATTTATTAGATTATAATTCATGATTTTGTGTTTGAAACTTTATCACATCTAGGATGTCTACTAAAGTCTTGTTTGGTCAGGTTTAAGTAAGTAATTACTAAGAATTGCAAGCCTACAGTACATAACACCAAATTTCATGCAAAAAAACACTTTTGGTACAAAATTCCTGACATAATCATACTGCCAGGGAGGTTAATACAGAATGCTTAGTACAAGGTCAATTGAGGGTTAAAAAAATAAATAAATCACCTCCTCCAATTGATCGCGTAGCTGCCGATCTCCTGTTCTTTCTTCAGGACCTGTCAAAGGACCTGTGGTGACGTCACTGAGCTCATCACATGGTGCAATCACACGGTCCATCACCACAGTGATGGACCGTGTGATTGGACCATGTGATGTGAGGTCACCACAGGTCCTTTAGCCGGCAGCTCATGATTAAAGAAGTAATAAGAGATCGGCAACTACGCAATCAAGAGGAGGAGGTGAGTAATTTTTTATTTTTTTTTAACCCTCAATTGACCTTCTACTAAGCATTCTGTATTAAAGAATGCTATTATTTTCCCTTATAACCATGTTATAAGGGAAAATAATACAGTGAATAGACTGTCATCTTAGCAACCATACATGAAAATCGCACCGCATCCGCACTTGCTTGCGGATGCTTGCAATTTTCACGCAGCCCCATTCACTTCTATGGGGCCTGTGTTGCGTGGAAAACGCACAATATAGAGCATTCTGTGATTTTCACGCAACGCACAAGTGATGCGTGAAAATCACCGGTCATCTGCACAGCCCCATAGAAATGAATGGGTCCGGATTCAGTGCGGGTGCAATGCGTTCACCTCACGCATTGCACCCACGCGGAAAACTCGCCCGTGTGAAAGGGGCCTTACACAAACATCTGTCCCGAAAAGTCGCACATGCCGTGACCAACACAGTTAGGCCCCATGCACACGGCCGTGTTTCACAGCCGTGTGCGGGCCGTGGAACCGCGGCCTGGATCCCTCCTGAGAGCAGGAGCGCACGGCGTCACTGGTTGCTATGACGCCGTGCGCTCCCTGCTGCCGGCACAGTACAGTAATACACTGGTATAGATCATACCAGTGTATTACTGTATTGCGGCGGCAGCAGGGAGCGCACGGCGTCATAGCAACCAGTGACGCCGTGCGCTCCTGCTCTCAGGAGGGATCCAGGCCGCGGTTCCACGGCCCGCACACGGCTGTGAAACACGGCCGTGTGCATGGGGCCTTACTGGAAAAGTCCACTTAAACACGGACACATGGACAAGTGCATTTGGCCAGGGATGTTACATATTCCTGACAGCACACTGGGGGAACATTGTGGAGGCCGGGAGCGAGTCGTACCATGGGTGGCACAGGTGCTACAAACACCAAGGATTGCAAGCACTAATTCCATCAGGGTTTCCACCAGCACCTACATTAGTGGCTCCAACCCCCACTTCTCCTCCTCCACTTCCACCTCCAAATTATCCACGTGCAGCACCAATCGACCATCAGCCGGTAGCTGGAAGCAGTGTAGCGCTGCAGTGGGCAAGCGTCAACAGGCCGTGCTAAAGCTGATATGCTTAGGGGACAGCTGTTGCATGGGATAAGAGACCAGACTAAGCTGTAGCTCTCACCACTCAACCTACAACCAGGCATGGTTGTGTGTGATAATAGTTGTAACTTGGTGGCGGCTTTGGAGCTCGGCAAGCTTACACACATACCATGCCTAGCCCACGTCTTAAACTTACCTAGCCCACGTCTTAAACTTCTCAAAACCTACCCCAATTTGCCTAAGCTACTGGTGAAGGTGCACTGCGTGTGTGCACATTTCCGCAAGTCATCAACAGCTTCAGCCGGTCTGTCAACGCTGCAGCAGCGCTTTAACTTGCCAGCTGTTGTGTGACGTGAGCACGCGCTGGAACTCCACGATCCACATGTTTGCTAGGCTTTGTGAGCAGCAGAGGGCAGTAGTGGAATACCAGCTGCAACATGGTTGTCGCCTTTCCAGTCAGCTTCTGCTAATCAGAAACGAAGAGTGGGCATGGATGCCTGACCACTGTACGTTTTAAGAAACTTTGAAAAATCAACACAGATGGTGAGCGGCGATAACGCTATTCTCAGCGTAACCATCCCACTTCTGTGTCTACTCAAATGCTCGCTGCTCACAATTAAGGACGACGCTTTGCATGTGGAAGAGGTGGAAATGTGGGAAGAAGACATTACACAGGGTGATAGCCAGACCACCCTCCGTCTGTCTTGTCAGAATAGGACGATAAAGAGGAGGAGGAGCAGGAGACGGTTGCCTCCACTACATAGGGTAGTACCCATGAAAGTTTAATTCCATCTGTTCAGCGTGGATGGGCAGAAGAGGATTAAGAGGATGAGGAGATTGAGAGTGATCCTCCTGATGATGACAGCAAAGTCTTGCCTGTTGGTACTCTGGCACACATGGCTGACTTCATGTTAGGTTGTCTTTCCCGCAACCTGCGCGTTATACGCATTTTAGATAACACGGATTACTGGGTGTTCGACCCCCGCTACAAAGAGAACTTCTCATCTCTCATTCCTCAGGTGGAGAGTACGAGAAAAACGGTGCAATACCATCTCCATCTGACAACGCTGGCGGCAGAGTCCGTACTTCCTTGGGCAACCGAGGAGGGGAGACAGGGGGGGGAGACAGGGGGAACCCACAGTAGTTCCAACAGAGGCAGGGCAACACTCTCCCATGCCTGGGACAGTTTCATGACACCCCGCCAGCACCCTCACCCTGATGCGTGGCCTAGTGTCACAAGAAGGGAAAAGTTTTGGAAGATGGCGAAGGAGTACATAGCAGACCGTGTCAGCATCCTCAGTGATCCCTCAGTGCCTTACAACTACTGGGTGGACGAGCTGGACACGTGGCACGAACTGGCGCTCTACGCCTTGGAGGTGCTGGCCTGCCCTGCCGCCAATGTTTTGTCTGAGCGAGTATTTAGTGCTGCTGGTGGCATTATAACCGATAAGCGTATCTGCCTGTCAACTGAAAATGCTGACAGGTTGACTCTTATAAAAATTATCAAGGCCTGGATTGCCCCAGACTTTTCGACTCCACCAAAGGAAAGCGGATGAACAAAGGCACTTTAAATGTGTTATTTAATGTAATCAATACACTGTATTCCCATGCACCCCTTCCACTACAAAAAAGGGTATATGGTTAAATCTTAATTTTCACATCCTCCTCCTCCTCTTCCATCATATCAACATGTTTATTTGTCGCATGTAATCCCCTGGCATATATGTCCTTGCATATAATTTTTTAAAGGTTCAGCTCACCTGCAGGCCCTCGCATATCATATAATGTTTTACAGGGTCAGCTCAACTGCAGGCCCTCGCATATAATGTTTTACCGGGTCAGCTAACCTGCAGGCCCTCGCATATAATGTTTTACAGGGTAAGCTCAACTTACACCAAACAAGTAGCCACGCATAAATAAGTAATGAAAAATATACACTCTTTATTTAACACACAAATTACAAAATATAATGATATCAATGCGGTTAAAAACAGATCCTAAGCAGTAGCATATGGTCGGTCAAACATCAACACAGCAGTACATTCATATGAATATTATCACTGTTATACCACACAAAAGCCCCAGTATATCAATATGACTGAGGCCCCTCAAACCTGTCCCATGCAGTACTAACACTGTAGAAAGTGCCAAGTGGATAAAACACTAAATAAAGATATACAAAACCACCTGCAGGCATATTATCAATCTTATTCCACGCAGAGGCAAAAGTATATCGATAGGACTAAGGCCCCTCAGACATGTCCCATGCAGTAGTAACACTGCAGAAAGTGCAGAGTGCACGGTGGGTAAAACATGAAATAAATATATACAATACCGATCGCAAGCTGATGTGACCTCCTGTCATGGTCTTACCTTCTTGCTGTTCTCCTTCGTTTGACATGTGCTGGCGGCCATCTTGGTTTCTGGGTTTCTTGTAGCCTCCCACCCTGCGGCTTCTCCTTCCCACTGGGAGGAGCTGGATGCCTAGCTCATATATATAGGAGGTCTGTGGCTTCAGTTCCTTGCTTGGTCCTCCTGTGTTCACATGCTTCTAAGACTGCTGCTGCTTCTGGTTCCTTATCCTGGCCTCGTCTGACTACCCCGCTGGTTCCTGATCCTGGCTTCGTCTGACTACCCTTCTGGTTCCTGACCTCTGGCTACGCAAGACCCTGCTTCGGTTTAGCCATCCGTTTGGACTTTTGCTTACAGCTTGATTTTCAATAAAGCCTTCTTATTCCCACTTATCTCTTGTTGTACGTCTGGTTCATGGTTCCATGACACCTCCAAAGACTCCCTGACGCGCATTTTGCTTGATGGCTTCTTCCAGGGGTCAGCTCAACTTCAGGCCCTCGCATATAATGTTTTACAGGGTCAGCTCACCTGCAGGCCATCTCATATAATGTTTTACAGGGTCAGCTCACCTGCAGGCCCTCACCTACAATCTTTTACAGGGTCAGCTCACCTTCTGATGACGACAGCGAAGTCTAGCCTGTTGGTACTCTGGCACACATGGCTGACTTCATGTTAGCCTGCCTTTCCCACGGCCCTCACTTACAAGTCCAGTCTCAGTAGCCAAGAGTCTGGTCAACACAATCCTCACCATGATGGCACACTGGGTGAACGTTGTGGAGGCCGGGAGCAAGTGTACTCATTCCAATTACAGGGCCTCTTAAGAGTGCTGTATTGTTTTTTTATCGTCACTACCTCCCCAAGTCTTGAGTGGGTTATTGCCACGCGCCTGCTGCCTTCCTTGGACGCTTGTGCTTTAATAACTTGTCCCACCCTCTCTGGGTGGTTCATAATTAGGAAATAAAAGTGGCAAGGCAACAACAGCCAATTAGATTTCAGCCATTGACCTCCCTTGGATGTGGTAGCCCTTTCTCAGGCTCCCTCTCTGGCATCAAACCCTGATTCCCCGTTACCCGTGATCACCATGGTAGGCGCAGAAAAGAACATCGAAAGTTGATAGGGCAGACATCCGAATGGATCGTTACCGTCACAGGGACGTGCAATCGCCCAGAGGTTATCTAGAGTCGCCAATGCGGCAGCAGGCCCTTGCCCCTAATATTTTAGATGGACAGATCAGCAGGCCCTTGCTCCAAATGTTTTTGAGGGTCACCAGCAGGCCATCAATCATAATTTTTCAAGTGTGTGTATGATGCCCTCCTTTATGTGTAACAAAGGGTGTTTTGGAGTGCCGGTTCCTTGTAATTTTTGGCAGCCCTTTCACTTAGTGCATAGGCTTTATGAGTGTAGGAGTCCCACTACCTGAATTATTGTACCACAATGTGAATGAGGCCCTCCATTATGTTATATACAGAATGTCTCGGAGTACCGCTTCCTTGTAATTTTTGACAGCACTTGCACTTTATATACAAGTAAAAATACCTAAAAGATTGTTTCTTAACAATTTTTCCTCTAAAATTTTTTTTTTTTTCTTGTTTTGTGTGTATTATTCTCAGTCTGTAAAAGTGGTGTACTACTTGGACAACATGGTTCCCAGCAGCGACCTGGGAGTCCAAGATGCATTGAGGTATCCTCCCTATGCTGTTCCCGAACTATTTTGGTGGTGTTTCCATCAATTTCTGACTTTTTCCTATGAACCATGTACCCTGCCCTCTTCAGCGCAGGTGGTGCCTGGTTTAATTCTCGGGTTCTCCCATTGACTTCCATTATACTTGGGTGCTCGGTAGAGCACCCGAGCATCCCGATGTGTTCGGTCCGAGCACCCCTGCACTTTGGTGCTCGATCAACACTATTAATAGATCCCAGGTTCTAGCCCCTAAGGGGGGAAATAGTTATTAAATAAAAAGTTAAAAATAAATATTAAGTTTAAATCACCCCCTTTCCCAATTTAACATATAAAATATATGAACAATAAAAATTAAACATATTGCCTTGTCCGAAAAAGTCCAAACTATTAAAATATAAAAAAATATCTCCTATGGGCGAACGCTGTCGCCGAAAAAAAAATAAAAACCGTGCGATTCACCATTTTTTTGTGACCTTGTCCCCCAAAAAAATAGGGTAGGACTTTGCTATTATGGGCTGGACGTTCCATAAAATGCAGAATGCACGCAGCTTTTTTTGGTGTTTTATTTTTGGGGTATTGAGTATCGCAATACTTTTTCATGGTATCGAAATTTTGGTATCGTAACAACCCTATTTATAACTGAATTGGTCCTTTTTTAAAAGCAGGTTTTGGAAATGTTCTTAAAAATGGTAACAATTTGCATCTAAAATTGTACTGCATCTAAGATCCAAAAACAAATGAATAAATAACATTTACAAAATTATGCCAACATAAAGTGGACATATGGGAGATATAAAGTAATAATTTTATGAGGTACCGTATTCTGTCATAAAAGCAGAGAAACAAAAAATTGATAATAAAAAAAAAAAAGGGGGAAAACTTTGGATTTTTTTTTTTTTAGAAATAAAAGTATATCTACTCAAATTTACCACTGTCATGAAGCACAATGTGTCATGAGAAAGTAAAAGCGTTCCAAAGTTTTTTCCACATGAAGTGACAAATGTCAGGTTAAAAATGTCTGTGTCCTGAAGGGGTTAAAGTGAATGGGAATGGAAAGAGTGGCTAATATTATTTACATATGTAAAGTTTTTGGAGATATGAATTGAAAATGTGTGCAATAAAAGTAGCGATCACTGGCAGGGGGTAGATTGGCCATTTTTCTAGAGAATATGTCAAAATGACTCAATGACACAAATGCATAGCGACTGTAGATCTTATAGATTTATTGTCACTTTTCTACCCTGTTTCTCTTTTTGTCACTTCTAGACCACTGGTCACCTCTTTTACTGGTAAATATGGCAGGGTGCAGTATCGGCTCACTGCTGTTTTGGAAAGACCCCTAGTGCCTGCTTACAGTGTCCACCGTGAGCTGCGCGTCAACAGCCGCATTGATGTCAACTCTCCACCACTTCTTGTAAGAAACTTTATTTTCCTGAAATCCTTATTTTTCTCTATTATGACTCCATGTTATTTGTGTTTACCTTCCAATGGCAAGTACTTTTATATGTCTGCAGTTGGTGTCTGCGCTGGTAATGTATGCAGGTGTGCCAATTTGTTTTATTAGCTGTACATCACGCAGCCCCATTTACCGCAGAGCCTGCATTTGTAAGGCTTGCAGTCCTAAACGTGAATAATGACAGCTGCAGAAGACATAATTATGGGAGACTTATTATTAATCCTTGTAGGTCTGCTATCTAACGCAGACCATTATATGTCACGTATCCATCCATTTTTCATGCCATTTTCTACCACTAAGTAAGTGTATGCAGCTGCTGGCGGAATCCTTTCAGCTATCATGCCCTAATGGCAAATTGGATCACATTAAAGCATTGAACTCCATAATGACTGCAAATACATAGTATGGCAGGGAGGATCAGAGCATGAGTAACAACACAGTGGTGAGATGTGGAGCTAATGAGCTTTATTCTTTTATCTGCGCCCATTTTATCAAAATAATATACAATTATACCTTGCACTTTCATGACAGCTATACAGGAGCCTAATGGTTCAGTATTTAAATATGAATGATATCATCACAGAAAAATACTCTAGCAGTTGAAGCTGATTTTAAGCAACACCAATTTGACATAAAATATCCTGGAATTTTTTTGGGGGAAATAAAAAATATAAAAGAGACTTATATAACTTCACAAACTCCAGGACTTTTAGCCATTCCACAGTGCCGATACAAAGTACTCGCCCCCTTGGAATTTTTCATTTAGTATTATGTAGCAATATTGGATTGAATAATATATATATTTTTTTTTTTACTCTTCTGAAAGAAAAAGAAGCTAAGCTTCTAAGACCCCCAGTCGTAATGGTCATTCATTATCCCCAGGGGAAACGCTAGCCAGCTATACATGTAACAGTACAGTAGTACTACTTGCTGGCCACTCACATAAATGGCTGTCCACATACTACATGAAAGGAAAGTTCCATCAGATTAAGATCTTGGTTCTTGTTAATAGTAGGCGACTGCAAGCAGGGCAAACCGTGTTTATGGTGCCTCTATGTGGTAAAATAAAATTACAAAACATACAAAAATATATTTCTCCTCCTTTCTCATGATTTTATGGTGCCTCATGTGACAACTAAAAATGAGCAGTCCTAGGAGATCAACCATGACCCCCTCTTCCTCCTCACTGTCCTGTGTCTGTAAGACAACTGGCTGGATCAGGGGCTTCCCTCCTCTGCCCTGTTTGCAGGAGGATAAAGTGTGTTAAGCCCCACCCCCTTTGCTATGCCCTGCCCCCTCAGCTGACATAGAAGAGATCAGTAGGAGATTCACCCTGTTGGTCTCTAAAGAATTTGATCCTGGCACAATGAGGGCAGCTATATTTCTTGTTTACTTTTAGCAGGGTTTTTTTTTTTTTTTTTTTTTTTTTCATGTGAAATAAAAGAAATCTGCAAAAGGGTCTACCTTAATAACAACATGTGCCGAAAACTATAGCACAGCTGTGGATATTACAACCTTTCTCCATTACCCTTTATAAAAACCGTTCAAGCTTTGTCTAGTGACATTGAGATTGTTACAAAACCAATCAATTCTTTTTTTTAAATTTATGGACTCCATGCACTACGGGTATGTGCGTCCATGTCGCAAAATATAGGACATGTGTACTATCTTTGGTCACATCTTGAGGTCAATGGGTCCGCAACGTGAGGCAGAGTGTACGCTGCCGGTGTCCATGTTTTGCGGATCCGCGTTTTGCAGTCCAGTAAACTGACATGGTCATGTGAATGAAACCATACCCCTTGAACTTTTCCACATTTTTCTACATTAAATCCACATACTAGGGTCCATTCACACGTCCGTTTTTTCTTTCCTGATCTGTTCCGTTTTTTCAGGAACAGATCAGGACCAGATCTGGACCCATTCATTTTCAATGGGTCCTGGAAAAAATCGGACAGCACAATGTGTGCTGTCCGTTTCCGTTGTTCCGTTCCGCATGTCCGTTTAAATATAAAACATGTCCTATTCTTGTCCTGAAAAATCGGATCCTGGTACAATACAAAGTCAATGGATCCGCAAAAAACGGATGACATTCGGATGTCATTCCGTTTGTCATCCGTTTTTTGCGGATTCCGTTCCTGGAAACACATAACAATTTTTTTATTTATTTATTTTTTTTCAATTTTTTTTCAAAGAAATCCAAACAACTTTATTTGATTATTGAAATGTATACATGTTTCCGTTTTTTGCGGATCCGCAAAAAACGGATGACATACGGAAACATTTTCAGGAACAACGGATCCGCAAAAAACGGACCGTTTTTCAGGATGAAAAAAAACAGGATGTGTGAATGGACCCTTAAATATATTTTATTGGGATTTTATGTGATATACCAACACAAAGTAGCAAGTATGGTATGTGTTTAGTGAAAAGAAAGTGATACATGGTTTTCAAATCTTTTTTCAAACTAAAAATCTGAAAAGTGTGCTGTGTATTTGTATGCAGCCCCTTGTACTCTGATACCCCTAAATAAAATCCAGTGTGAGCAGTTGCCTTCAAAAGTCACCTAATTAGTAAATAGTCCACCTGTGTGTAATTTACTCTCAGTATAACTACAGCTGTTCTGTGAAGGCCTCAGAGGTTTGTTAGACATTAGTGGTCAAAGAACATCATGAAAACCAAGGAACACACCAGACAAGTCAGGGATAAAGTTGTGGAGAAGTGTAAAGCAGGGATAGGTTATAAAAAAAAATTGTATCCCAAGCGCTGAATATCTCACAGAGCACTGTTTAATCCAATGTCCAAAATGGAAGGAGTATGGCACAACTGCAAACCTACCAAGGCATGCTTGTCCACCTAAACTGACATCCCAGGCAAGGAGAGAACTAATTACAGAAGCAGCCAAAAGCCCCATGGTCACTCTGGAGGAGCTGCAGAGATCCACAGCTCAGGTGACAGAATCTGTCCACAGGACAACTATTATTTGTGTACTCTACAAATCTGGTGTATATGGAAGAGTGGCAAGAATAAAGCCAGTTTGAAAGAAAGCCATAAGAAGTCCCATTTGCAGTTTGCCCCAAGCAATGCAGGGGACACAGCAGAAGATGCTTTGATCGGATGAGACCAAAGTTAAACTCTTTTTATCCTAAATGCAAAATGCTATATATGGAGGAAAACTAACACTGCCCATCACCCTAAACTCAGCATCCCCACTGTGCTAATGGTGATGGAAGCATCATGCTGTGGGGATGCTTTTCTTCAGCAGGGACAGGGAAGCTGGTCAGAGTTGATGGGAAAATGGATGAAGCTAAATACAAGGCAATGCTGGAGTAAAACCTGGTAGAGGCTGCAAAAGACTTGAGACTGGGGAGGAGGTTCACCTTCCAGCAGTACAACGACCCTAAGCGTACAGCCAGCACTACAATGGAATGGTCTTTAGACCAAAGCATATTCATGTGTTACAATGGCCCAGTCAAAGTCCAGACCTAAATCCATTTTGAGAATCTGTGGCAAGACTTGAAGATAGCTGTTCACGGACGCTCTCCATGCAATTTGGCTGAGCTTGAGCTATTTTGCAAAGCAGATTGGGCAGAAATGTCAACCTGCAGATGTGCAAAGCTAGTAGAGACATATCTCAAAAGACTTGCAGCTGTAATTACAGTGAAAGATGGTCCTACAAGTGCACGCCACAATTTCCTGAATTTTTTTAATAAATTCTTTTGAAATTGTATCATTTTCTTTTCATCTCACCAATACTTGCTACTTTGTGTTGGTCTATCACATAAAATCCCAATAAAATACATTTACGTTTGTAGGTGTAACATGAAAAATGGGGAGAAGTTCAAGGATATAAATACTTTTTCAAGGCACTGCCTTTGATTGCAGGACCTTTTGTTTTTCAAAGAATATCCTCACTTTTGCAAAAATTTTTCTAAAATGTATCTAAAATATAAATGTAATGACTTTGCAAATTAAAGATGCTTACGTGGGTGTCACTTCCAGATTAACAGACCTAGCAGGTTTTACAGGAATGAGAGACCAAGAAAAGAGGGAAAACATACATACAGTAGGACAGAGTATATAGCAAAGCAATCATCAGATTTTCATGTGGTCAGGGTGCAATGGGGCCCCATTCCAAATTTGTTCTGTGGCTTTCTCCATCTTTGTCATGCAAATTCAGAATTTTTTGACTTTTTATATTAAAATATATTTTTCTCAGACTTTCTGGGCCAGTGGAATCATACTTGTATCATACTTATCATATGTATGTGTGTGTGTATATATATATATATAATTGCATAACATACAGTCTATTGGAGTTTTAGCTTTAGCTTTATTTAGTTTTAGAACCACATTTATATAATGTTTTTCCTATACTGGATTGTGTTTTCACCTAAGTGTGTTTTTAAGCAGAATGTTATCCTGTGGAAAGGGAAAGGGTAAGCCATTAGCACTGCAGGCAATCAATGCTGTATAAACACTGTAAAACCTTGTAAATTGTGCCCATGTGATAGACATATTCTTCTGTTTGCCTTTATATGATATGCCTGCTATGTTCCTATCTCTATAACCTATTTGCTATCTAGTAATTGCACCTTTTAATCACAGCAGATTTCCCTTAATGCATGTCTGTTTTCAACATCCCCATTACTTGTGTTGTATGTGTATTTATTTTTTTCAATGCAATATGAGACTATTTTCTTCCTTTCTTAGACACCTGTACAACTATCTAAAGAGAAAATGGTTGGCTGCTGGCTGTGCACCTCGGGACCAATTTCTTTAAATGCCAAAATTGGGAGAAAAGGATATTGTAATGGTAAGCTTCAATTTTTTATACCACTTAAGGGGTTACTCCACAAATTAAAAAAATTACATTGATAAGTAAATGTATCAATGCAAGAAATGCTGCTCTCCAGTGTAATTTGCATTCTTACACACTTTTTTGTGTATGGACAGTAGCTCATCCCATGGGGCAGCCAAGTACCTGCATCGCCTAGGATTGCACTGCAGTCAGTCCCTACCGTCCATTCCTCCCTGCATAGAAAATAGTCCCTTACACACCGCCCCAGTCAGGGCCGGGACAAGATATTTTGGTGCCCTAGGAAGAACAGGTTGCGCCCCCGCCCTCCCACTCTCTTTGAATAATTTCACACTGCCCTATTTTCTAATAAAGAGATTTAAACATATTTTATAGGCTGTGGTCATGTGTATACATAATATAAATCCAGTGACTCACAGGTGACGTCTCCACTGATTTCATTTGTTCACTTCCTTTTTCTTCTCCATTTGGTCCAGACCATCATATGTAGATATCTTTGGCCAGGGTGTACTAACCCATCTGCTATATAAGAAGGTACCAGTATTAATAAATGGCACATGATATATGGGGGCTGTTTCAAACCTCTGCCTTGACTCATTGCTGCTGCAGTTCATCCCCACCCCTATAGCAAAGAACCCCCCTATCCAGCTTCCCCTTTAACACGGTCATCCTCCAACATCCACCAATATTGTGCCTGCTGCTGCCCTATGTACCCACATTACTGTACTGACATTGCTGCCTAATGCCTCCAATTAATGTACTGCCAAAATAAAAGAGCCAAAGACATAGAAGTAGAAAATGATGGGACCCAAACAAAACTTTAGGTATCACACCCTAGACCAGTCACCAAAATGAATACAGACCTCCTGATAGACCCTAAAATGAATACAGACCCCAGATTAGCCCCACATTCATACAAACCACCGATAAGACCTCAAATGTATACAGACCACAAATTCATACAGACTCCAGGATCAGAC
Source organism: Bufo gargarizans (assembly GCF_014858855.1). Taxonomy (NCBI): domain Eukaryota; kingdom Metazoa; phylum Chordata; class Amphibia; order Anura; family Bufonidae; genus Bufo; species Bufo gargarizans. The sequence continues at coordinate 114,428,493 of NC_058081.1, read as the reverse complement.
CTCAAATTCATGTGGCCCCCTAAATCATGAAGATCTTTTCAGATCTCAGATCAGACCTCAAAATTCAAATGCCTCTCTATACCCTTTCCATCAAAGCCCTGCAGACCCCCAATATTCATGTGCCCCTCATCACTCCTATCCCTGCAGACTGCAGATCATACCCCAGAATTCATGTGCCCCCCCTACTTAGATCAGACTCCATTATTCATACAGTATGCTTCCCCACTCAGATCAGATCCCAAAATTCATGTGCCACCCCTCCTAAAGATTTCTGAAGACCTCAGATCAGATTCCACTCCTTTAGATCCCTGCAGACCTCAGATCAGACGCCCTCACACACACGCCCAGATCCCTGAAGACCTCAGATCAGACCACCCAGATACCTGCAGATCTCAGATCGGAACCCCACCCCAGATCCCTGCAAACCTCAGATCAGACAACAATAAATATAAACTCCTCTCCAGCCCCGGACAGCTTTGTCACTCTTCTTGCTGCTCTGCACTGTGACAGGTCAAAGGATATGTCTACGTGCACTATTACCTGGCTGTACTAAGTCAGGACACAGTTGGGTTGCTGGAAGAAGCCTAGAGATTGGAGAGTGATAAGAGCAATAGTCACGGTTCCCTGGTTCGCAGCTCCTGTGTACAAATTCCATTGTGGAAGCGCTCATGAGTAACGATTGCAAAGTTTTGTTTTTCTTACTTACATAAAATTGCACCATTGCCCTCTCAGGCAATGCTAGCCACCCCATCACTCCAAATTTCCTTCTTTACTGTCTAGAGAGTGATCTAGCTATATATTTTTATGAATTTAGAAATACGAATTAATAAATTGATGAATGATTAATGAATGAAAGGTGTTTTGGCCACTTCTCTATGAGATTACTATGTCTGCACTAAGAGGGAAAAGTGAGTCGAGAAGCTACTGAGCATGTTAGTTCGCCACTGAATGCAGGAGAAGATGGACCAGAATTTCTGCCAAAGGAGGTGCTGCCAGAGAGGAAAGTTAATAAAGAATTAAAAACCCCCCCAAAAAATAGAAATATTTTTATTGCATGTACAGTATATTGGGTTAATACTTCACATGAAATGCTCTATTCATTATATAGTAATACTTTTCATGGAAAACATGTGTTAGATATTAATTGCTAAATAATTAGTCGCAATCCCATTAGCTAAACTAGGCATCCTCAAACTGCGGCCCTCCAGCTGTTGTGAAACTACAACTCCCAGCATGCCCGAACAGCCTACAGGTATCAGCCTACAGCAGGGCATTGTGGGAGTTGTAGTTTTACAACAGCTGGAGGGCCGCAGTTTGAGGATGCCTGAGCTAAACTATGCCTTCAGTGGAATTTTAACCATTTTAATTACAAAACCTCTAGCACAATGCAAACATGCCTACATTCTCTCTTTCATCAATGCTCACACAATAACTTTCTTACATTGTGAGTCATCCAAAAATATCTGCCGGTGATGACAGATATTAGGGGAGATTTACTTAACCACTGCACCAGAAGTCTGAAATAACATGTGCCAAAATAATGGAGTGCATGTCGAACATCAAATGTACTGTATTATGTGTATTTAACTATTAGTACTGACTATTAATACTGATTATTAGTACCATGTTTTTTTCTTTTTAGGAGAAGCCATACCCATCTATGCAGAAATTGAAAATGGATCATCACGATTAGTGGTTCCCAAAGCTGCTATATTCCAAGTTCAAAGGTTCTTTGTCCACGGGAAGATGAAAACCTATAGACAAATGTTGGCCAGAGTGCGCGGGAATCATATAGCATCTGGAAGCACTGAGATCTGGAATGGAAAGATGCTGAAAATACCCCCAATAACACCAACAATTACAGACTGTCCCATCATCCGTGTAGAGTATGTACTAGCGGTAAGTATATGTGTGGAACGTTCCAGATATTCGCCCTTCTACCAAAAAGTAAACCTTTAGTGCCATCTGCACCAGCCTTCTTTTCATAAACTGCTAAAAGATGGTGACGTGGAGAGGTTGCACTGACTGTAATCCCTTATCTCACCTTTTAGTTTTTTATGTGTGTACTGAATGAGCCAGCAGATTTCAAACTACTGTATCGGGTATACGCACTTTTAGATTGATTATGTGCACTGCCACTCTATTCATCTCTATGGGACTGCAGACGATGGCCAAGTACAGTGCTTTGCTGTCTCTGGCAGTCCCATAGGTTGTAAATAGAGAAGTGGTGGACATGCTTGAATATCCTTCCAATCAAAATAGGAACAGAGGACCCTCATTCTTGTGATCGGTGCCAACCCTATCAGTTGGTCACCAGTGGATAGGGGATAATTTGTTTAATCAGAATGTGCCTTTGAAGGAGTTTAAGGGGATAAACCTCATTTTCAAATAGTCTATTTAAGATGATTTTTCAGGACATCAACTATCAGCTAATGGGAAAAGCAGGTCTAAAGAGCATCTCTCCTCCTGGAAGACCCAGCACAACTGTGTTTTTTAGGGACAACTCTCTAATTTCAACGAATATTGTGTATATTGCATTACTATCCCTCTAGTTGTGCTTCAAAAAACTTCCCCACAGATTAGAGCTAATCGATGAGGTCTAAGCAGTGGCACACACTGTGATCAGCTCATTATTGTGATACTCAACAAAAGGCTGTGCACCGCATTTATGAAGTGTCACAGACACCTTCTTTGCCTCAGTCAACACTGGGAGGGAAAGGGGACATGGCTGTATATTTGCCAAATTTGAGGAGCACAATTGAGGGCACAAGTAAGTAGTCTGATAGGTGGTAAAAACTAGGCAGTCTAAAGTCATAGTAAACTAAACCGGATTGCAGGAACCATACAAAATAAACCAAATACTGTATAAATACGGGGTGCTTGCGCATGTGTCATAAACAGCAATAAAGAAGGAGAATGGGCACATGAAAAGAACTGGGCACATCCAAAAATAAATATATTTCATGCTGTCCTTTTTTATTATTTTGAGCCTGTAGAATGCTTTTCATGTGCCTCTTTTCTCTTTCTTCTTCATAGACAGTCTAAAGATGGGCCAGATTTATCATCCAGCATCAGCCAATCTTGCACATTTCTAGAAGGTTTAGTCTGCACTTAGACACAATTAGTAAATCTGCTCCTGTGTATCAGTTTCTCCTGGATTGATTCTTTAAACTCGATTGCAAACTTGCAGCCTGAGGACCAAATGTGGTCCACAATGCCATTCTGATGTAGCCCCAACCACCTCTAGCATATTTGGGACTTCTCTCTGGACTATTGAGTACAAATGGTTGTGCAGGTGGCTCTGTCCATTGTATTTTATTGGACAAGTAGTCAGCAACCTTCAGCACTCCAATTGTTGTGAAACTACAACTCTCAGCATGCTTCATTCATGTCTATGGTCGTAGCTCCAGGAACAGCTGAACAAGTGTAATTGCTGGGAGTTACAGTCTCACAGCGACTGTAGTGCTGGAGGTTGCTGACCCCCATTATGGATGTGAAATGCTTGGGTGTTTCTGAAACTCTCATAAATACCAGGGGAGATAACATCACTTATACTTGGCCACTTTGACTATTTTTTTTCTCCTGAAGTTCCAAATGGGAGAGCAGGGAACCCCTATTTTCCGGGGTAAATGCTAGTTTTATTTATAGAATCCCACTTATGAGATGTATGGCAAAAAGTTTGTGTACTCTTGTTTTAACCCCTTCCCAAAATCTGCCATACATGTACAGTGGAAGTTGGGGCTTTAAAGATGGTGCTCGGTCAGCAGACTCCTACCACCAGTGTCCGTGATCAGAGACAATGCCAATCACGTGCATTTAACCCCTCAGATGCTGTGGTCAATTGTGACCTGCACAATTAAAGTAAAAGTACCAGTCACACAGCTAGAAAAACAGTTAACCCTCTGTGGCAGAACAGCTCAATATTTATTAATAAAGGCCAATTGAAAATATTATTTTTAGCCAAGAAAATGTGTAAAGGTGATCAAAAACAAAAATTGCCTCCAAAGGTGTACATAGTCTTTAAGGTCCTATTGAGCCCAGCCTGAAATACACCAATTTTCCCATAGACTGCTTTGAAATACCATTGCAGTGTATGGTAAACATAGGGTTAATAAAAGTTTCTAAAAATATAAAAAATACAAATTGAAATGAATAAACATCAGAAAATATTGTATTGTTGTATTAACAAAAATGCCTGAACTATTAAAATATAAAAGTATTTATCCTAAACCGTGAATGCAGTAACGAAAAAAGAAACTAATTTGAGAATTGCTGTGTTATGGTCATTTTACCTCCCCAAAAAGGATGAATAAAAAGTGATCAAAAAATCATATATGTCCCTTACCAACTCCATAGACAGAAATCTAAAAATGTTATGAGTGTCAGTTTTTTAATTTTTTATTAATAAAACATAATAAGGCTGAGTTTACATCACCGTTTAGCTTACCATTCTTCTGATCCATCAGAAGAAGAGAGAAAGAAAAAAAAAACAGGATCCTGTAAAAAAAAAAAAAAAAAAGATCTTGTTGCATCAGTTAGAGCTTGTTCACACGAATGTTTTTTTGCGTTCTGCATATGGGCAGTTTTATCGTTCCGTATATGGAACCATTCATTTCAATGGATCCTCAAAAAAACCAGAAGGTACTCCGTGTGCATTCCATTTCCGTATTTCTGTTCCGCTAAAAGATAGAACTTGTTCTATTATTGTCCGCTGTATGAACAAGGATAGTACTGTTCTATGAAGGGCCAGCTGTTCTGTTCCACAAAAAACGGAATGCACACGGATGTCATCCATTTTTTTGGGCAGACCGCAAAATACATACGGTCGTGTGAACGAGCCTTTATGCATAGGATTGCATAGGATCCGTTTTTTTACAGGGTAGAGTAAAAAACGGATCCTGTTGCATCCATTTGAGCCATTTCCGCCTGAGATCCGTTTTTTTTTTTAAACGGAAACGAAAGTACTGCAAAAATGGATCTCAGACAGAAATGGCTCAAACGGATGACAACTGATGCAACAGGATCTGTTTTTTTTTTATAGGATCCTGTTTTTTTTCTCTTTCTCTTCTTCTGAGGGATCAGAAGAACTGAAAGCTAAACGGTGATGTGAACTCAGTCTAAACAGTATATCATTTTGGTATTGTTGTAATCATACTGACCCACAGAATAAAGATAGTGTGTCATTTTTACCATACAGTGAATGCTGTAACAGCTAAACTTGGAAATCTGTGGCACAATTGCATTTTTGTTCCAATACCACCCCTTTAATAATTTGTTTTTGCTTATCAATACATTGTATGGAATGTTAAATAGACCATTAGACGCTATAATTTTCCTCATACAGCTATGTAAATAGTAAAATTTAAATAAAAACTGTTATGGCTTTTTTAATCACAAGGAGGAAAAAAAGCAAAAAAACATAAATTGCTTACGCCAGGAAGAGGAAACAGAAAACCATATGCTTCTGTTCAGCCTCATCTTACACCCTTTCTATCTTCTAGCAATGTTTCTACCATCAGTTACAATGCATCAATTTTTTGCAGATATCACAAAACTATATAAGACCTTCAATAACAAAAATAATTCCAGACAGTATACTGTATATTTCTGATAGAATGTAGTTACCTTACGGTATAAACTTACACTGGCGCTGGTAGGTAGAAATATAACAGATTGAGTACAGTGGCTAGATAAATGTTCCGCTATAATAGAGAATATTATAGACTTGAAGGGTTAGACCATCCCCGATGAAGGAGCCCGACGGCTCAGAAACGCGTCGGATGAACTTTGATCTCTGGGAGCACCAGTAGTACTTTGCGGTGACGTCACACGCACAGAAGATCCTGGACGCCGAATCTGCAGTCTGCTCCCTCGCACCACACAACTACCGGCCGGAGCAGTGTGAATGCCGGTAGGTGAGCAGTAATGATTTGTTTTCTCCACACTTCCCTGCACACAGGAACGGGAACTGTGTAAGCATCCAAAGGACCTAGATCGTTTTTCCAGCTCACATCTAAAGAAAAGGTAATTATTTAACCGCATCGTCAATTGATACTTGTTCTCTATTATAGCGGAACATTCATCTAGCCACTGTACTCAATCTGTTATATTTCTACCTACCAGCGCCAGTGTAAGATTATACTGTAAGGTAACTACATTCTATCAATTTTGTATCCTGGGCGGCAGAAGCAAAGCCCGTTATATACACTGTGCAGCGGACCTCTAACTGGAGGTTGGTGGATTTTTTGTATGGGAGCGCGGGAGTGCTCTTGATTCTTACTGTATATTTCTATTTAGTGCTGTTTTTTATTTGCCATAATCAGATGACAGATTCTTTCTTGCAGGTCTACATACACATTCCTGGTGCAAAAAAGCTGATGGTGGAACTACCTCTAGTTATTGGCACAGTCCCATTTAATGGATTCTTGTACAGGAATTTAAGCAGTGCCAGCCAGTTTACTGTAGACATGAGCTGGCTCGCCTTAACACTGCCAGAGCAGCCAGAAGGTTAGAAGTATTACAGAACAGCATTATATTATATGTGTTGTAAGAATTGTTCTGTATAACATGAGAATTATATGGTGGCTGAACTTGTAACTAGGACCCTCACTAATAACCTCACTCCTCAACACTGACATTGCAACACCAAGAAGGAAAAGTTGTGGAATTATGGAAATCACAGAATTGATAGACATGTTGTTAATGATATGCAAATGATAAAAAAAAAGTGGAAATAAAATATTGAAAACATCTCCATTTCCAGTATGGAGTCTGAGCACCCTTGCTATCATTGAGGTTATTAATGTTGTCTAAGGAATGTTCTGCCACACTGAATGCATTTGGGCATCAAATCATCAAGATCCACTGCTTGCAGCTCTCTTTGCAATTGTCAACCAATGATGTCCCAGATGTGCTCTATGAGAAACAAGTCCAGAAACTCTGCAACCATGCTAGCACATTTAAGACATGCAGGATGCTCACAGTAGCAAGACCAATATGTGGCTTGGCATTGTCCTGTTGAAAAACAGTTCCTGGAACCCTTTGGAGAAATGGCTGTACCAATGGTTCCACAACCAAATCAATGTAATGCTACACTGTTAGCGCACCTGAAATGAAGTCCAGCTACCGTACATAATGCCACTTCACACAATGATCCCTGGAGTAGCACCGGTGTGACATTCCATTGTAAAGGCCACTTCATGGAATTGTCCACATGATCTCCAGACCAATCTGCAGCTATCATTATGTCTGAGACAAAAGTAGAACTCTTTGCTGAAGAGAATAGACCTCCATTCAAACCTCCATTGCAATTTTACTGCGCACTATGATAGCCTTGGAGAGCAGTGGCATGAGGTCAATGGATCACCTATAGCTGGACATCTGGCTCGTAGCCCAGTGTCGTGCAAATGCCTTCTCATGGTTTGTGTAGACATTGTTTGACTTGCAGTACAAAATGGATCACTATGTGCCATTTTTCTCCAAAGGTTCTCCTCTGGGCACCTCTTGCTGTCATTCCATGTTGTTTTTGTTCTCCCAACTATCGAGACACGCAACATTGAACAGTGCTGACATCTTGACCTAGACGTGTAACAATATGCCGGAGTGATAAACCAAGGTTTCTCAGTTCATGGATTCTGTCCCTCTCAGATTACGACCAGTAGTGGTAACTGACACATTGGCTAAACAGGAGACATCTCACAATCATCCCACACAACTTTTGAGGTTTCATGTGGCTAAAAAACTTTGCTTTCAATTTGCCTTTATGCCCCTCCCACATGCCACAGATTAGAGTGAGGGGCTTGAAAATCTGATCATCTGCAGATTTTAGGAACACCTGCCACTTCCTCAATTTGCATAACCTTATGGCTTATCCTTCTTAGTGTTGCAATTTCAATGTTGAAGAGTGTATCCTGCTGATCTCCTTACAGAAGACCTAACCATAACTCACAGGCCTGTAGCTAAAGGGGGTTCTGAGATCTGCAAACCTTTGGCCAGTGGTCTCATATTATACACTGCTGAGGCTGGTGATTAGCTGCAGCAGTAACATGGGTAGACAAGCATGTACTGTAATTGATGCGGCATAGTAAAGAAAGATTGGCGGGAACCATTGACACTTAAATGGCAAGGGATTTAGTCTTTTATTATGTTATGACATTTGGCACCCCTTGTGCCAAATTTTTGCTCATCTTAAAAAGCATTTGAGCAATGAGTGTTTTTCCTCAACAACTGGAAGTGCACAGATTGAGTAGTTGTCTGCTGCCCATCATTGCCAGCTTTAGGTCAGACACACACGAGCGAGTTCAATGTGATAAAGTCACAATGTGTGTCAGTGCGAGCTCCCGTTCTAACCTCCGCTCTTCTGACAGGATCGCAGTATTTTAAGGCCTCTTGCACACAAACCTATTTTTTTCCATTTCCGTTCTGTTTGTTTGCGTACCGTATACGGAACCATTCATTTCAATGGATCCGCAAAAAGAAGGGAAGGTACTCCGTATGCCTTCCGTTTCCATATTTTCATTTTTCCGTTCAAAGATAGAACATGTCCTATTATTGTTCGCATAACGGACAAGGATAGTACTGTTCTATCAGGGGCCAGCTGTTCCGTTTCGCAATAAACAAAATGCACACGGACGTCATCCGTATTTTTTGCGGATCCGTTTTTTGCGGACCGCAAAAGTATATGCAAGAGGCCTTATATTGATTTATTCGGCTGTGTGACACTGAGAGTCTTGGAATCTATTGAATTACACTGACATAATGCTGTCAGTGTAATACAATAATGCTGTGAGATCCTGTCAGGGGAGCAGAGGTCAGAACGGGACCTCGCACTGACACATGGTCGGCAATATCAAAGGAAGAAAACCTTCTAGTATTCTAACTTTTATTCATCAAAATGATGCATCTTTTTGGTGAATGAAACCTGGAATACTAGAAGCGGACACGGAGCGCTGCGGTTTTCTTCTTTTGATACACGTGTTCCTTCATGCTAAAACAAGATCATATAACTATATCAAGTCAACATACATTTTAGTATGGTTATGTTTTCAACAGCACCACCAAATTATGCTGATATCGTGTCAGAAGAAGAACTTTCTTGGAGATCCCCTATAGGCATCAACCAAAGCGATTTAATTGAAGGATCTCACGTTCCACCATTTACCATGATCCAGGAGTTCAGGTTCCAACCACCGCCACTGTATTCAGAGGTAAAACAAACTATGAACGAAGAACATGTTATTCATTTTATTTGAAAATATGGAAATCACTCTTTAGTTTCAGACGATTCATCATAAAATATGACATAGAAAAAAAATCATTATTCTATTATAGCGAATCACAAACTAAAATCTAGCATGAAAGGTACACGGAAGAGTTGCCTTTTTAGGTTGCATATGACATCCAAGATATTTTTTACTTTTTTTTCTTTCAAACGGGACACGTCACAGGGTATGGTTTATTAGCATGAGCTTTGCTGCATATTAAAGGGGACCTGTCACCTCTTCTGACGTGTCTGTTTTAGTCACTAATCATTTAATAATTCTGCAGCATTCATTCTATTCCTGCTAGAAGTTTTGAATGAATTGCTAGTAGTCTGCAGTAAAGGTCTAGTTGGGTGTTACTAGTTGAGGTCGTGCCCCTGCACAGTCTGGTATTATCCAATCAGTGTTGCCAGTGTCACACTGTGCAGGGACACAACTCAAACTGGTAACACCCATCTGGACCTTTTATTGGAAACTGCTAACAATTCATTCATAACTTCTAGTAGGAATAATAAAGGAATGGCACAACATAGAGCCATGAGAATAGATGCTCTAGAATTATTATGATATGAGGAATGAAAGTAGTTACTCGAATACGTCAGAAGGTATTTATTAAAAAGTACACGGTGAAGATTCCTATTGGGTGAGCTTGAAGATTGAATACAGAAAATATATTGGAATATTGTATAACATTTCATTAGCCAAGATGCCCTTATAATTGTGAACAGTTTTGTATAGCACTTAGGAAACCCCTGCTGTCAATAATTCTCCCTGTTTTGTATCTTGTCTACACAGGTAGATCCCCATCCTGACAACCGCACCCCAGAACAGAGGACGGCCTCATTTATCCTGTAATAATGACGGCCACTTTACGTTTAATATGATCTCGAGGACGGGGCGAATACTTTTTACATACTGTAGTCTGGCATATGTCGTAGATGTTTCCTAAGAAGTTCCTTGTTCTTTTGAGAACGAGATCGCTTTGAAAAAGTAAAAAATCTGTGAAAGTTGGCTACAAAAGTGCAGCAGAATGGAGAGCCGCTTCTGAAGTCCTCCTCGTGACCGTTTTATTATTTTAAGGTTGTAATATAAGTAACAGTGTATTATATAGAAGCAGAAGCTCAGGGAATATACAGCATACTCTGACCTGCTGTACTGTAAAGGGAAATTGTACAATACCGTTTTGGTATATAGATATATATATATATATATATATATATATTTTGCTACATGTTTTATGCCACCTTTATCAACATTTAATGGTAGTCTGTGGCCTACATTGTACATCTGCAACCAACACCAGTGTACTGTAGTGGACTTTGCTAAAAGCATACTCTTTATTACCTTATCACAATTTCCTATCCCTAGAAAAAGCACTTAGCGCCTGTTAGCATCTTCTTTCTTCCATAGAGCCCAAGGCCGTCTCTTTAATCTCTCCTAGCTCGTACCGCCTGTGCTCTTATGTCCTTTCCCGCTCCAGGCGACGTCACTTATATCCTGCAGCCAAATCTCGCACAGGTGCAGACTACCCCTCAGAACCTACGTATTACAACATATTGTGGGCACGGACTTCACAGTATGTACTGCGCATGCGCTGCTGACCTGCACAGTGCAGAAATACTGGAAGAGGCGGATGGCCTTCAGATAGAGCAGTAGTGGGGCCCTACAACACATGCACAGTACATACTGTTAAGCCTATGGTCACAGTATGTATTGTAAGGCACAGACATAGACTGAGTGGTATTCTGCTTTCTCTGGGGACTGGAAACGACAAAATATTATCTCTAATCTGCCAGTATACATGTAACATGGATGAGGCCATTACTGTCCTTGCACTAGAGCTGGCTGAGCATATAACAGATACATCGCCATCTAATGGAGTATGAAGAAACTATTCTATAATCCAGCTCCTTTACTGTAAGCTGCCTATAGTCATAGGCCTCATGTGTCTAAAGCAGGCATGCTCAACCTGCGGCCCTCCAGCTGTTGTAAAACTACAACTCCCACAATGCCCTGCTGTAGGCTGTTCGGGCATGCTGGGAGTTGTAGCTTTGCAACAGCTGGAGGGCTGCAGGTTGAGCATGCCTGGTCTAAAGGAATATTCAGCTGTGTTCATCCTCCTTTTTGTTTTCATTTTTTTAAAGCTTCTCCAGAATGTGAGCAGGACAGCTTGCCCCCATTTACACAGCTGCCTAGGAAAGTGAGGATAGGGGGCCTCACGGCACTGCTCTACAGTACATGGTAACGATGTGATCCTGCCTATAATATGCCATTATGCCTGAGCAGCCTGACAGGAACACTCACCAATGTGTACTATATGCAAGTGCCAGAGTGTAGTGTGTCGTGAGGCCTCACCCCCATAGACAGCTCTGCAAGTGGAGGCAACCAGTCCTGCTCACATACTAGGACAGGTTGCTGGCGGCCATTTTAAATCATGGTCATTTTAACCCTATGCAGTACAGAAAACAAATCTCTTGCTCTTACCTGGAGACCATCAACAAATTGCTGTTGATGGCTCTCTTATGTATATGCATCTCTATTTAGTATTTCTTGTATGTATTGATATCCTGTTATGAATGGGCTGTTGGACGGAGTGACTTATAAGCACCGTATTACCCTCCGTTTGATTAACCCATGATTTAGATAATAATAATAATGAATGTGTAAATGTTATTAAGCATCAGACATTCATGTGTTAATACCCTGTATACTAACCCATCCTGGTTGTTCAAACAAGCCGTGATCTAACCTGCCAGTAACAAGTAGCCTAAAAACAGGATGTGAAAAACATTAAAAAGGGAAGTGAAATTAATGTCCAAAGATAATGGGCTCTACATGTATGGACTGAAGAGCCATTGCGACATTTCACTTTAGTGAACCTTTGCAAATTGTCGTGTAACCAAAAATATTCCTTTTATTTTTTTTGTATCATACTGTGTATGTACTGTATGTGTACACCTTTAGAAATGATGTTAATATGTCATAGATTAATATGAAAAGATCACATTGGAGTTTGTCAAGGAGTTCCATAATGAGAACGACCATCCTCTTGGTTGGTACAGTAAAATGCTGCATATTTGCAGCGCACAAACCCTTGGCAGCAAACGCACATTCCATCTAGACATACCCACGAGGAGTTTTCTGAGAATGCAAAAAATTAAACTAAAGGCAGAAACAATGCTAAAATACAAAATAAGTGATATTCGCCTGTTAAATCCCCTGCCACTCCTGCACCGCAGCTCTGGTGGTCCTCAACGGTCTTTGTTTACTTTGGGATGATATGTCCATAAACCCACGTGACTTATTTTCCCTACACTGTTGAGGCCACTGATTGAAGTAGACAGGCACGTCATCACTGCAGTAAAGTATACCAAGATTGGCAGCGGCGCTGGAGGGTTTAACATGTGAGTACTGCTGTTTTTTAAATATTATCATAATTGCTACTGTTAGCCAATTTTTTGGCATTCTTGGAAAACTTTGTAAGCTCTTTGGTATTGCTACTGCTCTCTGCTTCCAGTAATGGAAGTCTCTGAACAGTGCCAAAGGGGTTTAATATAGACTCCTAATTCTGGAAATCCATCTCCAATCTTAGGGTACTTTCACACTAGCGTTTTCGTTTTCCGGTATTAAGTTCCGTCACAGGAGCTCAATACCGGAAAAAAACTGATTAGTTTTATCCTAATGCATTCTGAATGGAGAACATTCCATTCTGTATGCATCAGGAGGCATCAGTTCAGTCCCTCTTACGTTTTTTGGCCGGAGAAAATACCGCAGTATGCTGCAGTTTTCTCTCCGGCCAAAAAGCCTGAACACTTCCGTTGAAATGCATTAATGCCTGATACGGCCCCAAGTGTTCCAGCAAAATGGATCCGGTTTTGCAGTCTGCGCATGTGCAGACCTTTTAAAAATGAGAAAAAAATAAATACCGGATCCGTTTTTTCCGGGTGACAACCGAAAAGACGGATCCGGTATTGCAATGCATTTGTGAGACTGATCCGGATCGGTCTGACAAATGCATCAGTTTGCGTCCGGATTGCGATTGCGACAGAACTGCCTGCCGGAATACTCTGCTGCAAGTGTGAAAGTACCCTTAGGCCTTGTTCTCCATTAGTGAGATCCAGCTGCCTGATCCGGCGCAAATGCCGGCTGTCAGCCGGACAAAAAAAATTACATACAAAAACTCTGCATTTATGCTGGAAAGCGGCTGTATCACCACCTGACCTCACTGAACTCAATGGGGATCAGGTGGTGAAGTAGAGGGTCCGGCAGGCTGTTCTGTGCTAGAACAACCTGCTGGATTTCCTAATGGAGATGTGAACGAAACCTTAGACTTCACCCACAGGATCTTCTAATATTGATCTAGGACATCATCTGTGATATTTTTTTTTCCGTGTATAAAACGGATCAGAGCCTTCATTTTCTTTTATGCTACTGCTTTGGCTAATCGCCTAGTGTCACAGTTCTTCCTTCAGAGAGTGCTTTGAATAGCTGTATTGATGTTGATTTGGATGTGTACTTGTATACTACTTTTTGCTGCTTTGGAGGACAGAGGAGTCCATGCCCAAGTCTGGCTAATCTAGGGGCAGGTTGTAATTTCAGATATATTGCATACTTGAAATCCACTGTAATGTCTCTGCCAGATATACGGTGCCTTGCAAAAGTATTCACCCCCTTGACTTTTTTTGTGTTTTGGTGCCTCACAACCTGGAATTAACATGCATTGTTTGAGGATTTGCATCATTTAATTTACAGAACATGCCCACAACTTAGAAGATTTAAGTTTTTTTTATTGTGAAGCAAAAAACAAAAAGGACAAAATAACAGGAAAAGTCAATGTGCATAACTATTCACCCCCCTAAAGTCAATACTTTGTAGAGCCACCTTTTGCGGCAATCACAGCTTCAAGTCACTTTGGATAAGTCTCTATGAGCTTGCCACATCTTACCACTGGGATTTTTGCCCGTTCCTCCTTGCAAAACTGCTGCAGCTCCTTGGATGGTTTGCATCTGTGAACAGCAATCTTTAAGTCTGACCACACATTTTCTATTGGATTGAGATCTGGGCTTTGACTAGGCCATTCCAACACATTTACATGTTTCCCCTTAAACCACTCAAGTGTTGCTGTAGCAGTGTGTTTGGGGTCATTGTCCTACTGGAAGGTGAACCTCCGTCCTAGCCTCAAATCAGACACAGAGTTGTACAGGTTTTGCTTAAGAATATCCCTGTATTTAGCACCATCCATCTTTCCTTCAACTCTGACCAGTTTCCCAGTCCCGGCTGCTGAAAAACATCCCCACAGCATGATGCTGCCATCACCATGTTTCACTGTGGGAATGGCGTTCTTTGGGTGACGTGATGTGTTGGGTTTGCGACAGACATAGCGTTTTCTTTGATGGCCGAAAAGTTAAATTTTAGACTTGTCAGACCAGAGCAACTTCCTCCATACATTTTGGGAGTCTCCCACATGCCTTTTCGCAAACTCACAACGTGCCTTTTTGTTTTTAGCTGAAAGTAATGTCTTCTGGCCACTCTGCCATAAAGCCCAACTCTATGGAGCATATGGTTTATTGTCATCCTATGTACAGATCCTCCAATCTCTGCTGTGGAACTCTGCAGCTCCTCCAGGGTTACCTTAGGTCTCTGTGCTGCCTCTCTAATTAATGCCCCTTCTTGAGTTTTGGTGGGTGTCCGTCTCTTGGCAGGTATGCTGTTGTGCCATGTTCTTTCCATTTGGTTATGATAGATTTGAAGGTGCTCCTGGGGATCATAAAAATGTTTGATATTTTTTTATAACCTAACCCTGACTTGTACTTCTCAACAACATTGTCCCTTACTTGTTTGGAGAGTTCCTTGGTCTTCATAGCATAGTTTGGTTAGTGATGCCTCTTGCTTAGGTGCTGCAGCCTCTGGGGCCTATCAAAAAAAGCTGTGTATATGTAATGACAGATCATGTAGCACTTAGATTGCAAACTTACGTACTGTATGCTCATACAACGGGGCATAACTTGACATGGCATTGATTTGTGAAGCTAACTTCTGTATAGTGAATATATATGGTAGGCCTGGACTGTCATATATGCAGGCTTGCACTGGCCCACAGGGGAATCTCCTGATGGGCCCCTAGTCTCCCGACCTACTGCACAAGTGGCACCTGGCACACTACACTGACTGCACTACATACAGATATTCAGTGTACAGCATCCTACCCAGCCTATGTCACGTAAAAACCTGGGTAGATTAAGAAACTACCCAGTTTAATATTATAGATGTATTGACGGCTAAGATGACTTTTAAGCACATAGACAATGGGGGAGATTTATCAAACTGGTTTAAAGTAGATCTGACTTTGTTGCCCCTAGCAACCAATCAGATTTCACCTTTCATTTTCCAAAGGAGCTGTAAAAAATTAAAGGTGGAATCGGATTGGTTTCTATGGGTAACTAAGCCAGTTATACTTTAAACTGGTTTGATAAATCTCCCACAATATCGCACAGGCTACTAATGAAAATAAATGTAATTTGGTGCAGTTTTAGGGATTTGCGTCTGGGTATTCGGATGATATTTTCATGTAGTTGTATAGTAGGCCCCCCAGAATTAAAAGGGGTTTTCCAAGATATCTTTACTGATGACCGATCGGCGGGAGTCCGACACCTGGGATCCCTGCCGATCAGTTGTTTGAAAAGGCACTGACGCAATAGCTACGCAGTATTCTCTCTGCTCACCAAGAACAGTGCCGTCTATTTGATAGCGGTTGTGCTTCATATCGCAGCTCAGCCCCTTTCACTTCAATAGAGTTGAGTTTTTCCCCTTAGGCTATGTGACCGATGAACGTAATGTTATATGGCCTAGGGAAAGCTGCGAGAAGGCCGCGGCCGGTGCCTTCTCAAACAGCCGGATGTTGGACCCCTACCGATCAGAAACTTTAAGGGTGGTGTCATACACTGCTTTTCTTGGCAGTTTTTTTTTTTGCATTTCTTTTTAGCCAAAACCCGACATTAGTTGGTGGAGAATGAAACATGTAAAGGAGGGACTTTTCCTTCTTCCTGCTGGATCACTTCTGCCTAAAAAAAACTGGCACAAGCTGTGACACCACCCTTAGGCCTTTTTCACATGAACGATACAGATTAGGTCCGGATGCATTCAGGGTGCCTTCTGGGAAACTCACACCATTTTGCAAGCAAGTTCTGGAATTGCGTTCAGTTGTTTTATGCGCGGGTGCAATGCGTTTTGATGCAATGCGTTTTTAACACGCGTGATAAAAAACAGAAGGTTTACAAACAACATCTCCTAGCACCTGCTTGCGGATGCAATGTGTTTTTCACTGAAGCTTCATTTACTTCTGTGGGGCCAGGGCTGGGTGAAAAACGCAGAATATAGAACATGCTGCATTTTTCACGCGATGCAGAACTTGAAAAAAAAAATCTCATGTATACAGAACGATTGAAATGAATGGGTCAGGATTCAGTGCGGGTGCAATGCGTTCACGTCACACATTGCACCCGCGCGGAAAACTTGCTCGTGTGAATGGGGCCTTTCACACGGTGGGTGGAATTTATCAAAGAATGCCGTTTTACACCGGTCTTGCTGCTGAAAGAGGTGTAATATGCCTGGTTTAATAGGGTTAATCATGCTCTTTCATTTATGATGAGACGCAGGCCTCATCATAAAATTAGGTGCATCCTCTGGCAGTCCTTGCTCCTAATCTGAAATCGATTTCAGCCTTCAGTTACGGCAGAAATCTGCCATAAATGATGATACTGCCATAAATGATGACACTCCAGCCCCACAATATCATTTTTTTTTTTCAGAAAGGGGCGAGGGTGGCCATTTGCCCCTAGATTTAGGTACAATGGCGTTTAAAAAGTTACAAATCTGGGGTTTGCAACTTTTTTACACTAGAAAACTAAATTTCAAAATGCTTGAAAAAAAAATCTTAAAACGCCAATTTTTTATGCTGGTTTTGGTGGAGTTTTTTTTTTATTCATGCATTAATACATGTATTTTTCTTTACCCAGAGCATACTGCATTGTGAAAAAAAATGCCACTAACCTAAAAAAAAAACACCACCTACTGTACATACTATAAACCAAAATGCATTCTATTTGGTGCATTTTATATTGTAGTGTAAAGTAAAAAATGAGCACAAAATGAACAGAAATGGTGTTAAACACTCCAAGAAAAATGCTGTGTGTGTTCGTGCAGCCTAAACTTGTTGGATGATGAATTGAAAAAAGTTTGCATTATTTCTTTGTTCGGTCTGCCATCCATTGACCTCAATGATTTAGAAACTGGTGACGTCTGATGCACTTTGTCATTTAAATCATATAAAAAAAATTATAGATCTTTTATGATCCTATTTTAGTAAATCTGCAAAACATTTTGATATTTAGAAAGCTATTCATTGGTATTTGCTTAGTGGCACCACCTCCCGGTGCTTAAGTCAGTGCCTTAAAGTGCTTTAAATGATCTCTGAAATAATCCAAACCAAATGTAGCACTTTATTTTTCTTCTATCTCAGGATAATATCTGGGTACTTAAAGGGACATGCTGTTCAGGAGCTGCATTATTTTTCCAAACTTAATGTGAAAAAAAAAAACAAACAATGAATGTAAATGTGTCATTTTAATTTGTCATAGTATTTAAATATTATTTTGATGGACTTGAATATACTAATATGGTCTGCATGAAGTGTCAGTGATGTCATTACTTACCATGAGCCAATAATTAGGACATCCAGGAAGTACACAAGAGGGAGCATATAACCGATATATATTTATGATAGTGTCTGTATTCTGGCTTCATCACCTGAACCTTCACGGTTCCATTCAAGTGAACTTGGATCATAGAACTGCACAGATGTTGCGTCCTATACTAGGGTATGCTCTCACATGGCGGACATGCTGCAGTTGTTCTACCACAGAATTAAGGACGGAAAATCTGTAACATAGAACAGTACCAGTAAGTGTGGGTTCACATCAACGTTATGAATTCCGTTATTGCTTTCCATCATAACATGTTAATAATGGAATTTGTAAGACTGAACTCAAAACGGAAACCTTTAGAGGCTGTCGACAGGACTTTCTTTTCCGTCCTGCATAACGGAAACCAGACGGATCCGTTATGTTTGCCCATAGACCTCTATTATGATGGCTCAAAACGGAATGCCTTTAAAGGTTTCCATCTTGAATTCCGTCTTACAATTCCGTTATAACCATGTTTACCATCATCAACATAAATCTGCATGGACCTGAATGGATTTTGCTATTGATTCATCACATATTTGCCTCACATGTGGACGTGCCCGTACCCTGTGTTAGGGGATGCCAGCTTTGCTGATAAATTTTGTTGGCTAAAAGACAGTCATTTACTAAGGAAGTCTGACATATGCAACATAAATGTTTCTATGCATGAGTCTGTGCATACATGTGCGGTCGTGCGTACATGTGAAGTCTCCATTTAGACCTACACTGCTATATTATCTTCACACAAGCTAGGTCATACTCCAGTCTGCTAAAATGTAAGCTTGAGGCCATCTGCACACTGTGTGTGTTTTTCCGCACGGATTCCAGTGCAGAAAAACTGCTGCTTAATACAGTACCAGCAAAGTGTATGACATCAGTGGCGTATCTATCATGAGGAAAATAAGGCATTTGCCTAGGGCGGCACTTGCCAATGGGGGGGGCAAAATTCCTTGTTTGCCCCTTGTCCCATCCGTCTTATACACCGGTATACTGAGATCCAATGGTATATTCCCAGATGCTTGCCTGGGGGTTAGAACATACAGGGCCACGCCGCTCACAGGAGTATATTTATAAACTGTAATCAGTAACTTTAACTTTAATCATCGCTGATCTCTTTACTTGGCACGTGACGTCAGTGAGTGAGCGCTGCCCGCACTGCCTGCTGTGACCAGAGCTAAGCGTAAGGTATTCAAGTAAAGAGATCAGCCATGATTAAAGTTAAAGTTACTGATTACAGTTTATAAATGTACTCCTGTGAGCATCGGGAGGTGGATCTGTGGGTGGCACTGTTTAGGGGAGGGGGATCTGTGGATGGCACTGTTTAGGGGGGATCTGTGGATGGCACTGTTTAGGGGGGAGATCTGGGGAGGGGATCTGTGGATGGCACTGTTTAGGGGGATCTATGGATGGCACTGTTTAGGGGGGAGATCTGGGGAGGGGATCTGTGAATGGCACTGTTTAGGGGAGGGGATCTGTGGATGGCACTGTTTAGGGGAGGGGATCTGTGGATGGCACTGTTTAGGGGGGATCTGTGGATGGCACTGTTTAGGGGGGAGATCTGGGGAGGGGATCTGTGGATGGCACTGTTTAGGGGAGGGGATCTGTGGATGGCACTGTTTAGGGGAGGGGATCTGTGGATGGCACTGTTTAGGGGGGATCTGTGGATGGCACATAGGAAGGGGTGGGGTTTAGAGAGGAAGGGGTTTGGCCTTGACAGAAAGGGGTGCGTCAAATTTATATTAGGGGGGTGCCCGAGTTTAGTCTCGCCTAGGGCAGCACAAAACCAAGATACACCACTGTATGACATTGCACAAATGTCGTGTACACTTTGAGGATTTTTTTGTGTGCGGAAATTGACATGTGTTGCAGTTTTCAAATTTAATAGCATGTCAATTATGTTTGCGAGTTTAGCTGCGGATTTCATCCTTTTCAATGGTGAGATCTATGGCAGAACTGCATCTAATCCACACCAAAAACTGCTGTTAGACATTGCGGATTTAGGTGCAGATGTGCTGCAGGGAACCGCACGGAAATTTGTGCGCATCTTATGTACGTTCACCTGTACCTGTGTGCAGGTAGCCCAAAGGGGTCGTCTCACTTCAGCAAATGGCATTTATCATGTAGAGAAAGTTAATACAGGGCACTCACTAATGTATTGTGCTTGTCAATTTTTTTTCCATCGCATTAACACTGCTCATTTCCATGGCTTGCGACCACCGCTGCAGCGCAGATACAATGTAGCCGGACAGAAGCTGTTGCGCATTTGTGCCTATAAGCGCTCCTACAGTCCTGAACACCAGAGAGGCTGGCACTTCTTCCTATAGTGTGCAAGCACGACCACCGCTGATAGATTGCATGGTGGTCGTAGGCATGGAAATGAGCAGTGTATAATGTGCTGGAAAAAGGAATCAAGCCAGCAAAAAAGGCAAAATGGACAATAACAATACATTAGTAAGTGCCTTGTGTTCACTTTCTCCACGTGATAAACGCCATTTGCTGAAATGGAAATGAAACATGAACATAAAAACTTCTTTATACTGAAACAGTCCCAGCAATCAGGTGATTGCTACGAGCCCTAGTTTATAATCTCCAAGCAATCAGCTCTGCAGACCGTTCATTTACCTTGTAGTAAGATGAGATGGTCAGGGGAGGAACCTGTTTCTATCAGCTCTCCTCCAAGGCTAATAGAGGATGGTCATGAGTGAGGAACCACCTCTTAGAAGAGCAGATGTCCTAAAAGGGGAAGTTAGTGAAACATGGATATGTCACACATCTATGCACGGACTCAATAAAGACGTTTTTACATTATGACTTATGATAAGCTTGCCATAAATGTTTAAGTGCAAATAATGAATATAAAATAAAATATATTCATTAGATTTTTTATATATATATATATATATATATATATATATATATATATATATATATACACACATACAGTGATTCCAATGTGGCTTTCTTATTTTTAAAATCTAATACATGCACTGATTGTGGCAGATTTCATTTACTGTGACTTTTGGTATATTAAGTGCAATTATTTTACCTGCTAATACATATGAAGTCTATTGATATGAGCCAGTACTACTTGAGATTGTTTGCTAAGTGAGTGTAACTAAGACCTCCTGCACACGAACAAGTGCGCCCAGTGGCCGTGCTGTGGGTCGCAATGCACAAACACTGACCGTGGGGCAGCCGCAGTGGATCGCGGACCGATTCGCTTTAATGTGTCCGTGATCCGGCCGTTCCGCAAAAAGATATGACATGGTCTATCTTTTTGCGGAACTGAAGTACGGGACGAAACCCCACGGAAGCACTCCGCAGTGCTTCCGTAGTGTTCTGTTCCGTGCTTCCATTCCGCATCTCTGGATTTGCGGACCCATTGAAGTGAATAGGTCCGCATCCGTGAATGTGGTCCACAGTACGGCAACGGGACACCTGCAGTCGTGTGCAGGAGGCCTCAGGCTGAAAAAACAGAGGAGATTGAGTGCTTTCATAAAAAAGTGTGAAGAATCTATAATATATTTACAGTACATACATGCACAAACATACAAAGGCTTATATTAGTCAACTACAGCACTATCAATGCTAAGTTCTCTAAACTTTAGGGGTACGGCCACACGTTCTGCTTTCCTGATACAGTTATGGAAGCAAAACCCAGAAGAGGAAAAGTAATATCTGTACCTAATACAGTCTTTCTCTACTTGTATCATTCACTCCTGATTTTGGCTTCTAAAACTGCATCTGGAAATCCGAACATATGGCTTTACCCCGAAATTTCTTTGATGTAATAGCCTAAGGGTGATTTAACAAAGGTTATTAATGTGACTGCATATACCTTTGCCTTGTATTTGTGTGTTTGTGATATTTTGTAATAAACCGTGGCCTTAACATTTGTTTTTGTATGTCTTCAAATAAATGTAATATTTTGTGTAACAGATTACTGTACTGTGCCTACTGTATATGTCTCACAGTTACTTCTGTATTAAGAGCTGTACAAGTGCTTTTTGTGGGCCAGGATTAGCTTTATACAGTATCTATGACCATCTGCTGCAGGAGGCGCAAAGTGGAGGACGGGAGGGGTAATGGATCTGGCTACAACAGCTATTCACATAAATCGCAGTGGCAGTCCTCACACTGATGCTCCCTAGGGCTAGCAGTGACAGGAAGGCACACCCTTTCTTCTACTGTTGGGGCTCCTGCCTGATGGTACTTGGGTTGCCCTTAGCAGTAGGAGTTTGATAAGGGGTCAAGGCAGGAGATGTACAGTCAGGTCCATAAATATTGGGACATCAACACAATTCTAACATTTTTGGCTCTATGCACCACCACAATGGATTTGAAATGAAACAAACAAGATGTGCTTTACCTGCAGACTGCCAGCTTTAATTTGAGGGTATTTACATCCAAATCAGGTGAACGGTGTAGGAATTACAACAGTTTGCATATGTGCCTCCCACTTGTTAAGGGACCAAAAGTAATGGGACAGAATAATAATCATAAATCAAACTTTCACTTTTTAATACTTGGTTGCAAATCCTTTGCAGTCAATTACAGCCTGGAATCTGGAACGCACAGACATCCCCAGACGCTGGGTTTCATCCCTGGTGATGCTCTGCCAGGCCTCTACTGCAACTGTCTTCAGTTCCTGCTTGTTCTTGGGGCATTTTCCCTTCAGTTTTGTCTTCAGCAAGTGAAATGCTGAAGTATTGTGGCTGGTGAATGGTGCTGGAGTCAGTAGCCAGGACAGTTGTAGAAAAGAGACAAGTCTCTAAAGTGCAGAATGGGAGTTGTAATACATCCAACGATATCAAACACAGTTCCAAACAATTCACAGTGCAAATCTTCCCCAATAGCAATGTCTGGATTTAAGCAAGGATGGGATTTGTAGTACTCCTTCTCGCTATCCTTCCAAAGTCTTTCTCTGCTGGCAATAAGGTTCTTGCAAAATTTGTCTGATATTCCCAGTGTAAGATTCACCTGGCCAGGACCATGTCAAAGTGTAGAAGGGTATATTAGCAATGTCCCTCTCACTGCAGCGAATACCTTACTGACTGATCATGGACCTTCTGGTTCCTCCTTTTCTCTCACTGGAGTAGTGTAAAGTAGACATGGCTTTCTTACTACAAATATCTCAAAGATATTGATTCTTTTGGATTCAGGCCTAGTTCCTCCAAGGAGTGAGCACATGTGGCTCCTCTCTCTACCTGAGCTAATACTAGACTTACACTAAACTATGGGCAGACCTAGGTCCATCTCATAGCCTCCTACAAGTTCGTTAACCCTGACTTATCCATACAAAACTATGCTGGTACAATACAATACATCAGAGCATTACATAGATCTATCAGGGGTATACAAGCATGTCATTCATGCAGCAGTGTCAGTGGTCAATGGGTGGAGTCAAGGGGGCGGCAAAATTAGCTTTTGCCTAGGGTGGCAAAAATCCTTGCACCAACCCTGGTGTCATGGGTATATGAGCATCTAATCAATGCAGCAGTGTCAAGGGTATATAGGAATGTCATCGATGCATACAGCTGCAGCAGCAAGGAAGATGGAGGCAGTGGCTCTAGAAACGTCAGGGAATGAAATAGGTGAATATGCATTATTTTTTCATTTTTTAACAATTGCTGCCTTGGGGGACATTTTTCAATAACTATGACAACCTCTTTAAGTCCCAACTTCCCCAGGCTGCAGCCGGGGCTGATTAGAATGACAGGGTGGCTGTTCACCAGCCAACAGGATCTCAAGATGAACTGTGGCTCTTTATTAGTCACATACAGCTAGTAATGGACGAACATCGTCCGGGACGATTCGCAAACGCGCGTTCGCGATCAAATGTTCGCAAACCGCACTTTCACGGCAGGCCCCATTCACTTTAATGGCAGGCAAACCTGAAAAACAGGTCATATTTGCAGCCAGCAAACACTTACTAGAAGTGCAAAAATAGTCCCACAACATGGACAGTGACATACCAGAGGGGGATCATTGGCAAAAATTCCCACTAAAAATATGCATTTTAGGCTGGGTTCACACGGGCGAGAATGTGCCCTGCTGGAGCCTAGAAAACTTTTATTTCCTATCAGTTTAATGTATACAAATGTGCAGCACTCCACGTTTTTGTATCCTGCAGAGTCCATAAAAAAATGCATACGTTAACGTAAATTTTTTTATACCATGGAACTGTATGGTGAACAGACGCCACTGTACGGCATCAGTCTGAGGCATCTGTTAACGCATACATTTTTGGTATGCATTAAGAGGATGGCAAAAATAGGATGTGAACCCAGCCCTAGTGTCAAAATAAGCACTAGTACATAGCGGAGCAGTGTGGCGGAGAGTGGAGGCCGCCATGTACTGACAGAGCGCTACGGGGGTCCTGGTGGTCAAGGATGAGGCCTGTGTTTCCCAAGGATCATTTTCTACTGGGAAATACAGGGCACAGTATAATACACTAGAATCTATATCATATATAGATATTAGCCCTACCCCCGAATAATAATACAATTAGGTAATTAGGTATTTATTATATAGAAATACGTCTATGTTAGGTGTATTTCTGACGCAGATTGTGGCACAAAGGTCCTTAGCACCACAATCTGCATATTTTTCCCCCTCATGCCAGGTCTTAAAAAGGATGGCATGGACAGGGAAAGGGATACAGTTATGGCCATCCAGTTATTGGATACCACCACCATACATTGACCAAATAACACTTCTGTACAGTGACCGGATAACACCGCCATACCGTGATATAAGAGGGTACAGTACAGGGAATGACTAAGGGCACTGCACAGGGTTTGATAAGAGGACACAATGCAGGGTATATGGGGGCACAGTACGGGGTAAGGGGCACAGTACGGGGAGGGGGGCACAGTCACATGACCCTGTGACATTAGAAGGTCCTTATGGTCAATGCGGTTCATATGCCACCATAATGAGAGGCAGAGGAGTGAGACAGGGGTGTGATTATGTGGCTAGAGATAAAAAAAAAAAATAACTGTTGGTCAGTACAGGCCCCAAAAATTAGGCAATAGGCATTCACCTGATAGCAAAGAACTGGATGCTGTGGCTGGAGGTACATTAGGCGGTCACAGGATAAATATGTAACTGTCGGCCAGTACAGGCCCCAAA
The DNA here is from genome assembly GCF_014858855.1 of Bufo gargarizans. Lineage (NCBI taxonomy): Eukaryota > Metazoa > Chordata > Amphibia > Anura > Bufonidae > Bufo > Bufo gargarizans. Next base: position 114,403,358 of record NC_058081.1, on the reverse strand, counting down.
AATTAGCCAATAGGCATTAAGCTAACAGCAAAGAATTTTGGATTCTGTGGCTGGAGGTACATTAGACGGTCACAGGATAAATATGTAACTGTCGGCCAGTACAGGCCCCAAAAATTAGCCAATAGGCATTCACCTGACAGCAAAGAACTTTGGATTCTGTGGCTGGAGGTACATTAGGCAGTCACAGGATAAAAATGTAACTGTCGGCCAGAACAGACCCCAAAAATTAGGCATTCACCTGAAATAAAAGGCGATTCCCAGGGCCGTCTTTAATATTGATTGGACCCTGGGCAAAAATTTACTTGGGCCCCCTGGATCCCGCCTTCCCACACCTTAGCAGGCAATCACGGCCTCCACCACAACACACACATAAAAAATCCACACATCTGGTAGAGTACAGTGAATGACTGTAAATACTTCCAGTTCTGAAGACTCCAGCGGCTCAGGATCAGTGCTCTGGACAGCTAGGTTCAGGCTGGAAGTGGCACCGCTCTGCAGGAAGGAGACCGGGGCTCGGCTCACCCTAGCGTTACAGTGCACCCCAGCACCCCACAGTATGCAGTATAGCACCCTATAGTATACAGCACCCCACAGTATGCAGTATAGCACCCCACACTATACAGTACCCCACAGTATATAGTAGAGCAGTATAGCAGCCCACAGTATACAGCACCCCACAGTATACAACACCTCACAGTATACAGTACAGCAGTATAGAACTCCACAATATACAGCACCCACAGTATACAGTACAGCAGTATAGCACTCCACAATATACAGCACCCACAATATACAGTATACAGCCCCCCACAGTATACAGTACAGCAGTATAGCACTCCACAATATACAGCACCCACAATATACAGTATACAGCCCCCGACAGTATACAGTACAACAGTATAGCACTCCACAATATACATCACCCACAGTATACAGCCCCCCACACTATACAGTACAGCAGTATAGCACTCCACAATATACAGCACCCACAGTATACAGTCCCCCACAGTATACAGCACCCCACTATACAGTAGTTTACAGTATATTAGCATAACAGCACCTGTCACCTTTTTCTGATGTAATCTTCACAAAAAAGCTCCACAGTTAAGGCAAACTTCTACAGCAACACTCCTGGTAGAAAGGACCTTGATGACCTCATAGCCATGTGACCAGTAATATTGCTAGGTTACTGGTCACATGGTGATGATGTCATCTAAGGTCCTAGAGAATCACAGCTCTCACAGTACGCTGCCTGGAGTGCCGGCAGGCATGGCAGCACCCCCTGTGTAGCTGACAGCCTGACACCCGGGGCAGTGGATAGCAGGGCTCAAGAGCCAGCTGCCTTGGGCCCCCCAGGAGCAACTGGGCCCGGGGCAGCTGCCCCTTTTGCCCCTTGTTAAAGACGGCCCTGCTGATTCCCCTGCTGCACTGAACGTCCTTTCGGACAGGACACTCGACGAGGGGAAAGCCAAGAGTTCCATAGCAAATTGTGCCACCTCTGGCCACAGGTCAAGCCTGCACACCCAGTAGTCAAGGGGTTCTTCGTTTCTCAGAGCGTCCACATCGGCCGTTAAGCCGATGTAGTCGGACACTTGTCGGTCTAGGAGTTCCCTGAGGCTGGATCCAGAGGGCGGCTGTCGATCGGTTGGCTGCAAGATTGATCTCATATCCGAAGTGACCAACACATCTTCAAACCGCCTTCTTTCTGCAGGCGCGGTAGGATTGGTGCCTGCACATGTTTCTTTTTGGGTGGAAATTCCTCTGCCAGTGCCCGCAACAGCAGAATGCAGCATCTCTCGCAGCAAAGCCTGGAAATGCTGCATTCTGACAGCCCTCTGTGATGCTGGTAATATGTCTGCCATATTTTATTTTTATCGGGGGTCTAAGTACGTTGTCACCAAGTTCAGGTCCTTGACCTTTATGCTTTTTATACGGGGGTCCCTCTTCAAACACTGAAGCATGAAAGCCCCCATTTGCACTAAATTTTACACATTGGCGCGCCCTGACTCCTGCTCATCGCCCAGGAGAATGTCGTCCTCGGTCTCCTCATCCCAACCACGGACAACACCAGGGATCCCCGAAAAGTTTAAAGTTCCCCTCAAAGTCTGCTCTTCTTGCTCCTCCTCCCCCTGCCACTATCCTCCTCTGACTCCTCTTCAGACTACTGATTCATTCAGCATTGCGACTTCCTCATCTTCCAGCTCCTGCTCCTCGAAGGCTCCTGCTCCTCGAAGGCTTGATCAATGACACAATGCAATACACGCTCCAGAAAGAAGGCGTAAAGTACGATGTCACTGATGGCACCCTGGCTGCGACTGACCAGTTTGATGATCTCATCAAATGGCCACAGAAGTCTGCATGTGCCGCGCATGAGCAGCCACTGGCGCGGTGAAAAGAAACCAAGCTCCCCAGAACCTGTCCTGCCACGGAGTTCGTACCGGTAGTCATGTTTCTGCTGGAGCAGCCTATCAAGCATATGCAAGATGGAGTTCCAGCGTGTCGGGCAGTCACAAATCAGACTTCTGACTGCTGAACATCAGCAAGGTGAGCCATTGCAGTGTAAGATCTTCTGAACTAGCCAGAGATTATCCTGGCCTGCCGCAAGATGTCCTGGACCCCGGGGTATTTGGCAACGAATCACTGCACAACTTAGTTCAGGACAATGCACGGCACGTGTGTCATTTTAGCCTGTTTCGGTGCGCTCAGCAGATTGACACTGTTGTCGCACACCACTTTACCAACTGTCAAATTGAGCGGGGTTAGCCACTGATCGGCCTGTGTCCACAGAGCTGAAAGGAGTGCAGGACCGGTGTGGCTCTTGGCTTCCAGGTACAACAGCCACAGCCCAGCATGGCAACGTCTTACCTGGCACGTCGAATAGGTTCTGGGGAGCTTGGGGAGTGCAGCGGAAGAGGCGGTAGTAGTGGAAAAGGAGGAGTCAGCCATGGAGGATGGAGTACAAGGAGGAGAAGAAGAGGCAGGCCTGCATGCAATCCGTGGCGGTAACACCAAATCCACAAGGGTGCTACGAGTTACATGCTTGACGGCCGTTGGAAGGTTCACCCAGTGGGCAGTAAAAGTTATGTACCTTCCCTGCCCGTGTTCGCTAGACCACGTGTCTGTGGTCAGATGTATTTTGACACCGACACTATGTGCCAGAGATATATTAACTTGCCACTGAACGTGGCCATATAGTTCAGGGATGCCCTTCTGGGAGAAATATTTCCTTCGGGGGACCTTCCATTGTAGTGTGCCAATGGCCACAAATTTTCTAAAGGCCTCCGAGTCCACCAATTTATATGGCAGTAGTTGGCGGGCTAGCAGTTCTGACAAGCCTGCAGTCAGCCCTTGTGCAAGTGGATTATCCAGCGTCATAATTTTTTACACTTGAACATTTGAGCCACGGAAGCCTGCCTTGTGCGAGATGAACGCGACAACGGCACGGTAAAGGACAAATGGGAGGAGAGAGAAGAAGGAAAAGAGGCAGGATGTCGAGCGCTGGAAGTGTGACTTTGTGGGTTCTGACGGAGTTGCTCCCACTGGGCTTGGTGATGGGAGGCCAGGTGAGGGCTTACTGCGACTTGTGCGTTGACAGCACAGGCTGCAAATAGCAACACTATTATCAGCAGCTGACACGTTTAAAAAAAAAAAAGCCCACACTGCAGAGCCATGTGCCCGCATCCTGGGAGCACAAGATGTCACTGTGCATAGTGGATGGCTCACTCCAGATACATTTGCAGTCTGCTTTTTGCCTCCTGTGCAGTGCGAGTTCTGCCTGCTTCTCCTCCCTATCGGCTGCTCCGTCTCTCACTCTGAACGCCAGCTCCTCTTCCTTTCTTGTGGGTACCCACGTGTCATCCATCGACACATCATCATCGTCACCTTCACCACCACTGACATTAGAGCTCTCGGAGTAGGCAACAACAGCGGGAAGCACCCTCCTGGGGCTGATTTGGGTACTGTTGTCAGACCGCTGGGTAGAGCCGTTGCTACCTCCTCTTCCTGATCCGATGCCAAGAATGGCTGCACATTGGTAAGGTCTGGGAATAGAGGCGAAAATAATTCCTCTGACTGGAGTGGAGGGGCTATGGTGGTGGTGGTGGTGGTGGAGTCTTTGGGGGTGCACACAGCGGAGATTGAGGAGGGCGCAGATACAGAGGATGAGGAGGGTGCAGAAGTGGAAGGCTGAGTGAGCCACTCAACCAACCCTGGTGCGCCCTTTGAAGTTATCGCACGCACCTTCTCCAACTTCCTACTTATGCTCTGGCCTGGTGCACCTGCCCGACCCCTACCATCCCACCCCTCCCCACCAGGTGTATTGCAGCGCTTAATCAATATTTGGTGGAGGAAGGTATATAGCAATAGAACCCCTCAATCAGTATTTAGTGGAAGAAAGTATATGGCACCCCTCAATCAGTATTTGCCGGAAACAGGTATATGACACCCCTCAAGCAGTATTTTGTGGAAGCAGGTGTATCGTAGCCCTCAATCAGTATTTGATGGAAGAAGGTATATAGCAATAGCACCCCTCAATCAGTATTTAGTGGAAGAAGGTATATAGCACCCCTCAAACAGTATTTAGCGGAAACAAGTATATGGCACCCGTCAAGCAGTATTTTGTGAAAGCAGGTGTAACGCAGCCCTCAATCAGTATTTGGTGGAAGAAATAATATACAATTGGAATGTCGCACTAAAGAAACTCGGGCACCCACCAGGTGCACCTGTCCAATCGAGAACACTCACTCGAATAAAAAGGGATAAAATGGATAAAACTGGACAGAGCACTCAAAGAAACCCGGGACCATGTGTATATACAAAGAATATAGTTTTATTGAATTATACCATTGGGTCAGCAAACAATAAACAATAAATAAATGGCAGCCCAAAATATAGATGTTGATCCTGTATATAATATAATAGATAACAACACCATACGAATATGGATAATCCAATATATGCAGCTAAGCAGAAATAAAGCTATTTAGTGGAGACAGTACATATGTTCAAAAAATGACAGATCCAATAATCGATATATATTCGATAAAATATTCGGCCCAATAGCTATAGAAGGGATATATTTCCCCTAAAAAAATCGATAATAAAATCGATGATAAAAACGGTTCTATCTAATGTCCTGCAGAAAGACAGTCAACAGTGTCCAATGAATTATCGAAACCAAGAAACAATGTTCATATGGCGATTTGCCCACACCTGAAAACAGCGGTGTCCCGCTTAAGCAGGGTAGGTAGCTGCGTCCCGCTACTGAACAACTTGCAAGTAACTGTACCTTTGAATCGACTTGACCTTTTTGCCAGATCTCGAGATATATCCACTCCCCAAACGTGCCTCTGTTGTTTGTAGCACTATTTTATCGGGAGATTATTGCTGGTAAGGATCACTTTGGTGGACTTTCGTCAACACCTCTATATTCTCAACTTTCGTCGGTTTAAAGCAACACACCTCTGGTCGATGGCCGTCGATAGTTAGTACTCAGTCTTTCACTGCAGCAAAAGTGGGGGATGTAGCACCAGACGCATTTCGGGGTCCTAGTGTTCACTCCTTCCTCAGTGGTATCCAGCCCCCTCTCAAGTCCCCTCTTTTATAATGCACCTCCTGTTGGTTTCATGGTCTCATTGACTAATTGGCAGACGTCAAATCCGGCCTGACGATTTATTCAGGTGTCTATGATTATTAACCATTTCATGCATAGGAGAAAATTGTTGGCAGGAACAGAAAATAGGCAATATTCCTCCCTTAGCAATCAGCCAAAGATCCAATATTACGTACACTTATCCATACCGAACTTTTGAACATTCCATGAAAAAAAGGCATCTATGCACATTGCGTTTTTGATGCGGCATATATGCGTTTTTCTTTTTTTGCATATAAAACTGTAGGGCTCCTCATATCCCATTGGTCTAATGAATGTTCTAATCAAATGTTTGATATACTTACAGTACAGACCAAAAGTTTGGACACACCTTCTCATTCAAAGAGTTTTTTTTATTTTCATGACTATGAAAATTGTAGATTCACACTGAAGGCATCAAAACTATGAATTAACACATGTGGAATTATATACATAACAAAAAAGTGTGAAACAACTGAAAATATGTCATATTCTAGGTTCTTCAAAGTAGCCACCTTTTGTTTTGATTACTGCTTTGCACACTCTTGGCATTCACTTGATGAGCTTCAAGAGGTAGTCACCTGAAATGGTCTTTCAACAGTCTTGAAGGAGTTACCAGAGATGCTTAGCACTTGTTGGCCCTTTTGCCTTCACTCTGCGGTCCAACTCACCCAAACCATCTTGATTGGGTTCAGGTCCGGTGACTGTGGAGACTGTCATGGTCAAATAGCCCTTACACAGCCTGGAGGTGTGTTTGGGGTCATTGTCCTGTTGAAAAATAAATGATGGTCCAACTAAACGCAAACCGGATGGAATAGCATACCGCTGCAAGATGCTGTGGTAGCCATGCTGGTTCAGAATGCCTTCAATTTTGAATAAATCTCCAACAGTGTCACCAGCAAAGCACCCCCACACCATCACATCTCCTCCTCCATGCTTCACGGTGGGAACCAGGCATGTAGAGTCCATCCGTTCACCTTTTCTGCGTCGCACAAAGACACGGTGGTTGGAACCAAAGATCTCAAATTTGGACTCATCAGACCAAAGCACAGATTTCCACTGGTCTAATGTCCATTCCTTGTGTTCTTTAGCCCAAACAAGTCTCTTCTGCTTGTTGCCTGTCCTTAGCAGTGGTTTCCTAGCAGATATTCTACAATGAAGGCCTGATTCACACAGTCTCCTCTTAACAGTTGTTCTAGAGATGTGTCTGCTGCTAAAACTCTGTGTGGCATTGACCTGGTCTCTAATCTGAGCTGCTGTTAACCTGCGATTTCTGAGGCTGGTGACTCGGATGAACTTATCCTCCGCAGCAGAGGTGACTCTTGGTCTTCCTTTCCTGGGGCGGTCCGCATGTGAGCTAGTTTCTTTGTAGCGCTTGATGGTGTTTGTGACTGCACTTGGGGACACTTTCAAAGTTTTCCCAATTTTTTGGACTGACTGAACTTCATTTCTTAAAGTAATGATGGCCACTCGTTTTTCTTTACTTAGCTGATTTTTTCTTGCCATAATACAAATTTTAACAGTCTATTCGGTAGGACTATCAGCTGTGTATCCACCTGACTTTTCCACAATGCAACTGATGGTCCCAATCCTATTTATAAGGCAAGACATCCCACTTATTAAACCTGACAGGGCACATCTGTGAAGTAAAAACCATTTCAGGTGACTATCTCTTGAAGCTCATCAAGAGAATGCCAAGAGTGTGCAAAGCAATAATCAAAGCAAAAGGTGGCTACTGTGAAGAACCTAGAATATGACATATTTTCAGTTGTTTCACACTTTTTTGTTATGTATTGTTGAGGAAGGGTGGCAGGTATGCATAGATGTATATGCATGCCTACTGGGGCATGCATATATATATATGTATTAGCGGTGCATAATGTTCCCCTCAGAGGGCGATGTGCGCAGATGTGCCCAGCACCTGCGCCCATCCGCCTCTGATATTCCCCAGGGGCTCATTCATGCCCCTGTGGGAATTTATATATATGTGCCCCCTTAATATAATATGCCCCCTTATCATATAAATTTATATATGCCCCCTGAATCATATAATGCCCCCTTATCATATAAAGATGCCCCCTGAATATTCATATAATGCCCCCTTATATCATATAAATCCCCCCCCTACATGGACCCAGATGCATCAATGTGAATGTGCCCCAAGCATTCACATTGATGTAATCTGGGTGAAGGTGCCAGGATGACCGGACAAGGTCCGGTCATTCTGGTGAACTCAAAGGATTCAAATTCTAAAGAATTTGAATCCTTTTGTTCTAATTATCTGCAACCCTGCTGGAGATAATTAAGCATAATAGAGAGAGAGAGGAGATACCTCCGCTCCCTCTATTATGTGCATTCCGGCATCGCAATTACCATTGCGATGTCCGGAATGCTGAGAGCTACAGGCGGGAGATCAAAGGATCTCCCGCCTGTCAGCAAGTGCACACGACCCTGCGGCGCACGTCATCTCACCGCGCCGGCCCACGTGTCCTTCACAGTGGTGCGCGGCCATATAAGTCCGGCAGGCCCTGCACTAAGAGAAAAGAGAGCCGGCCGCCCACCCTCCCTGAAGGATCATCCCCACAGGACGACGAGCATCCCCTAGGCAACGAGCTGGAAGGACTAAGTATCCCTCCCCACTCCAACGAATTAACCCCACTAGATTAACCCCACCAACGACCCCCCATTACCTTAACCCCACTATCCCACCAACGAACCCCCATTAACCCCACTATCCCACCAACGAACCCCCACTTCTCCCCATAACCCTATAACTCAACCCTATAACCCTCTATATCCCTGGTTAACCCTTACAGTTAGCCCCCCCTGATTTACCCTGTTAACCCCTGGCAACCCCTGATACCCTACCCCCTTATTATACCCTTGATCCCTACCACTATCCCACCAACGTTTTACCCTTTAAATCCCTGACCCCATACAGCCCCTTGTAACCCTATTGCCCTGATTTACCCTAGTCCCTGCCCTGATACCCTTACTACCCTGTAATATTTCATAGTTAACCCTCGTCGTACCCCATAGGGATAGTATATAGAACCAGGTGGGTGGGCTGTGAATATACTTGTATGTGTGAATTGTATAGATAGTTTATGGGTGGAATTTGGGAACGGGTAGTGTAGTTTAGGATTGTATTTGTGTAGTGCTGGGTATTTACTATACATCGTGTGCGTCAGGCGATAATAAATACCGTAATATTTGTACCCTTTGTGTAGCGTGTACTTGTTAGTGGTAGTGAGTTAGTAAGGCGCATGCAGCTAGTGTAGTGATTAGTGTAGAGTATAGCAAAGGTATTGTTGTTGTTATTATTATTATAAAGGCATAAATAGGCGGAGCCATCAATAGACGGCTCCTCCTATTTATGAATATTAATCATCAATATTCGCATAATATTGGTGATTAATATTCCCCCTTTACATGTATATAATTCCACATGTGTTAATTCATAGTTTTGATGCCTTCAGTGTGAATCTACAATTTTCATAGTCATGAAAATAAAGAAAACTCTTTGAATGAGAAGGTGTGTCCAAACATTTGGTCTGTACTGTATGTGTATGCACAATCTCGTTGCCTAGAGTTCCTTCAATCACATGTAGAATACAAAAATAAAATATTATAAAACCAATAAAAAAAAATTATTTCAAATTAAGCATAGATCATGTTAAAATGTATAAATAATTACAAAATAGTTACAAATATTAAAATTACAAGATAGTTATAAAAAGAGACTTGCTTCAAAATATGTATTGTTTGCTGACCCAATGGTATAATTCAATAAGACTATATTCTTTGTGTATACACATGGTCCCAGGTTTTCTTTGAGTGCTCTGTCCAGTTTTACCCATTTGGTGGAAGAAGGTATATAGCAATAGCACCCCTCAATCAGAATTTAGTGGAAGAAGTTATATGGCACCCCTCAATCAGTATTTGGCAGAAACAGATATATGGCGCCCCTCAATCAGTATTTTGTGGAAGAAGGTATATAGTAATAGCGACCCTCAATCAGTATATTGTGGAAAAAGGTATATAGCATCCCTCAATCAGTGTCTGGCAGAAACAGGTATATAGCACCCCTCAATCAGGATTTTGTGGAAGAAGGTATATGGCACCCCTCAATCAGGATTTGGCAGAAACAGGTATATGGCACCCCTCAATCAGTATTTTGTGGAAGCAGGTGTATTGCAGCCCTCAGTCAGTATTTGGTGGAAGAAGGTATATAGCACCCCTCAATCAGTGTTTGGCGGAAACAGGTATATAGCACTCCTCAATCAGGATTTTGTGGAAGAAGGTGTATAGCACCCCTCAATCAGTATTTGGCGGAAACAGGTATATGACACCCCTCAATCAGTATTTTGTGGAAGCAGGTGTGACGCAGCCCTCGATCAGTATTTGGTGGAAGAAGGTATATAGCAATAGCACCCCTCAGTCAGTATTTTGTGGAAGAAGGTATATAGCACCCCTCAATCAGTATTTAGAAGAAACAGGTATATAGCACCCCTCAAGCAGTAGTTGGCGGAAACAGATATATGGCACCCTTCAATAAGTATTTTGTGGAAGTAGGTATATGGCATCCCTCAATCAATATTTGGTGGAAACAGGTATATGGCACCCCTCAATCAGTATTTTGTGAAAGAAGGAATATAGCAATAGCACCTCTCAATCAGTATTTTGTAGAAGAAGGTGTATAGCACCCCTCAATCATTATTTTTGCAGAAACTGGTATATAGCACCCCTCAATCAGTATTTGGCAGAAACAGGTATATGGCACCCCTCAATCAGTATTTTGTGGAAGCAGGTGTATTGCAGCCCTCAGTCAGTATTTGGTGGAAGAAGGTATATAGCACCCCTCAATCAGTGTTTGGCGGAAACAGGTATATAGCACTTCTCAATCAGGATTTTGTGGAAGAAGGTGTATAGCACCCCTCAATCAGTATTTGGCGGAAACAGGTATATGGCACCCCTGAATCAGTATTTTGTGGAAGCAGGTGTGTCACAGCACTCAATCAGTATTTGGTGGAAGAAGGTATATAGCAATAGCACCCCTCAGTCAGTATTTTGTAGAAGAATGTATATGGCACCCCTCAATCAGTATTTGGCGGAAACAGGTATATAGCACCCTTCAATCAGTATTTAGCAGAAAATGGTATATAGCACCCCTCAATCAGTATTTGGCGGAAACAGGTATATGGCACCCCTCAATTAGTATTTTGTGGAAGCTGGTGTATCGCAGCCCTCAATCAGTATTTGGTGGGAGAAGGTATATAGCAATAGCACTCCTCAGTCTGTATTTTTTGGAAGAAGGTATATGGCACCCCTCAATCAGTATTTGGCAGAAACAGATATATAGCACCTCTTAATCAGTATTTAGCGGAAAAAGTTATATAGCACCCCTCAATCAGTATTTGGCAGAAACAGGTATATGGCACCCCTTAAGAAGTATTTTGTGAAAGTGATTTGGATCTGATCAACCTCAGATTAAACTGGTCATCTGCCGTTGAGCCTAATTAGTAGAATGTGTGCACGCCGGAAGAACACACTGACACACACTGTTCAGTTGGAGCACTTCCTAGATTCTCTTTCTTTAATAGGGCAGGGTGATGCCTTATATAGGACACACAACATAGGTTAACAGTTCATGATTGGCTGGTTCCATATAAGGTCGTCTTCTCCCAGGTTCCTTATCTCGTGTGCACAAGGTGTGTCCCAGATGGAGGAGTCATCTTAGTTTCTGTAAGCTTCACTAGGGGGAGGAGAGGAAGAGCTGGCAACCATTTTGAGTAAGGAATGTATAGGCAAGTGAGATGAGCATTTTATAATTCCCTCACGGTCCCTCACAGTCCCCCCTTAAAATGCTGTTTTACTGTCCCTAGATTAATTTTCCTATCACATCTGTCTATATATGTGCCTAGGAACTCTTTTAGACGAGTGATGGCTTGTCCATCACCCCTCTTGTTACAGTCTTTGCCCATAGAATAGTCAGATGTCTGTCCCTTATGGCCGAATGACTCGATAATTAACTGGAAGTGACTGTAAGGGAGTGTAGGGTTTTCCTGTTTTGGTGTCATCATATTAGAGGAAGGTAGGTGTGGTTACCTCAACAGTCTTCTCTATCATTTTCCGGATACAAGGCAGGACACAACACACTACCAATTCTAGAATAACCAGGATTATTAGAACCATAATCCCTATTTGGGCAAGGATCTTCTGCCACCCATTCATCCAACTAAAGTACTGGTCCCAAGGGTCAATAATCCCTGAGTTCCTTTTTAGTTAGTAGCATAGTAACATAGTAACATAGTACATAGTACATAAGGCCGAAAAAAGACATTTGTCCATCCAGTTCGGCCTGTCATCCTGCAAGTTGATCCAGAGGAAGGCAAAAAAAAACTGTGAGGTAGAAGCCAATTTTCCTCACTTTAAGGGAATAAAAATTCCTTCCCGACTCCAATCAGGCAATCAGAATAAATCCCTGGATCAACGATCTCTCTCTAGTAGCTATAGCCTGTAATATTATTACGCTCCAGAAATACATCCAGGCCCCTCTTGAATTCCTTTATTGTACTCACCATCACCACCTCCTCAGGCAGAGAGTTCCATAGTCTCACTACTCTTACTGTAAAGAATCCTCTTCTATGTTTGTGTACAAACCTTCTTTCCTCCAGACGCAGAGGATGTCCCCTCGTCACAGTCACAGTCCTGGGAATGAATAGATGATGGGAGAGATCTCTGTACTGACCTCTGATATATTTATACATATTAATTAGATCTCCCCTCAGTCGTCTTTTTTCTAAAGTGAATAACCCTAATTTTGATAATCTTTCAGGGTACTGTAGTTGCCCCATTCCAGTTATTACTTTAATTGCCCTCCTCTGGACCCTCTCCAGCTCTGCTATGTCTGCCTTGTTTATAGGAGCCCAGAACTGTACACAGTACTCCATGTGTGGTCTGACTAGCGATTTGTAAAGTGGTAGGACTATGTTCTCATCACGGGCATCTATGCTCCTTTTGATGCAACCCATTATCTTATTGGCCTTGGCAGCAGCTGCCTGACACTGTTTTTTGCAGCTTACTTTGCTGTTTATTAAAATTCCTAGATCTTTTTCCATGTCAGTGTTACTGAGTGTTTTACCATTTAATAAGTACGGGTGACTTGCATTAATCCTTCCCATGTGCATAACTTTACATTTGTCAGTGTTAAACCTCATCTGCCACTTATCTGCCCAAGCCTCCAATCTATCCAGATCGCTCTGTAGTAGTTCTATTGACAAGTCCTCCAACTTTTTAATGGCTAAAGTGACTTTCCCATTTGGACCAGTATTGTCAGGAATATACGAACAGCATACACCAGCATTAGGGAGCATCTTACAGACCCGACTTTTCTCTGCCAGAACCATGTCTAGAGCTAGTCTATTTTGAAATGTCATCTGTGAGGTGGCTTCCAATTGTTCTGCTAGGCCTTTTAGAGCATCCCTAGTGTAGTTCACGAACCTCTGCTGGTTGTAGTATATGTAGTTTATCCAATTGACATTTTTGTTGATGGTAATTATGGGAATCAAGGAATCAAATCCTGCCTTTACTTGATCTCTGGCTTTAAATTAATTTGGCACCCTCCTCAAAACTCCAATGGTATCTATATATGTGTATATATATATATATATATATATATATATATATATACAGTGAGTGCAGAATTATTAGGCAAATGAGTATTTTGACCACATCATCCTCTTTATGCATGTTGTCTTACTCCAAGCTGTATAGGCTCGAAAGCCTACTACCAATTAAGCATATTAGGTGATGCGCATCTGTAGTGTCCCACTAGGTATGGGTGGGCACTACACAAGGGTCAATTGGTGTGCGCGTTACTCCTACTCACAAGGAACAGAAATGTCATATCTAATTCTGCATTTAATGTATGTTTTAATGTGTTGTTATATGCAATGTACCCCTGTATGATGCAACAGCAGGCCTAGTTGGGTGTAGTTAGACATCCCAGACACTAGAGGGAGATAGGGAGCCCCTAGTATAAATGTCCAGGCCCAGACAGGGAGAGTTAGTGCAGAGTCAGGAGTCTGAGAAGACAGAGGCCAGTAAGCCTGCTCCTGACATGCAGCTGGATAGCCCTGGCTGCTAGTGATGTCCAGGAGGCTGTTGAGAAGCTCCAGCCTGCCTGAGAACAAGAGAGCCTAAGTTAGCTCTGAAGATACCCCAGTTGCAGGAATCAACCTCCTGGGAGAAACCTACAGTTATCCACCTGATAGGAGGAGGCGACCCAGGGTAAGCTAAGTGACCCTGATGGGCAGAGGACCTTAGAAAAGTGTAGCAAGAATCTAATACCTGAGGAAGAAAGTAACCAAGGATTTAAGCCACTCTTTTAGGCATCCGGGCCTTGGGAAATAGAGCCAGAGCAGGAGTTCTAGAAAGGACACTGTACATTGATTCTGAGGAAAGGTACAACCTGCTGCTGAGTGCTTGTGGAGTTTACCCTCTGCGTATCTTGCATGACTATTGCCTGCCATATTGTGAATGAGCCCCCTTGTGGAACTGTAATATAAAGACTGTACTACACCTGCTGTACAAAGTTGGATTGTCCAGTAAAGTTTACGTTTGGTTCACTGTATACTTGTGTACCTCCATCATTCCAACCACCAACCGGCGTGCCACCGTCCAAAGGCACTGGCGTCACGAATACCACAGGGACCTTGCCCCAGGCACACAAAATACCTGTAACATCCCGGGCACCTCAACTACCATCAGGCCTGGTCCCTATCTACAGAGCGTGCCCCAGAGGAACTGTGTCTACCTCTCCTTCACTGCCACGCGCCTGCCCAGGGTTCTTCAAATATAGTGAGTACCCTCGATTGCCCATAACTGTGACCTCACTTCGTCATACCCTGCAGGTCTGGCGTGTTGCACATCTCTGTAATGAGAAGGGGTGTGGTCTAATGACATCAACACCCTATATCAGGTGTGCATAATTATTAGGCAACTTCCTTTCCTTTGGCAAAATGGGTCAAAAGAAGGACTTGACAGGCTCAGAAAAGCCAAAAATAGTGAGATATCTTGCAGAGGGATGCAGCACTCTTAAAATTGCAAAGCTTCTGAAGCGTGATCATCGAACAATCAAGCGTTTCATTCAAAATAGTCAACAGGGTCGCAAGAAGCGTGTGGAAAAGCCAAGGCGCAAAATAACTGCCCATGAACTGAGAAAAGTCAAGCGTGCAGCTGCCAAGATGCCACTTGCCACCAGTTTGGCCATATTTCAGAGCTGCAACATCACTGGAGTGCCCAAAAGCACAAGGTGTGCAATACTCAGAGACATGGCCAAGGTAAGAAAGGCTGAAAGACGACCACCACTGAACAAGACACACAAGCTGAAACGTCAAGACTGGGCCAAGAAATATCTCAAGACTGATTTTTCTAAGGTTTTATGGACTGATGAAATGAGAGTGAGTCTTGATGGGCCAGATGGATGGGCCCGTGGCTGGATTGAGAGCTCCAGTCCGACTCAGACGCCAGCAAGGTGGAGGTGGAGTACTGGTTTGGGCTGGTATCATCAAAGATGAGCTTGTGGGGCCTTTTTGGGTTGAGGATGGAGTCAAGCTCAACTCCCAGTCCTACTGCCAGTTTCTGGAAGACACCTTCTTCAAGCAGTGGTACAGGAAGAAGTCTGCATCCTTCAAGAAAAACATGATTTTCATGCAGGACAATGCTCCATCACACGCGTCCAAGTACTCCACAGCGTGGCTGGCAAGAAAGGGTATAAAAGAAGAAAATCTAATGACATGGCCTCCTTGTTCACCTGATCTGAACCCCATTGAGAACCTGTGGTCCATCATCAAATGTGAGATTTACAAGGAGGGAAAACAGTACACCTCTCTGAACAGTGTCTGGGAGGCTGTGGTTGCTGCTGCACGCAATGTTGATGGTGAACAGATCAAAACACTGACAGAATCCATGGATGGCAGGCTTTTGAGTGTCCTTGCAAAGAAAGGTGGCTATATTGGTCACTGATTTGTTTTTGTTTTGTTTTTGAATGTCAGAAATGTATATTTGTGAATGTTGAGATGTTATATTGGTTTCACTGGTAAAAATAAATAATTGAAATGGGTATATATTTGTTTTTTGTTAAGTTGCCTAATAATTATGTACAGTAATAGTCACCTGCACACACAGATATCCCCCTAAAATAGCTAAAACTAAAAACAAACTAAAAACTACTTCCAAAAATATTCAGCTTTGATATTAATGAGTTTTTTGGGTTCATTGAGAACATGGTTGTTGTTCAATAATAAAATTAATCCTCGAAAATACAACTTGCCTAATAATTCTGCACTCCCTGTATATATATATATATATATATATATATATATCAAAAACTCCCTCCTGGGTAACTTCCCTTTTCCTTTGTTTGTTTTCTGCCATAGGGGCCTTCTCTCCTAGGATGTGAAAGGGCATAATGGACTTTGCCAGAGCATATTCACCAGTCTAGTTACCTTCTATTCGGGTTCTGATTTTCATGTTCCCACAGATCCAATAGATGTCACCAAGGGATTGCACCTGATTATGTGTCTCTTTTCCTGTCAGGTCACTATAGGTGGAACAGTACCCTATTGTGAAGTTCCCTAAGAACCTTTTCCCTTTCCCATAGTTTGTGTAGCAGGTGTAATGACATGAGGTTCTAGGGAATTAACAGGTGGACTTGTTGCCAGTCTGAAGTTTTGTACATATATTTTATCTGAAACTTCCCTTTTCTGCCTCTGGTTCCCCCTGCTATCCAAGCACCAAGAATATATGTACCTGCGTCCCCAGGACTGAGGTTTTCTATGTTTAGTGTAAGGTTCATGCTCGCCCCAGTCTTTGGTTTGGCTGAATGTTTCTGTGGGGGCTTCTTAGTGCGACCTGGATCGCATTTTGCACATATGGCACATGACTTGCAGTATCTGTCTGTCACTGAAGTTATCCCAGGGGCCACATAAAGTTTGTTGATCAAGTCATTCATCAATCCCTTAGATAGGTGTGTAACCCCATATGCCCACTGGACCACCGCTGGGTATAATGTCTGTGGGAGGCAGAGTCTCTTTCCTATACCCCAGATGCCGTCTTCCTGTGCATAAGGGGAGTAGGGGCCCATTGTGGAATTTGTATTCCTGCCTTCCAAGGCTAAATCTCCCTCTTGTGTAAGTGCAGGTTAAACATAGATATAAGATGAATAAGTATACAAAATACATAATTTCCCCCCTTTTGTAAATAATTTCAGGTATTGAAGTAATAGTGTACAGAAAAATCTATTTGCCTCCCCCATCAACACTACATGTGGCCTCCCACTTGGTCTGGGGTGATTCTCAGCTGCCCTCTAATATAGGGTGTGCTTGGGGACCACATACTTTATCATGTGGTAAGATAAAAGTGACAGGTGGCAGCCGAACCAGGGTGCATGTTCCAGAGGCCCCAAGAGGGATCCACTTGTAGGCTGTGACTCCACAGGCAAATGAAAGGTCATTAGTCATCTCCCATGCTACAACAAATTGACAGGAGTAATTTAAACCTGGTTCTATTATGGACCCGTTATTGTAACCCCTGCAGTCACCTTCACTGCCTAGAGGAAAGAACTAGTGTTCCCATGACTGGTTGTGGAGGGTTCTGACTAGCCCCTGCATACTGCCTCAGTCTCTTCTAAAAGTTCAAAGGAGACCTGGAAAGTGAACCCTAATTTTCCCAAATGAAGTTGTGGCACTTTTTTTTCTAGCTTACTTCTGTCCATCAAAATCCCACACCCGTACTGTTCAATCCTTCTGAGCAGTGGCATTTGCTTGCCACCAAGGGGCCTCTACCCACCCAGCTATGGGAAGGACCACTTCTGTGGAGTTATATTTTTGGTCATCCTGTCCCTCTCTCCTCTTTGAGGCAAACGGCCATCAAGACATATGGGCAAGTTCATAAAAAGTCAGAGGAATTGAAAGAAAAGGCATAGTCCTTGAGCTCACAGGGCTGTGGGTACAAATCCAGCAATTCCTAAGATTCAAGTTTCAATGCAATATTTGGTTATATTTAACCACGTCCCCTTTCAACATCTCATTAAGAGTCCATATTCTTGGCACCAAGATCAACAGTCACACAAGGGGAATGAGAGGCATCATCTCTTCCAGTTTCAATACTCAAAACGTTCTTGAAATGCCTGGACCCAAGCTGTTTACCTGTAGTGGCAGTTGTGAAGAATACTTGGAAGGGTTAATTAAATTGGGGGTCGAGGCTTTTCCTGGCATGTCTCCTCAGGACCACCCAGTATCCTGGTTCCAAAGAGTGGCTCCCTTCATTACTATTTGGATCTTAGGTAGCTGTATGTAGTCCACCTGCATCTCTGAAACAGGTAATCGGGTCTCGTAGTGCTCTTCCTGGGTACTCGGGTAGGCTTACCAGGGTTATGCCTTGCACATTTAAGGCATACCTGCACAACTTTTTCTCAGCCGCATTCTGAAACCCTGTGTCAAGGAAGGTGTACAGAAAACTAGAAGACACAAAATGAAGATCCGACTGACTGGATCCAAAACGAAGGAACCAAAGGGAAAGCCCTGCAACAGACCTGGCTCTCTCCCAAACTGCTCAGCCTATGCAAAAATCTCAATGGTAGATGATCGCATATCCTCGTTCCTCGACTGTATAACACCTGAACACCCTATAATAGTGAGGGGACACGACCACCAGCTCCCTACACTTGATACGGAGGGAGTCAGGGTCACCTTGGATCCAGCAAACAGGAAAACACAAATGAATGAACAAAACTTATCTGTAGAAGACTCAGTAGTAGCATCCAGCATGCACACACGCCAGGAAGTTGTATAAACCGCAAAGTGATGCAGTATGGGAAGGGATTTAAAGGGATGCAATCAGTGCAACTACATGACAGCTGAGAGAGGCTAACGAGATGAGAAAACGAAAGCAAAACAAAAGGAACCTCAAGCAGGAGGTTCTGAAGAACATCTGACAGAGCTTCTCAGATGTCTGGTGGTGACACCCTGGGGCAAACTAGTTCTGTAACTGAAGGTATGAAGTTATGGACCACTGACTGGGACAAGGCGGCCATCATGAAAAACAAACAACAGAGCAGACAGACCTTAGTGCGTATACGCCAGGACCCTCCTTCTCCTTGTATGGCACCTCCCTCTATCCATCCATACTTATGATGGGATGTCTGGTTCTAGAGGGTCTATAGCAGTTCTACTTCTATTGAGGGCATGACCGATGGGGCAGCCACCATCAAGGGGAGTAATGCTACCTTTCTGGCCGCCTGATCTGACAATGTATTCATCAGAGTTTCAGCGGGTCTGCTCTTTGGTGTATGCTGACACCTTCACCATGGCTGCCCTTTTATGTAATATCAGTCCAATAACTGTCGTACAACCTCAGCATTCTAAGTTTACCTACAGAGCTCAAGAAACTGCAGCTCTGCCAAATGGCTCCAAAGTCATGTGCTACACCAAATGCGTACCTGAAGTCCATATGGATGTTCACCTCTTTTCCATTACGCAGATTACACGTTACAGTGATGGCCTTCAGCTCCACATCTTGTGTCAAGCAACTAGAAGGGAGTGGTTTCTGTATCACTGCCTCACAAGTTTGGACTATGGCATACCCGGTGACAAATCTTCTTTGGTCTTTGTCCCATGATCTCGAGCCATCTCTAAAATACTCAGCAGAAAGATTATTGAGTGGTACACCAGGAATGTTTTCATACCTATCAATACAATCATATTTTTGTGTCATGTTACCTGGGCATTCCTCACTGAATAATTGGACAATTAGAGACTGGATGTCAACTTGTTCTTCGCTTTCTCCATGCCCCCCCCCCCCCCCTTTTTTTCCAACTACACGAGCAGCAAGGTGGTTGGGTTCAGAATATTGCAACATTTAACTAGATTGGAGGGTAAGAGAAGTGAAACCTCATATCTGATGAATCTAACCTCGGAAAGGTGTCTGGGCTAGCTGTAGCCAGGTGTCTGGTTTGGTAAAATTTCAGACACCGCATGGAGCACTTGCAGCTTTTTAACAGGTTCAGCTGCAGACACAACTGTTCATGAACAAACGTAGATCCTATGGTTACAGGGTGCAGAACCACTGAGTACTACCCCAAATCTATTTGGAACACACGAGGTTCCACACAGACATAACAAGGAACCGACACAGCATTCAACGTAGAACAAACATAGAAACATCATCTGGGGACAGACACAAAGAAACATTTCCAATACATTAACACACACAATTTCCTTTAACTAACAAACAAAAGGTTTTCCTGGAGTTCCATACACATTATATGAAAACACATAAAACACACGTGATTATTAACTCTCTCTAAACACTCAGTGTCTTATCAATCATTCACATTTGGCCTTGTCTACAAACCTCACACACACAAACAATCAATTTATGACGACAACACTTCAGCTACACATTACATTATCCCTTTTTAGTCATAAGGTCACTCCACTCACAGCTACTTACCCCCACTGTCTCCCTTCATACAAGTATCCAGCTTTCCTGTAACTCAACAATCCATTCACACACAGATATTCAGGGAGAAAGAAACATATTAAAAACACAATTTCTGGCTAATAATGGACAAACAGGAACGTAAAACAGATACAATAATATAAAAAATTAAACAAAATGATTACAATGCCACGTGGACTTACTGATATATATAAGGGATATCACAAACTATATACAAACATCATCATTAAAATTACTTATTAGTTGGGTACAAATTTAAGAATACAGTTGTCTCTTTTTAATTCACATGGCACATTCCCCTTAAAAATAATTTGTAATTGGGAAATAAATAATCAGTCTCTACTCTGATTCTTCTTGTTTACAATCTATAGTAAACAAAATGAAGACAATTCATAGCCATCACTTCAAACCTCAGTTTAATTATTAAATTCACTATATATCCACCTTTCCTACTCTCTCTTGTACGGTTTGAGGTGGCACCAAGGGCAATCTATAGGATCTCGTCCATCCTCTCTTTCTCGCTCTTACACCTCCTCTATTAACTAGCCCGGGGGTTCCTCCACCTGATTATGAATGTTCAGTCTAATTACCTGAAGGTGTGGGGCTACCGGGTTAATATCTTTTAACCCTATGAGGTCTTTTGGGTATCCCCCTTAAACAACCTTCACTAATCCCCAACCTTTCTTATGGACACTAAACATTAACTCCACAAACACATTCAGGATATGACATGCTATTTTATCGAGTTCGTCAGGAGTATTCCCAAACTTTTACAGTTTGTCTATTTTCCCCGCTGCCACTTTCTTATGGCGCGTATCATTTTTCACGCTGCCACTTTCTTATGGTGCGTATTTTTTTATTTTTATCCCAACACACTCTCTTAAACCAGAGACAGTCGTACTACTTATCTTCTGGCAAAGGACTCTTTGTGTCACCCTCAGTGACGGAGCCGGAAACAGCAGACAATATACACACAAATCAACCGGCAGATGACCCGTAATGACAGGTGAATTCAACCTAGACTCTGAGAAAGTACATTTACCTGTCTTTAGTGGCCTTCAACAGCCGACCAAGACTACAACCCCACCGAACCACACCATGGGGATACACAGGTAAGGAACAAAATTACACAATCTCTTACCGTGTTCGGAGGTGATAAGGCTCCGTCCCCGTCCATGGTTTAGATGGTGTCACGGTCCCTGTTGGTCACAACTCAGAGTCCCTGATTTGGATCTGATCAACGTCAGATTAAAGTGGTCATTTGCTTGGTGATGCCTTATATAGAACACACAACATAGGTTTACATAGGCAATGTACTATAGTACATTAGGCAGTTCATGATTGGCTGGTTCCATATAAGGTCGTCTTCTCCCAGGGTCCTTATCTTGTGTGCACATGGTGGGTCCCAGATGGAGGAGTCATCTTAGTTTCTGTAAGCTTCATTCGGGGGAGGAGAGGAAGAGCTGGCAACCATTTTGAGTAAGGAATGCATAGGCAAGTGAAATGAGCATTTTATAATTCCCTCACGGTCCCTCACAGAAGGTGTATCGCAGCCCTCAATCAGTATTTGGTGGAAGAAGGTATACAACAACAGCACCCCTCAATCAGTATTTTGTGGAAGAAGGTATATGGCACCCCTCAATCAGTATTTGGCAGAAACAGGTATATAGCACCCCTCAATCAGTATTTGGTGGAAACAGGTATATGGCACCCCTCAATCAGTATTTAGTGGAAGAAGGTATATGGCACCATTCAATTAGTATTTGGCGGAAACAGGTATATGGCACCCCTCAATCAGAATTGTGTGAAAGCATGTGTATTGCAGCCCTCAATCAGTATTTGGTAGAAGAATGTATATAGCAATAGCACCCATCAATCAGTATTTTTGGGAAGAAGGTATATAGCACCCCATAATCAGTATTTGGCGGAAACAGGTATATGGCACCCCTCAATCAGTATTTTGTGGAAGCAGGTGTATTGTAGCCCTCAATCAGTATTTGGTGGAAGAAAGTATATAGCAATAGCACCCCTCAATCAGTATTTTGTGGAAGAAGGTATATGGCATCCCTCAATCATTATTTGGTGGAAACAGGTTATAGCACCTTTCAATCAGTATTTGGCGGAGACAGGTATATGGCACCCCTCAAGCAGTATTTTGTGGAAGCAGGTGTATCGCATCCCTCAATCAGTATTTGGTGGAAGAGGGTATATAGCAATAGCACCCCTCAATCAGTATTTTGTAGAAGAAGGTATATGGCACCCTTCAATCAGTATTTGGCGGAAACAGGTATATAGCATACCTCAATCAGTATTTGGTAGAAATAGGTATATGGAACCCCTCAATCAGTATTTTGTGGAAGAAGGTATATAGCTATAGCACCTCTAAATCAGTATTTTATTGAAGAAGTTATATAGCACCCCTTAATCAGTATTTGGCAGAAACTGGTATATAGCACCCCTCAATCAGTATTTGGGGGGAACAGTTATATAGCATCCCTCAATCAGGATTTTGTGGAAGAAGGTATATAGCACCCCTCAATTATTATTTGGCGGAAACAGGTATATGGCACCCCTCAATTAGTATTTAGTGGAAGCAGGTGTATCACAGCCCTCAATCAGTATTTGGTGGAAGAAGGTATACAGCAATAGCACCTCTTAATCAGTATTTAGTGTAAGAAGGTATATGCACCCCTCAATCAATATTTGGCGGAAACAGGTATATAGCACCCCTAAATCAGTATTTGGCAGAAACAGGTATATGGCACCCCTCAATCAGTGTTTTGTGGAAGAGGGTGTATCACAGCCATTAATCAGTATTTGGTGGAAGAAGGTATATAGCAATAGCAACCCTCAATCAGTATTTGGCTTAAACAGGTATATAACACCCCTCAATCAGTATTTGACGGAAACAGGTATAATCAGTATTTTGTGGAAGAAGGTATATAGCACCCCTCATCCAGTATTTGGCGGAAACAGGTATATGGCACCCCTCAATCAGTATTTTATGGAAGCAGTTGTATCGCAGCCCTTAATCAGTATTTGGTGGAAGAAGGTATATAGCAATAGAACCCCTCAATAAGTATTTTGTGGAAGAAGGTATATGGCACCTCTCAATCAGTATTAGGCGGAGACAGGTATATAGCACCCCTGAATCAGTATTTGGCGGAAACTGGTATATGACACCCCTCAATCTGGATTTTGTAGAAGAAGGTATATAACAGCCCTCAAGCAGTTTTTTTGGGGCAACAGGTATATCACACCCGTTGCAATTAGTTACTCCAATAGCGTTTTTCCCTCTATCTAGCTGCGTTATCGCAGCAGAACCGCACAAAACTGCTGCACAATACAAATACACTATAATATAATGTCTATGTTAAAAAGTATATTATAAGTACATCACACCCCTCTATATCACACCTATCAATTGCACACCTATGCCAGTCCTTAAAGAGACTTGTGGCCCTATTAGCTAGTGTTTGGTGTCCCTAACAGTCTGTCCCTGCTCCAAAATGAAACCTCTCCCTACACTGGCAAAACACAGAATGTAAAATGGCTGCCAGATCGGGTTCTGTTATAGTGTTGGGGGTGTATCCATGTGCTGAAACATCTCAATTGGCTGTCCTGTCCCACCTGATGTAGGTGTCATTGCTCAAAGTTCGGCGCTATGCAAAACAATATGGCGCGTGCGAATATCGCCATATGTTCACATATTCGGCGGATTGCGAACTTGCAAAGTTTGCCGTGAAACGACCGCTGAGCGAACCGCAAAGCAATCTCTAGTCACAGCCATATTACTCTTCATATGTAGATAAATGTGGAGGAGGATTGCGCTGCAGGAGAAAAATCTTCTTGTAAATATAAGTTCCTTATGGAAATCCTAAACCATTGGGATCACAGACCAACTTTGCAACCTTCACTGGTATGGAAATCTGTGGTATAGAAAACGCACTATGGTGTAGCGAGTTCAGACATCAAACGCACCATGTGAACAGGATATACTCACAAGATTCCAGATGGGTGAGTGCCCGTAGAGATCTAGACGATGTTTCCTATAGGGCTCTGCTAAAAAGAAAACACTATGGTGCAGTAGAAAAGGACACGGTGCACGCCTGCAGGACAAATGTACTTACAGAACTTCTCTGGAAAAATGCAAAAGAGATCCTGACAGAGTCTTCACAAGCGGCCGGGCAGATCGAACGGACAGAAGTCCAGAGACGTCAGCATAGGATTTTTCAATCGACCGATTGAATGCTCCCTTGCCTGGATGGTGACGAACCACAGCCTTCAGAACGCTCTCAATAGAGGAATCGCATGTATAATACACACCAAAGGGTCAGATGAAAAATATTTTTTAATATACTAGATAAAAACAAAAATTACAGCATGAACTGCATATGAAATATCTAAAAAGCCCGACCCGGGTTTCGCAATTGCATTGCGAAACCCGGGTCGGGCTTTTTAGATATTTCATATGCAGTTCATGCTGTAATTTTTGTTTTTATCTAGTATATTAAAAAATATTTTTCATCTGACCCTTTGGTGTGTATTATACATGCGATTCCTCTATTGAGAGCGTTCTGAAGGCTGTGGTTCGTCACCATCCAGGCAAGGGAGCATTCAATCGGTCGATTGAAAAATCCTATGCTGACGTCTCTGGACTTCTGTCCGTTCGATCTGCCCGGCCGCTTGTGAAGACTCTGTCAGGATCTCTTTTGCATTTTTCCAGAGAAGTTCTGTAAGTACATTTGTCCTGCAGGCGTGCACCGTGTCCTTTTCTACTGCACCATAGTGTTTTCTTTTTAGCAGAGCCCTATAGGAAACATCGTCTAGATCTCTACGGGCACTCACCCATCTGGAATCTTGTGAGTATATCCTGTTCACATGGTGCGTTTGATGTCTGAACTCGCTACACCATAGTGCGTTTTCTATACCACAGATTTCCATACCAGTGAAGGTTGCAAAGTTGGTCTGTGATCCCAATGGTTTAGGATTTCCATAAGGAACTTATATTTACAAGAAGATTTTTCTCCTGCAGCGCAATCCTCCTCCACATTTATCTACATAGCGGACTTTTCCCACATCGTCTTTTGGATTTGCAGCGCTAGAGAGAACAAGTATTTCAAACAGAGACTCATATCTTTTTATCTCTTATATTACTCTTCATACACAACTTGCCACAAAGCAGTTATAATGTACATTGGTACACAACACAGAAAACATAACATGGTCCAGTTAACCTCACTGGGTTAACAGTCCAATGTGCAAGTTTGGTTCAGACATATGGTTGACACCTGGGTGAAATTCAAGGGTGATGGAGGTTTAGCTCAACCTCCTTACACTCTTCCCAGCATCCCTGCCTATGCAGCCAGGAAAATCATTGGGACGGTGACGAGGGGGAAGAAGAATGGACAGGTAGGTATAGGACAACTCATCTATGGACAAGGCATATGCAAAGAAGCATTTCACTTTCTTGTAGCGATAAGATAAGGACTGTGCTGAAACCCAAAGCCCTGCAGTGTATTATATTTTATCTACCTGTGCCCTCTATTTCCTTTTGACTTCAGAAGAGTTAAAACATGATTTCATTTCACTATGCAGACAGAAAGTGCTCTTGTCAGCGGCGTCACCCTATGTGGGGGGCAGGCCTCTGTTTTTAGTTTTGAGTATTTGTTTTTTAATAGCGTGTGTCTTTTTTGGTATCGCTAATTATCTTCCTGTCTCCTGGAACCATTGCTGGGCCTATTCTCATTAACTGCAGTGACATTGTAAAGCACGCACCTTCCTGCTCCAGCCACTGGCTGTGTTATTAATCAAAAAGAACAAAGTGCTATCATCAGGAAATCTCATTATGTCTATTTACAGAGTGGAATGAAAGACTGAAATAAATTGTGCAGATAATCTACCCAGCACATGAACTCTACTGCTGCAGAGGACCATGTGGAGTTTATTGAAAAGGATTTAACACTTTATCTTAGAGAGGTTGGTAAAAGTAAAATTGTATTTTCTATACAGTGTATATTGGTACCTCTTGAAGATTAGCTTTTGATCAAAAGGGAAGCAAACCCAGGGTGACTTAATTAGGAATTAACATTTATAAATGGAACTTGAAGAGGTTTTTTTTTACATTTTAAAGGGGTTTTCTGGACTCCTGATTATTGATGACCTATCCTATAGTTTTTAGTCCCTTTAGGGGACATAAACATGCAAACTTCTGATAGCTCGTCCCATAGACTGAAATAGAATACTATGCAGTCTATGGGATTCTTCTGATGTAATGCCTTGGAAGTCGAGAATCGGGCATGGCTGATTCTCCTAGACAACCTGTTAGTGTATTACCCAGTGTAATACAATGCAATACAGATGTATTTTAATGCATTGCAGAGGGGATTAGACCCCCAAAAGTTAAAGTCCCAGAGTGTAACAGAAATAAAGTAAAAAAAAAGCAAAAAAAAGTGTTTTTAATAAAAATTTAAAAAACTATAGCTCTCAGACAATGAAGACACTAGAATATGATTGCTTTGCTTTAAAACTGCTATTATTGTGTTAAAGTGAAATAAATAAAAAAGCATACATATTAGGTATTGCCGCGTCCTTATCAACCTGCTCTATAAAAATTTCACATGACCTAACCACTCAACACCGTAAACATTTTTTAATAAAAACAGTGCCAAGAAAGCCATTTTTTGTCACCTAACATCACATAAAGTGCAAGCGATCAAAAAGACATATGCCTCCCAAAATAGTACCAATCAAACCAACACCTCATTCCACAAAAAATGAGACCCTACGCAAGACAATTGGCCAAAAAATAAAAAAGCTATGGCTCGCAGAAATAAGAAAAAGTATACATATTAGGCCACGCCTGTAAAGACCTGCTTTATAAAAATGTTACATGACCTAACCCCTCAAGTGAACGCTGTAAAAATAAATAAATAAAAACTGTGCCAAAACCAATTTTTGGGTCACCTTGCCCCATAAAGTGTAATAATGAATGATCAAAAAAATCATTTGTACCCAAAAATGGTACCAATAAAAACATCAACTCTTCCTGCAAAAAATTAGCCCCTGCACAAGACAATCAGCAGAAAAATGAAAAAAATATGGCGTTCAGAAAATGTAGACACAAAAACATATAATTTTTTTTAATACTTTATTATGTAAAACTGAAACAAACAAAGTAGACATATTTGATATCATTGCGTCCGCAACAATCTGCTCTATAAAAATAGAATGATCTAACCTGACAGATGATTGTTGTAAAAAATAAAAACGGTTTTGATTCCTTGCCTATAGAGCATTAGCAATTAAAAATAATATGTACCCCAAAATAGTACCAATAAACTGGCATCTTATCCCCTAGTTTCCAAAATGGGGTAACTTTTTGGGAGGTTCTACTGTAAGGGTGCATCAGTGGGGCTTCAAATGGGACATGGCATCTAAAAACCAGTCCAACAAAATCTGCTTTTCAAAAACCATACGGCACTCCTTTTCTTCTGCGCCCGACAGTTTACGACCACATGTGAGGTGTTTCTGTAAACCTCTAGCGATGAGCGGCAAAGGCAATATTCGTTTTCGCAATATTTCGTGAATTTTTTGCATAATATTTACAATAAATTCACAAATTCATGAATTCGTTATCTCGTCATTATTTTCGCAATTGTTCAAATCGGCACTAATGATGCGCATATTTTTTGCGCCATACATGCAACTTCACATTTTATCAGGTCTGAGTAGATATTACTGATTGGTGCACTAACTACTGTTGTGACATCACAGCACTATGTCTGTAAGAGAGGCGTTGTTAGGTTAAAATATTTGGGGCCTGGGCCCCTGATGTTTTGTCCCAGGCCCCGAGTGTACTGCCTGCCTGCTACATACAAATAGTTAAGGCTGCATGCAGCCTGTTGTTGTGGGAGGGGCCAGGTCCCCCTACTTAAACCCCCCTGCACAGCTTACCTTCACCGCGTCCGCCACCGCACTTCATGTGATCGTCACTTCCGGTAAGCACGCCACTTCCGGCAAGCACGCGCCCCGGGTAAGTATCGCCGCGTTCCCATGGTGGGCTCCGGTCTCCCGCCTGCCGGGCCATGTCCGTCCGCCGGCTCACTCCTCCACCCACATTCGGCCGCCGCGGGCACCCCTCCCTCCCCTCTCCGCCGTCCGGGGCCGCCCGTCCTCTCGCGAGAGGCAGGACGCATGCGCGGCACCACGGCACCCGCTCACGACCGCACGCGGGCCGCACGCGGGCCGCCGGGGGGGGGGGGGGGGGGGGGACACCGCCGGCCACAAGGTGTGTCATTTCGCGGCACTCCGACTGGACACTGCAGCCGCGCATTGGCGAGGCTTCAAAAAGGAGTCGGGTGGATTGTGGAGCTGTCTGGGGGGGAGGCTGGCTGTTGCCCATGGCGACCAGTCACGGCCCGGCGGTCATTCCAAATTCTGCTCATGGAGATTGGAGGCTGTGGTGTGGTTGGTTGCCGTGGGCGGAGGCATCTTTCCCTTTAGACGGTGTCACAGTTGTGTCCCTTCTCATATGCAAAAAAAATAAAATAAAAAAAAAATATAAAAAGGATCATGCCCCGGTGGGGGCGGAGGCATGCGGGCACTCAGTCCTCCCGCCCCGGTGGGGCTGCCACTGCTCAGCCGGGGGGCTCAGGCAGCCGCCACCCGCGCTGTCCAGCGGCCACATTCCGGTCTCTCATGTGGCCTGAGCCACGTCCTGCTCCAGGCCCAGCCTGGGATGGCCCCCTGGTCATGACCGACACTGGGTGGTCTGAGCCCTGGCACGCGGTGAATTGCCCGCCACAGGTGGCCAGATGGGCAATTCACGGGCCACATCCCCTCCACATCCCGCTGCCCCTTCAGGTCGCCGTGCCGGGCCGGCATGCCCACCCCCAGGCCCGCTCCTGCCAGGCCGGCACACGCCACGGTTCCGTCACACACGTCCAGGTCAGGTCAGGGGCGCTCCAGGTCATGCAGGCCCCGGCCTACCCACGGCCTCCCTGCGGGGCCCCTGGGGGCTCCGGCCTTGGTGCTCTCCATGTTCACATGTGTGTTCCTTTCCCAGGTGCCAGTAGCGTTCGTGGTTCCCGTCGTACCTTATTCCGACTTTCCCGACGTCAGGTTAGGTCCTGCAGGAAATCGCCGTCGGCCGCTCGCGGGAAAACTCATACCTGAGGGTTCAGGTAGGTAATCGGGGGCTGCTTCTGGCAGTCCCTCCTCCCGACATCCCGGGTTGCCTCCCAGGAGGCACACGGGGATGTGTTCTCGCTCTCAACCCGAGACGTTCAGGTGTCTCCTCTGTCCTGCTTAGCCTGAGGCGTTCAGGTGTCTTCTCTTTCCAGGTACCCTGAAACGTTCAGGTGTTCTTTCTGTCCATCTTGGCCTGAGGCGTTCAGGTGTCTTCTCTCTCCAGGTTCCCTGAAGCGTTCAGGGGCCTCTCGGTCCATCTTTGCCTGAGGCGTGCCGGTGGCTTCTCTGTATAGGTACCCTGAAGCGTTCATGGGTCTTCTCTGTCCATCTTTTCCCAAGGCGTCCAGGTGTCTGCTCCATCCAGGTACCCTGAAGCGTTCTGGTATCTTTTCTGTCCTTCCTTGCCTAAGGCACTTAGGTGTCTTCTCTGTCCAGCTACCCTGAAGCGTTCAGGTGTCTTCTCTGTCCATCCTTGCCTGAGGCATTCAGGTGTCTTCTCTGTCCAGATACCCTGAAGCGTTCAGGTGTCTTCTCTGTCCATCCTTGCCTGAGGCATTCAGGTGTCTTCTCTGTCCAGGTACCCTGAAGCGTTCAGGTGTCTTCTCGGTCCATCCTTGCCTGAGGCGTTCAGGTGTCTTCTCTGTCCAGGCACCCTGAAGCGTTCAGGTGTCTTCTCCGTCCAGGTACCCTCAGCGTTCTGGTATCTTCTCTGTCCTTCCTTGCCTGAGGCGTTCAGGTGTCTTCTCTGTCCAGGCACCCTGAAGCGTTCAGGTGTCTTCTTCGTCCAGGTACCCTGAAGCGGTCAGGTGTCTTCACTGTCCATCCTTGCCTGAGGCGTTCAGGTGTCTTCTCTGTCACGGTGTCCATGCGCACCCACAATAGTTCCAGTCTCGCGCGGCTTTTTTCTCATGTCACTCCCAACTTTCCAGTTCCCAGGTCCAGCCGGTTCGTTCCCGTCCATCCTCTGACGGTAAGACAAGGGTGTTGACCCAACGCTCCCAGGTACGTCATCTTTTACGTTCATCCACGACCTTTTTTAGTCGGGGTGCACGACCCCACGACCTCTCCAGCGGCCGTATTGTCGTCTTTAATTCCAGGTGTTGCAAGGTCTCTGCCATCGTTGAAGCCATGTCACAGGTCTCTGACGTCGACGACATGTTGTCCCTCCCGGGTACGTCAGTCTCCAGCCAAGGCGGCCCAGTTGCCCTCCGAAGATGGACGGTGCCGAGGCTCATTGCGGAATTGGCCAAGAGAGGCATCAGACACCCAGCGTCAGCCAGGAAGGCCGAGTTATACCGCCTGTTGATGACCCAGTCCAGCGCTCCTGAAGGGGAAGATCCACCTCCAGCCATCCAGCAGTCCCTGGTGCTGTTGCAGGCCTCCTTGGATTCCCTCATCTCGTCCGTTGCTGACATCAGGACCAGGGTGGTGGACTTGGAGTCCAGAACACCGGCATCTTCCCAGGCGGTGGTCCCCGTCTCCGATCCCCCTCTGTTGCAGCTTCCGGCTCCAGGTACGTTCCCGGCTGCTCCGGTGGTGGCTCCTGCGCACTTGGTACCCGACCACATCAGGAAGGACATCTTGGCGGGCAAGGACGTGAATCTCGCGTCCATCCTGATTGCGTCCCACGATGCCGCAGACAGCAAGACTTTTGACTGCGGGGAGGTCTCGGTGGTCCTTCGGGCCAAGGATGGGCGTCTTAACCGCAAGCTCTCTGTCATCGAGTTTGTTTTGGCCTTCGGCCTGTTTAGAGACGTGCTCTGCTCCGCTTTCCCGGCCCGCCGGGAGGAGCTGGACACGTATCTACACAGGGTCACTGGACTGGGGCACAAGTACGGCGGCACGGCTTTTTATGACTACCACCGCTCCTTCTCAGCCAAGGCCGCCGCCGCGCTTGCCCAGTTCCAGTTCTCCGTCAACTGGGCCACACTGGACATGGAGTTGTTCTGCCAGCATTTCGCCGGCCTCCGGGCCCCCGCTTGTTCGACCTGCCAGTCGATTTTCCATTCTACTGAGTGGTGTCCTCAAACGGCCACGGCCCAACCAGACAAGGCCATTCCTGGCCCCTCTGGGGTCTCCCGCAGTCCCTCCACCACCGATAAGCTGGGCAGACCCATCGTCTACCTTGGCAACAGCCAAGTTTGCAACAACTTTAACTTTGGTGCATGTGTGTTTAGCGGTTGCAGGGCCCTGCACATCTGCTCCATCTGCTTCAGGGCCCACCCCAGGTCCACATGTCCCAAGAAGGGGTACAAGCGCCTATGACTAGCCGACTGCGACATCGACCTCCTGGCTCTCCTGTTACGGGACCATCCGGTGCCAGGGTTCATGGACTTCCTGATCACTGGCCTCTGCTCCGGGTTTGACACAGGGTTGGTGGCACTACCCCATTCCACCTGGGAGTGCGACAACCTGCAGTCGGCCAGTTCAGATCCCACCGCTGTACAGGAACTCCTGAATTCGGAGGTGGAGAAAGGGTTCCTCCTGGGCCCCTTCAACCAGGTTCCTTTCTCTCGCTGGCGGATCAGTCCCATAGGCATCGTGGCCAAAAAAGATTCAAATAAAAAACGTTTGATTTATGATCTCTCCGCCCCCCATGATTCTGTCATCCCCAGCATCAATTCGCTCATCCCGTCGGAAGAATTTTCCATGACCTACGCGTCCATAGACGAGGCCATTGCCCTCATCCTTAGCGCCGGGAAAGGCGCCTGGTTGTCTAAAACTGACATTGCGGACGCCTTCAAACTGCTGCCCATTGCCCCTCACCTTTGGCAGTTCTATGGCATCAGGTGGGAAGGCAGGTTCTATTTTGCCAACAGGTTGACCTTCGGCTCAAAAAGCAGCCCGTGGTTATTCGACCAATTGGCGCAGGCCCTGCACTGGATCCTGATCCACCACGGCAGCGCCCCAGCGGTCATCCATTACCTGGACGACTTCCTCCTCATTGAACCTCCGCTAGGTCGACCATCAGGGCTGCTCTCACTCCTGGAGATCTTTGCCGCCCTTTCCATCCCAATTTCGCAGGGGAAGACCGCGGGGCCGGTCACTTCCATCACCTTCCTGGGCATTGTCCTGGACTCAGACAAAATGGAAGCCAGGCTTCCAGAGGCAAAGCTGTCCCAGATACGGGAAGTCGTGGCCAGGGCCATCACCTCGTCCCAGGTGACCAAGGTCGAGCTACAGTCCATCCTGGGTCGGCTGAACTTTGCCTTAAGGGTCATGCCCCAGGGCAGGGCTTTCATTTCCCGGCTGCTCTCGCTCCTTCCCTCAGCCTCCGAACCCAGCAGCATTGTCCACTTGGACAGGGCTGCCATGGCAGACTTACGCATGTGGGACAGCTTTCTGTTATCTTGGAACGGTGTCAGCCTGTTTGTCCCCTCATGGTCCCAGTCATCCACCAGGGTGTTTGCCGATGCCGCAGCATCCCGGGGTTTCGCGGCCATATTCGGGTCCCAGTGGCTGGCTGGCCCATGGCCTCCTCAGGTCACTTCCGACCCTCAGTCCCTCAGCTCATCACCATTCCTGGAATGTTACCCCATCGTGGCGGCCGCTTCTGTCTGGGGTCACCTCTGGGCGAATTCCAGCGTCATGTTTGTGTCTGACAGCCAGGACCTCGTGGACATCATCTCCAAAGGCCGAGCTAGGTCGGCCAGGGTCATGTCCCTGTTGCACAAACTGGTGTGGCTGGCCATGACCCATAACTTTCATTTTTCATGTTCCCATATCCCAGGTACCAGCAACACGGCGGCCGATGCCTTATCGAGGTTCAATTTTCACACCTTCTTTCAGGTATGTCCAGAAGCAGACCGGACCGGGGCCCGAATTCCCGGTTTCAGCGACCTGATGTTGGACTAAGGTCTCTGCTGGCAACCGCCGAGGACCTCAGGCACCGATCCCTTTCGGTCAACACGGCTCGCAACTACGGCACTGGTTGGAACCACTTCCAGGCGTTTTCCAGGGTCCATCCCCAACAGGGGATGTCCTTCATTGCGTACATCATGGCTTTCATGGCCCATTGCCATGTCAACCTCAAGCTGGCACCCAGCACCATACGTTTGTACCTGGCCGGGGCGCAGCACTTCTTAGCCCTTCAGAACCCAGAAGTACGCGCAGCGTTCACATCCCAAGCCGTCAAGGCCACGCTCAGAGGCATTGAGAAAAACAGTAAAGACTCCAACCCGTCCCGTCGGCCGGTCTCCGGTGAGCTGTTTAGGCAGCTGTCTGCAGCCCTAGATGGCAATCCTTTTGGCCATTTCACTAGCCTGGTCATCAAAGCCGCGATGTACCTAAGCTTCTACGGCTTCCTTCGTCCAGGAGAATTTTCAGTTCCTTCCCGGAAAACGGTCTTCCTGAAAAAGAAACAGCTGTCCTGGAGCCAGGATCATCTGGTACTAAGCCTGCCTTCCACCAAGACGTCCCAGACCGGTCCTCCCGTACTGATCCGTTTCTTCAAGTCCGGGAACGCCTGGTGTCCGGTGGTGGTACTCCAACATCTCCTGGGTCACACACCATCTCCAGATCCAGAGTCTCCGTTGCTGCCATTCCAGGGGAAACCCCTTTCCACGCCACAGTTTGTCTCCCACATCAGATCCCTGGTCGCAGGGTTGGGGGTGGACCCCAAAACCATATCAGGACATTCATTCCGCATCGGAGCAGCTTCAGCGGCTTCCAAGCACGGGACGCCTCCGCACGTCATCCGTCACATGGGTAGGTGGAGATCTGCCTGTTTTTCTCGATACATCCCGGATCCGCTGACTGAAACCCGACAGGTATTCCGTTCCTTGGCTTTGTAACCCTGTTCCACACGCATTAAACAGCAGCACTTCTCCTACCTGGTGTCTCTTTGGCCCTCTTTTAGGCAGGCCCACGTCCCGTGGCTCCAGGCACACACCAGCCACTGTCTAGCCCCCTCCCGTCACCTTACTGACCGTGGCCGCGGCCACAAATAGTTAAGGCTGCATGCAGCCTGTTGTTGTGGGAGGGGCCAGGTCCCCCTACTTAAACCCCCCTGCACAGCTTACCTTCACCGCGTCCGCCACCGCACTTCACCCACCCTTTCCCTCCCTTTTCTTCCACTCTCCCTAGGGTTGGCCCTCTTTTAGGCAGGCCCACGTCCCGTGGCTCCAGGCACACACCAGCCACTGTCTAGCCCCCTCCCGTCACCTTACTGACCGTGGCCGCGGCCACAATTGAATCTAATGCCCTGCAAGAGCTGAAGGACCTGTGATGACATGACAGGTCATGTGATCAGTGCTAAATGCAGTAGCTGAAAAGGACCTGCAATGATGTCATCGTCATGTGACCAGTGCAGGAGAGGACGGCTCAGCAATGAAGAGACGTCCTGGGAAAAAGCTGTGTTGAGGTCTGCTACATGAGGAGAGGTAAGTGAAGGGATAGATTACTCAGTGTGAGAGGCAGAGCAATGTTGGGAGGCGTAGTTATTTAACTGGTACTGTATGTTAGGGCTGAAGGGAGGGAAGTTAATTACATGGGACAGTGGGGTGGAGTGATGTTATTTACATGGGACTGAAAGTTGAGGGAGTGATGTTATTTACATGGGAATGCATGTTGGAGGTGGCTGGGGCCGGGTGATGTTATTTACATGGGACTATATGTTAAAGTTGGCTTTGGGAGGGAGTGATATTATTTACATGGGACTGAATGTTGAGGGGGTAATGTGATTTATATGGGACTGCATGTTGCAGGTCACTGGGGAGGGGGTTATATTATTTACATGGGACTGTATGTTGAAAGTGACTGGGGGAGGAAGTGATGTTATTTACATGGGACTGAATATTGAGGGGGTGATGTTATTTACATGGGACTGTATGTTGAAGGAGGCTGGGGTGGAGGTTATGTTATTTACATAAGACTGTATGTTGAGGGTGACTAGGGAGGGGGAAATGTTATTTACGTAGGACTGTATATTGAGGGGGACAGGAGAGATAGTGTGATGTTATTTACATGGGACTGTATTTTAGAGGGGGCTGTAGATAGAAAGGGATATTATTTACATGGGACTTTATATTGGAGGGGGCTGGAGAGATGGTGTGATGGTATTTACATGGCACTATATGGCCGAGAAGGGAAATAATGTTATTCACATGGTGGAGGGGCTGAGGAATTATAATTTTTGAGGATAGTAAACGGAGGAATATAACTACAGGGGGCACTATAAATACTGGGAGGGCTTCAGGGCAAGCATTATAACAGTAGGGGGCGATATAAATACTGGGGCACTTCAGGGTGAGCATTATAAGAGTAGGGGGCATTATAAATACTGGGGGCACTGTAGCGGCCTTTTAAATTTAGGAGACATTAGGTGTTCCTATTACTACTGGGGGCTCTATAGGAGGAACTTATAGATCCACATTATTTCTACTAAGAGCACTGTGGGAGTCTTATTACTACTATGGGGTCAGTAGATAGCTTTATTACCACTGGGGGAACAATAGAGGGGCCTTATTTCTACTAGGGGCTCTGTAGGGCATTATTAATACTGGAGGGCTCTTCAACTAATGGGGACACTCTTGGGGAGCACTATCACTGTTGGGGGCACTGTAGGGGGCAATATTACTAATGAGGGCATTCTAAAAGGGAATTACTATTGGTGGGACTATGAGGAGCACTATTACTATGGGGGGCACTCATTTTTCTTCAGGATAGTATTTGGGGGTACAGAAAAATGAGGAAGCTAAGATGTCTGTGTGTCGCACTCTGTAGAGATGAGGCGCGGCTGAGAGAAGTTGTCTGGACGAAATGGAGAAGATGATGACAGAGAAGATCTACATCAGAGGAGACTTCACCTGGGAGGAACTGGATGTGAGAGGTACGTGCTGCTGTATAGAATTGGGCCATATGCATTGGGGCTTTGACTTTGGATCTTTTGAGACCCTAGCAATGCCCCTGATCTGTAGCATGTATGTATGGACAGCAGAGAAACAGTAATTCCTATCACACTACCTAACACCCTGCACTGGAATCAGCTACACTATATCACTATCTAACCTACACTGACTATCTCACACTAACTACCTGTATTATATATATAAGCTAACTAACTAGCTAATATAATTGGATAAGGAATATGATCCAGATGAAAGCACAGAGCACGGCAATGCCACTGCTCTCTCTCAGAACTGCAAAAAAACAGCAGAAAATGGCTGCTGGGGAGTTTCTTATATAGTAAAGGGGTAGGCAACTTTCCTATTGGTTGCTAGGGATGTTGCTAAGCTCTGACAAAGATATTGCAGCCTTCTCATTGGCCCACAAGCAATAAGGGAGGTTACTGATGAAAAAAAACTAGAATATTCGCAATTACGAATATATAGCACTATATTCTACATCTTCGCAAATTCTCGAAGTGCCAATATTCACGATAAAAATTTGTGATTAGAATATTCGTGATCAACAATATAAACCGCAGAATCAGGGTAATAAGTATAGAGTTTTGTTTGGCTGTTAACCCTCGATGTGTTAAATAAAAAAATTGATTAAAATTGAAAATCTGCCAAAAAAGTAAAATTTAGAAATGGCATCTCCATTTTACTTTAAACTTGTGGAACACCTAAAGGGTTAACAAAGTTTGTAAAATCAGTTTTGAGTAACTTGAGGGGTGTAGTTTCTACAATGGGGTCATTTATGGGGGGTTTCCACTATGTAAGCCCCACAAAGTAACTTCAGACCTGAACTGGTCCTTAAAAAGTAGGATTTGGAAATTTTCTTTAAAAAAAATATTAAGAATTGCTTCTAAAATTCTAAGCCTTCTAACGTAGTAAAAAAATAAAATGACATTTACAAAATGATGGCAACATAAAGTAGACATATGGGGAATGTCAAGTAATATTTTATGAGGTATCACTTTCTGTTTTAAAGGCAGAGAAATAGAAATTGTGAAAAATTTTCAAGATTTTTGGTAAATTTGGGATTTTTTCATAAATAAATGTGAAGTATATTGACTCAAATTTATGACTGTCATGAAGTACAACATGTCACGAGTAAACAGTCTCAAAATTTCTTGGATAAATAAAAGTGTTCCAAAATTATTACCACATAAAGTGACACATGTCAGAATTGGAAAAAATGGCCCTGGCAGGAGGGCGAAAACTGCCAGGTTACTGCAGCCCAGCTCTCAGTCACTTGAATTAGGGCCCTTGCACACGACCGTATACCCTCCGAGACTCATATGATCTTATGACTGAGGGACAATAGTCCCGGGGGTGGCCCGACGTGCACAGCATCATTGTAATCTATGATGCTGTGTACTGCCGTACGCACAATCAATGCCGCTCCGGGACATAAGGTCCCGCTCACGTACTGCATGTCTCGGAGGGCATATGGTCGTGTGCAAGGGCCTTTACACTACAGTAACCCAGCACGACCTTTACAGTTGCTGTGTGAATGGAGTCTGAAGCACAGCTCAAAGGGCTAGTTCCAGCTTCAGAGGCTACAGGATCCAGCTTACCAGTGGGGGTGCGGGGTGTCAATCCCCCACGATTGTATATTGATGACCTATCTTCTGGATAGGTCATTAAAATCAGGAGCCTAGAAAACCCCTTTAATCATTATAAATAAGATGTGACACAACTATTTTATACTCTATGGAGAAGTTTTGACGCCCTGCTTCAAAAAGTTGTTTTTGGCTTTGTGACTCTATACTCTTATTTCCACAAAACACTTGTGCCATTTTGCATTTTTTACACTAACTGGTTTTGAAAAGTTGGTAGGAAAGTGAATGCAGTCAAAGACTGTCTAAATCTTCAGTAAGGGCTCTTTCACACGAGCAGATGCCGTGCGTGGAATCAAGTGTTAGAAACAAGTTTTAGGGTCCATTCAGGCGTCTGTAAGTGTTTTGCTGTCCACAAATTGCAGATCTGCAAAAGACGGAAACAGGCTGTGTGTGTTCCACATTTTTCTATGATAGAAATGCCTATTCTTATCCGCGATTACTGACAAGCTCTATCTTTTTTGCGTGGCACAGGACGGAACTACGGATACGGACATCTTTTGCAGCCCCTTTAAAATTAATGGGTCCACAGGTTAGCTCCATAGGCTTCCACAAGTTTGTACAAATCAGAGCTTGCATTGAGCTATAATACAGTAAGGCTGGGTGTACACATTCAGGTTTTCTGAACCAGTTTTTTAAGGAAAAACCAGGAATGGATCAATTTGTAGTATCTGTTCTGTATACTTACTCTCTCTTTATGACCTACACCTGATACTAGCTTAAAAAACTGCATCAGAAAACCTGAATTTGGAAACCCATTCTAATGTGTATGAGACCAAGTAACCACGTGACTAACCCACTCAAGGATCGGGACAAATTTAGCTTTAGAAATTTGCTGCCTGATTTGGCCTTTTGGTTCGCCTGGCATTCGTTTTGCGGCAAACTTTACGCGTTCGCGATTCGATGAACATGCGAACATATGGCGATGTCTGCTGGCCCCATATTCTTTAGCATTATGTCGAACTTTGACCCCTGACACATCCATCAGGTGGGACAGGACAGCCAATTGAGACGTTTCAGCACATGGACACACCACCACCCTATAATAGAACCCGATCTGGCAGCCATTTTACATTCTGTGTTTTGCCAGTGTAAGGAGAGGTTGCTTTGTGGAGCAGGGACAGGCTGTTAGGGACACCAAACCCTAGCTAATAGGGCCACAAAAGTCCTTTTAAGGACTGGTATAGGTGTGCTATCGATATGCGTGATATACTGAGGGGTGTGATATACTTATAGTATACTTTCTAACATAGAAAGTATATTATAGTGCATTTGTGCGGTTCTGCTGCGATACCGCAGCTATATAGAGGGACAAGAGCTATTGGAACAACTATTTGCAACGGGTGTGATATACGGTACCTGTTGCCCCCCAAAAAAACTGATTGAGGAGTGTGATATACCTGCTTCCACAAAATACTGATTGACAGCTGCGATATACCTGTTGGTGGGTGGTGTGATATAACTGTTGTGGCAAAAAAATTATTGAGGGGTGTGATATACCTGCTTCCACAAAATACTAATTAAGAGGTTTGATATAACTGCTTCCACAAAATATTGATTGAGGCCTGCGATATACCTACTTCCACAAAATACTTATTAAGGGGTTTGATATGACTACTTCCACAAAATACTGATTGAGGGCTGCGATATACCTGCTTCCACAAAATACTGATTAAGCGGTTCGATATACCTGTTTCCACCAAATATTGATTGAGGCCTGTGATATACCTGCTTCCGCAAATACTGCCTTCTCTAGGGAATTAGGCACAGGGTCATTTTAAAAATGGCAGGCAGAGGAAGAGGCAGGCCATTCCGCAGGGGTCGTAGGGGTCGGGCAGGTGCAGCAGGCCAGAGCCTAAGTGGGGAGTTGGATAAGGCGCATGCGATTACTTCAAAGGACTCACCAAAGGTAGTTGAGTGGCTCATTCAGCCTCCCACTTCTGCACCCTCCTCATCCTCTGTATCTGCACCATCCTGACTCTCTGCTGTATGCACCCCCAAAGACACCACCACCACCATAGCCCCTCCACTCGTCAGAGGAATTATTTTCCCATCCATTCCCAGACCTTACCGATGCGCAGCCAGTCTTTACATCGGATGAGGAAGAAGAGGTAACAACGGCCGCCACCCAGTGATCTGATGACAGTACCCAGATCAGCCCAAGGAGGGAGGTCCCCGCTGTTGCTGCCTACTCCGAGATCTCAAATGTCAGTGGTGGTAAAGGTGATGATGATGACATGTCGATGTCACGTGGGTGCCCACAATAGAGGAAGTGGAGGGGAATTCAGAGGGAGAGACGGAGCAGCAGAGAGGGAGGAGAAGCAGACAGAGCTCGCAGGGCACAGGAGGAAAAAAACTGACTGCAAATGTGTCTGCAGCGAGCCATCCACCATGCACGGTCACTTCTGGCGCTCCCAGGACGCCGGCACATGTCTCCACAGTGTGGGCTTTTTTTAACGTGTCAGCTGCTGACAATGGTGTTGACATCTGCAGCCTGTGCTGTCAACGCATAAGTCGCGGTAAGCCCAACACTCACCTAGGGACGACCACCTTAAGAAGGCACCTGGCCTCCCATCACCGAGCCCAGTGGGAGCAATGCCGTCAGAACCCACAAAGCCACACTCCCGGCGCTCCATGTCTTGTTTCTTCTCCTTCTCCTCTCTCCTCCCATTTGTACTCCACTACACCTTCCACCGTGCCGTCGTTGCGTTCATCTGGCAGAAGGCAGGTTTCCGTGGCCCAAATGTTCGAGCGTAAAAAGTTGATGAGGCCAGATAACCGTCTTGCCCAACGGCTGACCGCTGGCTTGTTGGAACTGCTATCCCACCAACTACTGCTATATGAACTGGTGGACTCAGAGGCCTTTAGAAAATTTGTGGTTATTGGCACACTGCAATGGAAGGTATCCGGAAATAAATATTTCTCCCAGAAGGGCATCCCAGAGCTGTATGGCCACGTTCAGCGGCAAGTGAATATATCTCTGGCACTCAGTGTCGGTGCCAAGATACATCTGACCACAAAAACGTGGTCTAGCAAACACGAGCAGGTAAGGTACATAACTTTTACTGCCTACTAGGTGAACCTTCTGACGGTCGTCAAGCATGTAACCAGTGGCTCCCGTTTGGATTTGGTGTTACTGCAACGGATTGCATGCAGGCCTGCCTCTTCTTCTCCTCCTCCTACTCCATCCTCCGTCTCCTCCATGGCTGACTCCTCCTTTTCCACTACTACCGCCTCTTCCGCTGCGCCCCCCAAGCTCCCCAGAACCTATTCGACGTTCCAGGTGAGATGTTGCCATGCTGTGCAGCGGCTGTTGGGCCTAGAAGCCAAGAGCCACACCGGTACTGCACTCCTTTTAGCTCTGCAGTCACAGGCTGATCAGTGGCTAACCCCGCTCAATTTGACAGTTGATAAAGTGGTGTGTGACAATGGTGCCAATCTGCTGAGCGCGCTGAAACAGGGCAAAATGACACACGTACCATGCATGGCACACGTCCTGAACTTAGTAGTGCAGCGATTCATTGCCATATACCCCGGGGTCCAGGACATCTTGCAGCAGGCCAGAAAAATCTCTGGCCAATTTAGAAGATCTTATATGGCCTTGCTGACGTTCAGCGGCGACACCACCTGCCCGTCAGATGTCTGATTTGTGACAGCCCGACGCACTGGAACTCCACCTTGTATATGCTTAATAGGCTGCTCCAGCAGCAACATGCCGTTAACGACTACTTGTACGAACTCTGCGGCAAGACAGGTTCTGGGGAGCTTGGCTTTGTTTTTGCCACGCCAGTGGCTGCTCATGCGCTATGCATGCAGACTTCTGCGGCCATTTGATGAGATCACCAAACTGGTTAGTCGCAGCCAGGGCGCCATTAGTGACATCATACCTTACACCTTTCTGAAGCATGGATTGCGTTGTGTCATTGATCAAGCCATCGAGGAGCAGGAGCTGGAAGATGAGGAAGTCGCAATGCTGAATGAATTCCCAGGGGGGCTACTCCATCTGAGACAAGTCACCAGGAGTCTAAATAGGAGTCAGAGGAGGATGGTGGCTGGGAGGAGGAGGAGCAAGAAGAGCAGGCTTTTAGGGGGACTTTACACTTTTCGGGGATCCCTGGTGTTGTCCGTGCCTGGGGGGAGGAGACCGAGGATGACATTCTCCTGGGCGATAAGCAGGAGCCAGGGCACTCCACCGCTTCCAATTTAGTGCAAATGGGGGCCTTCATGCTCCAGTCTTTGAAGAGGGACCCCCGTATGAAAAGCATAAAGACCTGGACTGGGTGGCAACGTACTTAGACCCCAAACACAAACACAAAATGACGGACATGTAACCAGCATCACAGAGAGCTGTCAGAATGCAGCATTTCTCTGAGAAGCGAGGAACCCCTTGACTACTGGGTGTGCAGGCTTGACCTGTGGCCAGACCTGGCACAATTTGCCATGGAACTCTTGGCTTGCTCCTCGTCGAGTGTCCTGTCCGAAAGGACGTTCAGTGCAGCAGGGGGGATCGTGACCCATAAGAGCACTCGCCTAGCTCACGACAGTGTGGACTACCTCACATTTCTAAAAATGAATGAGGCATGGATCTCTTAAGAATTCAACACCTGTGACAACCACGTGTAATTGAATTTCCTCATGCCAGCCCACACATATGCGCTACCACCAAGAACAAAGAATGGTCCTTTTCTTATGTATATACAGAGGCACAAAAGGCCTTTTCTGTCAGGTGAATGACAAATTTTTGTGGAAACATTTGATCGCGAACGCACGTTTGCGTCTGTGAACCGTCCCGGCCGATGTTTGTCCATCACTAGCCACAACTTTATTAATTTTTTGTTCTGACACACCACTTTCTAACACCCATAACTTTTGCATATTTTAGTTTACATAGCTGGATGAGGACTTGTTTTTTTGTGGGGAGAACCGTTTTTGTTGTTATGATTTTTGAGATATGAAAAAAAAATATTTTACTTTTTATTTAAAAAAATTTGGGGGGACAAGGCGACCAAGGTGACACCATTATGGTGTTCACCTCGCAACAAAAATATTTTTATATTTTAACAGTTCAGAATACATTTTCGATATCTGTTGTATTTTTTCATTGTTCATTTTTATATGTAAAATTGGGAAAGGAGGTAATTGGATTTTTTTTTATATTTTATTAAAATTATCTTTTAATTGTTTTTTTACTATAGTTTTTAGTCCCTTTAGGGGACTTAAACATGCAATCTTCTGATCTTTCGTCCCATAGACTGAAATTGAATACTATGCAGTCTATGGAATTCTGACTTGATGCCTGGGAAGTCGTGCCTCGGGTACGGATTTTCATTCAGTTAGCCATG
The DNA here is from genome assembly GCF_014858855.1 of Bufo gargarizans. Lineage (NCBI taxonomy): Eukaryota > Metazoa > Chordata > Amphibia > Anura > Bufonidae > Bufo > Bufo gargarizans. Next base: position 114,360,163 of record NC_058081.1, on the reverse strand, counting down.
ACAGCTCTGGGAACCTTTACAAGACCCCAAGCTTTCATGGCAACCAATCAGCTCCCTCTCTCTCTCTCTCTAACCCCACAGGTGCCGCTGTGACTACTTACATCAGCATCCTAAGGTTTAAATGACTGGGATCCGCATCATTGTCGATCCCAGTCACTGCCGGCAGGTCAACTTGTGAGCTGTATTGTCATGAGATCCTAAGTTTGAGAAAAAATAGTCTTAACGCTACTTAGGTGCATAAAGAGTTTACTAAACTATGATAATATATATATATATGTATGTGTATGTATGTATATATATATATATATATATATATATATATACACAGTACAGACCAAAAGTTTGAACACACCTTCTCATTCAAAGAGTTTTCTTTATTTTCATGACTATGAAAATTGTAGATTCACACTGAAGGCATCAAAACTATTAATTAACACATGTGGAATTATATACTTATCAAAAAATATGAAACAACTGAAAATATGTCATATTCTAGGTTCTTCAAAGAAGCCACCTTTTGCTTTGATTACTGCTTTGCACACTATTGGCATTCTCTTGATGAGCTTTAAGAGGTAGTCACCTGAAATGGTTTTCACTTCACAGGTGTGCCCTGTCAGGTTTAATAAGTGGGATTTCTTGCCTTATAAATGGGGTTGGGACCATCAGTTGCGTTGTGGAGAAGTCAGGTGGATACACAGCTTATAGTCCTACTGAATAGACTGTTATAATTTGTATTATGGCAAGAAAAAAGCAGCTAAGTAAAGAAAAATGAGTGGCCATCATTACTTTAAGAAATGAAGGTCAGTCAGTCCGAAAAAATTGGAAAAACTTTGAAAGTGTCCCCAAGTGCAGTCACAAAAACCATCAAGCGCTACAAAGAAACTGGCTCACATGCGGACCGCCCCAGGAAAGGAAGACCAAGAGTCACCTCTGCTGCGGAGGATAAGTTCATCCGAGTCACCAGCCTCAGAAATCGCAGGTTAACAGCAGCTCCGATTAGAGACCAGGTCAATGCCACACAGAGTTCTAGCAGCAGACACATCTCTAGAACAACTGTTAAGAGGAGACTGTGTGAATCAGGCCTTCATGGTAGAATATCTGCTAGGAAACCACTGCTAAGGACAGGCAACAAGCAGAAGAGACTTGTTTGGGCTGAAGAACACAAGGAATGGACATTAGACCAGTGGAAATCTGTGCTTTGGTCTGATGAGTCCAAATTTAAGATCTTTGGTTCCAACCACCGTGTCTTTGTGCCACGCAAAAAAGGTGAACGGATGGACTCTACATGCCTGGTTCCGACCGTGAAGCATGGAGGAGGAGGTGTGATGGTGTGGGGGTGCTTTGCTGGTGACACTGTTGGGGATTTATTCAAAATTGAAGGCATACTGAACCAGCATGGCTACCACAGCATCTTGCAGCAGCATGCTATTCCATACGGTTTGCGTTTAGTTGGACCATCATTTATTTTTCAACAGGACAATGACCCCAAACACACCTCCAGGCTGTGTAAGGGCTATTTGACCATGAAGGAGAGTGATGGGGTGCTGCGCCAGATGACCTGGCCTCCACAGTCACCGGACCTGAACCCAATCGAGATAGATTGGGGTGAGCTGGACCACAGAGTAAAGGCAAAAGGGCCAACAAGTGCTAAGCATCTCTGGGAACTCCTTCAAGACTGTTGGAAGACCATTTCAGGTGACTACCTCTTGAAGCTCATCAAGAGAATGCCAAGAGCGTGCAAAGCAGTAATCAAAGCAAAAGGTGGCTACTTTGAAGAACCTAGAATATGACATATTTTCAGTTGTTTCACACTTTTTTGTTATGTATATAATTCCACATGTGTTAATTCATGGTTTTGATGCCTTCAGTGTGAATCTACAATTTCCATAGTCATGAAAATAAAGAAAACTCTTTGAATGAGAAGGTGTGTCCAAACTTTTGGTCTGTACTGTACATTGTTTGCAAAGTTGAGTAAATGTGAGTTCGGTGTCAGAGAAGTCTCCTTTCTGGTTTATATCCTGTCACCCCAAAATTTCTGCATGGATCCTGCTAAAGTGCAAACTGTACTTGATTGGACCTGGCCTACCTCTCTCAAGACCCTTCCATGATTCCTCAGGATTGCAAACTATTACAGGAAATATTTTTATATTTTTTTACAATAATTGCCAAACCTTTGACTGACTTAACCATGAATGGGGTGGATCCTCTCCATTGGTCTCCTGAAGCTCTATCCCCCTTTATACACTTAAAGGGAACCTGTCACCGGGATTTTGTGTATAGAGCTGAGGACATGGGTAGCTAGATGGCCGCTAGCACATCCGCAATACCCAGTCCCGATAGCTCTGTGTGCTTTTATTGTGTAAAAATACCGATTTGATACATATGCAAATTAACCTGAGATGAGTCCTGTAGGTGAGATGAGTCAGGGACAGGACTCATCTCACGTTAATTTGCATATGTATCAAATCGGGTTTTTTTACACAATAAAAAAAAAACGATTTGATACATATGCAAATTGTACTCATTCAGCCAGATGTAACCAAACCTTTCACTGTTGAGGTAGAATTCAGTGCTGTATTATCTCAGGGGTCATCTTCACTTACTAATTTGCATCCATGTGCATTTTTCTCCACAAAATTTTCCTCCACCTATAGGAACTGTGACGTTGTCAATCGGGAACTGTGGGCCATCAAATGGGCCTTTGAGGAGTGGTGACACTTCCTAGAGGGGACTCAGCACCAAATCACAGAGTTTACAGATCACAAGAACTTGATTTATCTGGATACTGCTAAAAGCTTGAATCCTAGGGAAGCACGATGAGCCTTGTTCTTTACTCAGTTTAACTTTATTGTTACTTTTCATCCTGCATCTGGTACTGTGAAGGCAGATGCCTTATCGATACTGAACCTGGTAACATTCTTCCCCCTGGTGTTATCATTGCTGCAGTTAGGGCTGATCTTGCCGTCAAAATAGTAGGCTCCTAGTAATCTTCCCGCTGGTAAATTATTTGTTCCTCCAAATCTTCACCTTAAGGTTTTGGAGGAATCTCATTGCTCTTTACTGGCAGGTCATCCGGGTATTGCTGGGACTAAATATCTGGTCTCCATCGCCTAATGGTGGTCTACTTGGTCACGAGATGTGGTTGCCTTTGTCTCGGCATCTGATGTGTGTGCTAGGGCTAAGGTACCCAAGAGACTTTGCCCCTTGCCCATTCCGGGCAAAGACGGTTGTCTGGGTGGTCATTGATAGGTTCTCTAAGATGTGTCATCTGATTCCATTGAAGAAACTTTCTGACGCAAAGAACTGGCTGCTTTATTTGTCGACAATATTCTTAGATTACATGGGATACCCAAGTCCATTGTGTCAGATAGAGGTGTCTCGAGACTATGGAGAGAATTTAGCAACAGGTTATGGATCAAACTCTTCTCATCTGCATTCCATCCTGAGACAAATAGACAAACTGAAAGGGTCAACGAGGTTTTGGAGCAGTTTTTAAGATGCTTTGTTTCTGACTGTCAGAACGAGTGTTAAAAGTTTTTGGGTAGTAGCAAAGTTTGCTATTAAAGGGGTTGTCCCGGGGTCTGACACCCGGCGCCGCCGCTGATCAGCAGTATGAGGAGACGGAATGCGCAGTACGCATGTGCTGTCTCCTGTCTCTCTTCTTGCTCACCGCTGCTTTGCCATAGACAGCCATAGGTCATCAATAGTAAAGTTTATTGGACCATATTAAAATTAAGTCTGTTATAAACCCAGTATCTTTTCGCCTTCAATTACCACTCTCATTCAAGATACATGATGTTTTTCATAAATCATTGCTTAAGAAGTACAATCCTCCTGTGATTCCTCCTCCTAAACCTCCACTAGTGGCAATTCTAGGCGAGGTTGAGTAAGAGGTGGAGAAAATTCTTTACTCTCGGAGAGTTTAGGGCTCTCTGCAGTACCTAATTCATTGGAAGGGATATGGTGCTGATGAGAGAACATGTATCCCAGCCAGGGGCGTAGCTCAAGGCTCATGGGCCCTGGTGCAAGACTTCAGCTTGGGCCCCCCCTTCCGTCAGTGCTTTGTGGCCAGGGGCAGGGAAGCACATAGCCTTCATGCTGCCTTGAGGCAAAAATTGAAACTGTACCCCCCCATGCCAGATTCCCAACCTAACCCCTTCCCTCCAGCCAGAGGTGTAACTAAGGGTACTTTCACACTAGCGTTTTTCTTTTCCGGCGCTGAGTTCCGTCCTAGGGGCTCAAATCCGGAAAAGAACTGATCAGGCATATCCCCATGCATTCTGAAAGGAGAGCAATCCGTTCAGGATGCATCCAGTTCTGTCTTTTTTACTGATCAGGCTTATCAGAAAACCATAGCACGTTGTATTTTTACCTCCGGCCAAAAATCCGGAACACTTTGACTGAACTGCATTTTTCCCATTGACTTGCATTAATGCCGGCGCCGTGTGTTCCGTCAAACCGGATCCGGCTTTTGCATGTTAAACCCTAAAAATGTGAAAAAAAAGTCCATAAATGGCGGATCCGTTTTTTTCCAATGCATTTTTTCATTGTGATCAGAATACATTAAATGTAATCCGTTTTCACACGTTTTTCCGGATCCGCCGGGCAGTTCCGGCGACGGAATTGCCCGGCCGATTCAAACAACGCTAGTGTGAAAGTACCCTTAACCAGCATGGACTTTCTATAATACCAGTGTCTTCTTGTGCAGCACAAGGGTCTTTGGGCCCCCTCAGGCTCCTGGGCCCGGTAGCGACTACTACCTCTGCACCCCCTATAGCTACGCCCCTGATCCCAGCTCAGGATGTTCATGCTGCTCGTTTAATAAGAATGTTTCATTTCAAATTTCCCTCAAATCCTGCTCCCCAGGTTGAGGGTCTGGTGGCCCCTCTTAAGAAGCGGGGTAATGTCTCAAACTCACCTATCCAGGCTCCAGCTGCGCAATCACTGGTTTCAGTGTGGCTGCACCAGGAGAGATGCACTGCTAAGCCAGGCTCCCTGGTGATGTGACAGCATCCTTAGCAACAGGATGCAATGCTCTGTTTCTCCCCACAACGGTCGTGTGCTAGAGGAGATTAGCAGCGGGTTGAATGCTCAGATGCTCTATTCCTATATTTTAGTGTTTCTGACTAATGGAGTGCCGTGTCATGAGCTATCAGGTTCTGATCCTGGAACTCAGTGCTCTATTTTAACCCCTTCCTGTCTATACACCAGTACTAGTCTTTGACTCACTAGTTGTGTTCCTAGTTTCTGTGCTTATTGGATTGCTTGTTCCTTTGACCTAGGCTTATCTTGACCACCCTCTGTTTCACATAATTTGTACTGTGCATCCCATCTGGTTCTGACCTCCGCTTATCTTTTAACTTCTCTCTATCTAATGTTTCGGTACTGTGTTGTCCGCCTGGTTCTGACCCATTTATGTATGACTATTACTGTGTGTTGTGTTTTTCTCTTGGTGTTTGTCTGCCTCTGCACCATAGTAGTATAGGGACTTGCTACCTAGGGTTCGTACTGCAAGTAGGTAGGGAAAGCGGGCTGGGTTCCAGGTCAGGGCTCACTGTCCGTGTCTGTCTCTATCGACAGATGTCACAATTAGAGTTGAGCGAACACCTGGATGTTCGGGTTCGAGAAGTTCGGCCGAACATCCCGGAAATGTTCGGGTTCGGGATCCGAACCCGATCCGAACTTCGTCCCGAACCCGAACCCCATTGAAGTCAATGGGGACCCGAACTTTTCGGCACTAAAAAGGCTGTAAAACAGCCCAGGAAAGAGCTAGAGGGCTGCAAAAGGCAGCAACATGTAGGTAAATCCCCTGCAAACAAATGTGGATAGGGAAATGAATTAAAATAAAAATTAAATAAATAAAAATTAACCAAAATCAATTGGAGAGAGGTTCCATAGCAGAGAATCTGGCTTCCCGTCACCCACCACTGGAACAGTCCATTCTCAGATATTTAGGCCCCGGCACCCAGGCAGAGGAGAGAGGTCCCGTAACAGAGAATCTGTCTTCATGTCAGCAGAGAATTAGTCTGCATGTCATAGCAGAGAATGAGGCTTCACGTCAGCCACCACTGCAACAGTCCATTGGCATATATTTAGGCCCAGCACACACACAGGCAGAGGAGAGAGGTCCCGTAACAGAGAATCTGGCTTCATGTCAGCAGAGAATCAGTCTGCATGTCATAGCAGAGAATCAGGCTTCACGTCAGCCACCACTGCAACAGTCCATTGTCATAAATTTAGGCCCAGCACCCAGGCAGAGGAGAGAGGTCCCGTAACAGAGAATCTGGCTTCATGTCAGCAGAGAATCAGTCTTCATATCATAGCAGAGAATCAGGCTTCACGTCACCCACCACTGTAAGAGTCAATTTTCATAAATTTAGGCCCAGAACCCAGGCAGAGGAGAAAGGTCCCGTAACAGACAATCTGGCTTCATGTCAGCAGAGAATCAGTCTTCATATCATAGCAGAGAATCAGGCTTCACGTCACCCACCACTGTAAGAGTCAATTTTCATAAATTTAGGCCCAGAACCCAGGCAGAGGAGAAAGGTCCCGTAACAGACAATCTGGCTTCATGTCAGCAGAGAATCAGTCTTCATATCATAGCAGAGAATCAGGCTTCACGTCACCCACCACTGTAAGAGTCAATTTTCATAAATTTAGGCCCAGAACCCAGGCAGAGGAGAAAGGTCCCGTAACAGACAATCTGGCTTCATGTCAGCAGAGAATCAGTCTTCATATCATAGCAGAGAATCAGGCTTCACGTCACCCACCACTGTAAGAGTCAATTTTCATAAATTTAGGCCCAGAACCCAGGCAGAGGAGAAAGGTCCCGTAACAGACAATCTGGCTTCATGTCAGCAGAGAATCAGTCTTCATATCATAGCAGAGAATCAGGCTTCACGTCACCCACCACTGTAAGAGTCAATTTTCATAAATTTAGGCCCAGAACCCAGGCAGAGGAGAAAGGTCCCGTAACAGACAATCTGGCTTCATGTCAGCAGAGAATCAGTCTTCATATCATAGCAGAGAATCAGGCTTCACGTCACCCACCACTGTAAGAGTCAATTTTCATAAATTTAGGCCCAGAACCCAGGCAGAGGAGAAAGGTCCCGTAACAGACAATCTGGCTTCATGTCAGCAGAGAATCAGTCTTCATATCATAGCAGAGAATCAGGCTTCACGTCACCCACCACTGTAAGAGTCAATTTTCATAAATTTAGGCCCAGAACCCAGGTAGAGGAGAAAGGTCCCGTAACAGACAATCTGGCTTCATGACAGCAGAGAATCAGTCTGCATGTCATAGCAGAGAATCAGGCTTCACGTCAGCCACCACTGCAACAGTCCATTGTCATAAATTTAGGCCCAGCACCCAGGCAGAGGAGAGAGGTCCCGTAACAGAGGATCTGGCTTCATGTCAGCAGAGAATCAGTCTGCATGTCATAGCAGAGAATGAGGCTTCACGTCAGCCACCACTGCAACAGTCCATTGGCATATATTTAGGCCCAGCACACACACAGGCAGAGGAGAGAGGTCCCGTAACAGACAATCTGGCTTCATGTCAGCAGAGAATTAGTCTGCATGTCATAGCAGAGAATGAGGCTTCACGTCACCCACCACTGCAACAGTCCATTGGCATATATTAAGGCCCAGCACCCAGGCAGAGGAGAGAGGTCCCGTAACAGAGGATCTGGCTTCATGTCAGCAGAGAATCAGTCTGCATGTCATAGCAGAGAATGAGGCTTCACGTCAGCCACCACTGCAACAGTCCATTGTCATAAATTTAGGCCCAGCACCCAGGCAGAGGAGAGAGGTCCCGTAAAAGAGGATCTGGCTTCATGTCAGCAGAGAATCAGTCTGCATGTCATAGCAGAGAATCAGGCTTCAAGTCAGCCACCACTGCAACAGTCCATTGTCATAAATTTAGGCCCAGCACCCAGGCAGAGGAGAGAGGTCCCGTAAAAGAGGATCTGGCTTCATGTCAGCAGAGAATCAGTCTGCATGTCATAGCAGAGAATCAGGCTTCACGTCAGCCACCACTGCAACAGTCCATTGTCATAAATTTAGGCCCAGCACCCAGGCAGAGGAGAGAGGTCCCGTAACAGAGGATCTGGCTTCATGTCAGCAGAGAATCAGTCTGCATGTCATAGCAGAGAATCAGGCTTCACGTCAGCCACCACTGCAACAGTCCATTGTCATAAATTTAGGCCCAGCACCCAGGCAGAGGAGAGAGGTCCCGTATCAGTCAATCTGGCTTCATGTCAGCAGAGAATTAGTCTGCATGTCATAGCAGAGAATCAGGCTTCATGTCAGCCACCACTGCAACAGTCCATTGGCATATATTTAGGCCTAGCACACAGGCAGAGGAGAGGTTCATTCAACTTTGGGTAGCATCGCAATATAATGGTAAAATGAAAATAAAAATAGGATTGAATGAGGAAGTGCCCTGGAGTCCAATAATATATGGTTATGGGGAGGTAGTTAATGTCTAATCTGGACAAGGGACGGACAGGTCCTGTGGGATCCATGCCTGGTTCATTTTTATGAACGTCAGCTTGTCCACATTGGCTGTAGACAGGCGGCTGCGTTTGTCTGTAATGACGCCCCCTGCCGTGCTGAATACACGTTCAGACAAAACGCTGGCTGCCGGGCAGGCCAGCACCTCCAAGGCATAAAAGGCTAGCTCTGGCCACGTGGACAATTTAGAGACCCAGAAGTTGAATGGGGCCGAACCATCAGTCAGTACGTGGAGGGGTGTGCACACGTACTGTTCCACCATGTTAGTGAAATGTTGCCTCCTGCTAACACGTTGCGTATCAGGTGGTGGTGCAGTTAGCTGTGGCGTGTTGACAAAAGTTTTCCACATCTCTGCCATGCTAACCCTGCCCTCAGAGGAGCTGGCCGTGACACAGCTGCCTTGGCGACCTCTTGCTCCTCCTCTGCCTTGGCCTTGGGCTTCCACTTGTTCCCCTGTGACATTTGGGAATGCTCTCAGTAGCGCGTCTACCAACGTGCGCTTGTACTCGCGCATCTTCCTATCACGCTCCAGTGCAGGAAGTAAGGTGGGCACATTGTCTTTGTAGCGTGGATCCAGCAGGGTGGCAACCCAGTAGTCCGCACAGGTTAAAATGTGGGCAACTCTGCTGTCGTTGCGCAGGCACTGCAGCATGTAGTCGCTCATGTGTGCCAGGCTGCCCAGGGGTAAGGACAAGCTGTCCTCTGTGGGAGGCGTATCGTCATCGTCCTGCCTTTCCCCCCAGCCACGCACCAGTGATGGACCCGAGCTGCGTTGGGTGCCACCCCGCTGTGACCATGCTTCATCCTCATCCTCCTCCACCTCCTCCTCATCCTCGTCCTCCTCGTCCTCCAGTAGTGGGCCCTGGCTGGCCACATTTGTACCTGGCCTCTGCTGTTGCAAAAAACCTCCCTCTGAGTCACTTCGAAGAGACTGGCCTGAAAGTGCTAAAAATGACCCCTCTTCCTCATCCTCCTCCTCCTCCTCCTGGGCCACCTCCTGTTCCATCATCGCCCTAAGTGTTTTCTCAAGGAGACATAGAAGTGGTATTGTAACGCTGATAACGGTGTCATCGCCACTGGCCATGTTGGTGGAGTACTCGAAACAGCGCAACAGGGCACACAGGTCTCGCATGGAGGCCCAGTCATTGGTGGTGAAGTGGTGCTGTTCTGTAGTGCGACTGACCCGTGCGTGCTGCAGCTGAAACTCCACTATGGCCTGCTGCTGCTCGCACAGTCTGTCCAGCATGTGCAAGGTGGAGTTCCACCTGGTGGGCACGTCGCATATGAGGCGGTGAGCGGGAAGGCCGAAGTTACGCTGTAGCGCAGACAGGCGAGCAGCGGCAGGATGTGAACGCCGGAAGCGCGAACAGACGGCCCGCACTTTATGCAGCAGCTCTGACATGTCGGGGTAGTTGTGAATGAACTTCTGCACCACCAAATTCAGCACATGCGCCAAGCAAGGGATGTGCGTCAAATTGGCTAGTCCCAGAGCTGCAACGAGATTTCGCCCATTATCACACACCACCAGGCCGGGCTTGAGGCTCACCGGCAGCAACCACTCGTCGGTCTGTTGTTCAATACCCCGCCACAACTCCTGTGCGGTGTGGGGCCTGTCCCCCAAACATATGAGTTTCAGAATGGCCTGCTGACGTTTACCCCGGGCTGTGCTGAAGTTGGTGGTGAAGGTGTGTGGCTGACTGGATGAGCAGGTGGAAGAAGAGGAGGAGGAAGCCGAGAAGGAGGAGGTGGCAACAGGAGGCAAAGAATGTTGCCCTGCGATCCTTGGCGGCGGCAGGACGTGCGCCAAACAGCTCTCCGCCTGGGGCCCAGCTGCCACTACATTTACCCAGTGTGCAGTTAGGGAGATATAGCGTCCCTGGCCGTGCTTACTGGTCCACGTATCTGTGGTTAGGTGGACCTTGCTACAGATGGCGTTGCGCAGTGCACACTTGATTTTATCGGATACTTGGTTGTGCAGGGAAGGCACGGCTCTCTTGGAGAAGTAGTGCCGGCTGGGAACAACATACTGTGGGACAGCAAGCGACATGAGCTGTTTGAAGCTGTCTGTGTCCACCAGCCTAAATGACAGCATTTCATAGGCCAGTAGTTTAGAAATGCTGGCATTCAGGGCCAGGGATCGAGGGTGGCTAGGTGGGAATTTACGCTTTCTATCAAATGTTTGTGAGATGGAGAGCTGAACGCTGGCGTGTGACATGGTTGAGACGCTTGGTGACGGAGGTGGTGGTGGTGGTGTTGGTGGTACATCCCCTGTTTGCTGGGCGGCAGGTGCCAACGTTCCTCCAGAGGCGGAGGAAGAGGCCGAGGCGGCAGCAGCAGAATAGGCCGAGGCGGCAGCAGCAGAAGAGGTAGCAGGGGGAGCCTGAGTGACTTCCTTGGTTTTAAGGTGTTTACTCCACTGCAGTTCATGCTTTGCATGCAGGTGCCTGGTCATGCAGGTTGTGCTCAGGTTCAGAACGTTAATGCCTCGCTTCAGGCTCTGATGGCACAGCGTGCAAACCACTCGGGTCTTGTCGTCAGCACATTGTTTGAAGAAGTGCCATGCCAGGGAACTCCTTGAAGCTGCCTTTGGGGTGCTCGGTCCCAGATGGCGGCGGTCAGTAGCAGGCGGAGTCTCTTGGCGGCGGGTGTTCTGCTTTTGCCCACTGCTCCCTCTTTTGCTACGCTGTTGGCTCGGTCTCACCACTGCCTCTTCCTCCGAACTGTGAAAGTCAGTGGCACGACCTTCATTCCATGTGGGGTCTAGGACCTCATCGTCCCCTGCATCGTCTTCCACCCAGTCTTGATCCCTGACCTCCTGTTCAGTCTGCACACTGCAGAAAGACGCAGCAGTTGGCACCTGTGTTTCGTCATCATCAGAGACATGCTGAGGTGGTATTCCCATGTCCTCATCATCAGGAAACATAAGTGGTTGTGCGTCAGTGCATTCTATGTCTTTCACCGCTGGGGAAGGGCTAGGTGGATGCCCTTGGGAAACCCTGCCAGCGGAGTCTTCAAACAGCATAAGAGACTGCTGCATAACTTGAGGCTGAGACAGTTTCCCTGGTATGCATGGGGGTGATGTGACAGACTGATGGGGTTGGTTTTCAGGCGCCATCTGTGCGCTTTCTGCAGAAGACTGGGTGGGAGATAATGTGAACGTGCTGGATCCACTGTCGGCCACCCAATTGACTAATGCCTGTACCTGCTCAGGCCTTACCATCCTTAGAACGGCATTGGGCCCCACCATATATCGCTGTAAATTCTGGCGGCTACTGGGACCTGAGGTAGTTGGTACACTAGGACGTGTGGATGTGGCAGAACGGCCACGTCCTCTCCCAGCACCAGAGGGTCCACTAACACCACCACGACCATGTCCACGTCCGCGTCCCTTACTAGATGTTTTTCTCATTGTTATGGTTCACCACAACAACAAATATATTATTTGGCCCAATGTATTGTATTCAAATTCAGCGGGATATAAATTTGAGGCCTAGTATTTAGGCGCTGGGTGACCGGTATGGATTTAGTGACAGAATTAGACTTGGAAATGCACAGAAGCGTGTGTGTGAAGTTATTCTGAATGACCCAATGTGCACCTTGAATATTATATACCCTTTTAGGGATAGATTTCAAATAGCTCTGATATAGCAGAAACCACTAAATTATGAAATTGCTAAATTGGGAATTGTATTTCAACCCAGAACAAGAAATGTGCTTGAACGGACACTAAATAACTCGCCCAGCTACAGCACTAGGGACAGATTTAGCGGGATATAAATTTGAGGCCTAGTATTTAGGCGCTGGGTGACCGGTATGGATTTAGTGACAGAATTAGACTGGGATATGGCCAAAAAATAAACAGACTATTGCTGGTTAAATGCACTTGGTGTGACAGCTTCACCCTGATGTAGGCTTTAGCCAAAAAACAACCACACCATTGAGGGTTAAATGCACTTGGTGACAGGCGCAGCTTGCCCCTGATTTAGTATATGGCCAAAAAATGAACAGACTATTGCTGGTTAAATGCACTTGGTGTGACAGCTTCACCCTGATGTAGGCTTTAGCCAAAAAACAACCACACCATTGAGGGTTAAATGCACTTGGTGACAGGCGCAGCTTGCCCCTGATTTTGTATATGGCCAAAAAATGAACAGACTATTGCTGGTTAAATGCACTTGGTGTGACAGCTTCACCCTGATGTAGGCTTTAGCCAAAAAACAACCACACCATTGAGGGTTAAATGCACTTGGTCGCAGCTTGTGCTGGCGCACCACAAGACACAAAATGGCCGCCGATCACCCCAGAAAAATGTGACTGACAAACGGTCTGGGCAGCCTAAAAACAGTGAGCAATTGAGGATCAGCAGCTCAATGATCCACAGCTGCAGATCGATCAGTTAATCAAGTCCTTTGGAGGAGTTAATCTGCCTAATCTCGCCCTACTGTCGCAGCCGCAACCTCTCCCTACGCTAATCAGAGCAGAGTGACGGGCGGCGCTATGTGACTCCAGCTTAAATAGAGGCTGGGTCACATGGTGCTCTGGCCAATCACAGCCATGCCAATAGTAGGCATGGCTGTGATGGCCTCTTGGGGCAAGTAGTATGACGCTTGTTGATTGGCTGCTTTGCAGCCTTTCAAAAAGCGCCAAGAAAGCGTCACAAAAGCGCGAAGAAAGCGACGAACACCGAACCCGAACCCGGACTTTTACGAAAATGTCCGGGTTCGGGTCCGTGTCACGGACACCCCAAAATTCGGTACGAACCCGAACTATACAGTTCGAGTTCGCTCATCCCTAATCTTGATTTATTCAGTACTAAGTATGAATGCCACCTTCACAAATACATGCACTTACACATGCTGGCATGATAGCAATGATGTTATTAATCATTGTCTTAAGAATATTCTGCCACGCTGAATGTACTTGGGCACGGAAATCATTATGATCCACTGTTGGCAGCTTCCTTTGCAATCGCAACCCAATGACATTCCAGATGTGCTCGATGGGAGACAAGTCCAGAGAAGCTGCAAGTCATGGTAGCTTGTTAAGTAGTGATGATCGAGCATGCTCGGCCGAACACCAGTTCGGCTCGAGCATCTTGATGCTCGGCACATGGCGATATTTGGCTGAATACCGCATGTGCTCGAGCGCAATGTTAGAGTCTCCACCCCGCACCTTTCTTGGCTGCTATGCTGCTGATGAACATGCAGGTAAGTACTGCCCTCACTGTAATGCCGTAGCCATGTTGGCTGCTGGCATTACAGTGATTGGCTGGCCAGAACGCTATATAGCACCCGAAGACGCATGTTCGGCTTATTCTTAGTCAGGGAGAGCTGTGCTGAGGAAGGAACAGACAGTGTAGGGAGAGATTTAAGAATATTTTTACCACCAAAACTATTCAGAGACCCAAAAGTTGTTTTAAGGACTATTGTGTGTGGCAGCAGCAATCTATATTTTTAGAGCAACCTGCGCCTAATTGCTAAAACTTTACAGCCCCAAAAGTCCTTCTAAGGACTATTGTGTGTGGCAGTAATATCTATTGTTAGTGCATCCTGCGCTAAATAGCGTACAATAGTTAGGCCGCTGCAGAAAGTGACATTAGCTGCACCACATCTCCAGTGTAAAGTGTGCGCATCCCCAAAAAATCTGTGACATCCAGTGTACTTTTCCAGTAGACGGTGCCCGCTGCAGACAGTGACATTAGCTGCGCCACATCTCCTGTGTAGAGTCCCCACATCCCAAAAAATATCTGTGACATACAGTGTACTTTTTCCATAGACGGTGTCCTCTGCGGACAGTGACATTAGCTGCGCCACATCTCCAGTGTAAAGTGTTCTCATCCAAAATTATCTGTGACATACAGTGTACTTTGTCAATAGACAGTGTCCCCTTCTGACAGTGACATTACCAGGGCCACATCTGCAGTGTAACGTGTGCGCTTCAAAAATTGATCTGGGCGCGGTGAAACTGTGCCTGCTGCCAGAGCACAAGAAAAACAAAAAACTAGTGATCCCACACTCAAATATTCCGAGGAGCTCTTTTCTGCGCCATTCATTGATTTGGCCCTCTCGCCAAGCACGCTTGAAGAGGGACAGATCTTGTGCTGATTCCCAAACTCTTGAGCATCCACAATCACAAGAAGATGACAGTTGGGAATGGCAATTACTATTTAATAAGGTGGATGATGATGAGACACAGTTGCCAATAACTCAACGGCAATTACTGTCTCAAGAGGTTGATGAAGAGCATGAGACATAGTTGTCAATCACTGAGGTAGTGGTTAGGTCAACAAGTCAGGAAGATGAGCAGAGTGAGGAAGTGGAAGAGGAGGTGACCCAATGTGGGAAGGTTCGCAACTGTTCCACGGAGCACCCCCTTGCGGAAATCTCCCTTGCCAAGGGGTAGGTGTTCCGCAGTATGGCGCTTTTTTAAGGAAAGTGCAGACGACAAAAGAATAGTAGTTTGCAATCTGTGCCGTACCAAAATGAGATGGGGCGTGAACACTAGCAACCTCACCACCACCAGCATGATCCTCCACATGGCATCCAAGCACCGTAATAAGTGGGATGAACGCCTGGGTCCACAATCTGTGTCTGCGGGTCACACCACTGCCTTCTCTTCCCCTTTGTTACGTGCTGGCCAATCCCCTGTCAAAGGCGCAGGCCCGGATGTCTCCCGCCCTGCACCTGGACCTTCGCAAGCACCATCAGCGACCACATCCACTTCCATGTCCCAGCGCAGCATCCAGATGTCCTTACCCGAGGCATTTGAACGCAAGTGCAAATACCCAGCCACCCACCCACCGGCCATAGCACTAAATGCGCAGCTTTCCAAATTACTAGCCCTGGAAATGTTGCCATTTAGGCTTGTGGACATTGAGGCCTTCAGCAGCCTGATGTCGGCGGTCATCCCCTGTTATGCAGTCTCCAGTCGCCACTATTTTTTAAGGTGTGCGGTGCCCGCCTTACACCAACATGTGTCCCGTAACATCACACGTGCCCTGGCCAACACAGTTACTGGGAAGGTCCACTTAACCATGGACACATGGACAAATGCATTCAGCCAGGGACGCTACATTTCCCTGACGGCACACTGGGTGAATGTTGTGGAGGCCGGGAGTGAGTCGTACCCTGGGATGGCACAGGTGCTACTGACGCCAAAGATTGCAGGCCCTAATACCATCAGGGTTTCCGTCACCACCTACGTTAGTGGCTCCAACCCCCACTTCTCCTCCTCCACTTCCACCTCTGAATTATCTGCGTTTAGCACCAGTAAGTCATCAGTCAGTAGCTGGAAGCAGTGTAGCACTGCAGGGGGGAAGCGGCAACAGGCCGTGATGAAGCTGATATGCTTAGGGGACAAACAGCACACCGCCGCAGAGCTGTGGCAGGGGATAAGAGACCAGAATGAGCTGTGCCTCTTGCCACTCAACCTAGAACCAGGCATGGTTGTGTCTGATAATGGCCGTAACTTGGAGGCAGCTTTGGAGCTCAGCAAGCTCACACACATCCCATGCTTAGCCCACGTCTAAAACTTAGTGGTTCAGCGGTTTCTCAAAACCTACCCCAATTTGCCTGAGCTATTGGTGAAGGTGAGCTGCGTGTGTGCACATTTCCGCAAGTCATCAACAGCTTCAGCCGGTCTGTCAACGCTGAAGCAGTGCTTGAAATTGCCTGCTCACTGGCTGTTGTGTGACGTGAGCACACGCTGGAACTCGACGTTCCACATGGTGGCCAGGCTTCGTGAGCAGCAGAGAGCAATAGTGGAATACCAGCTGCAACATGGTCAGCTTCCGCTATTCACAAGCGAGAAGTGGGCATGGATGTCTGACCTCTGTGAGGTTTTAAGAAGCTTTGAGGAATCAACACAGATGGTGAGCGGTGATAACGCTATTATCAGCGTAACCATCCCACTTCTGTGTCTACTCAAACGCTCACTGCTCACAATTAAGGCGGACGCTTTGCATGTGGAAGAGGTGGAAATAGAGGAAGACATTACACAGGGTTATAGCCAGACCACCCTCGTTCGTCTTCTCAGCGAGAATTGGACGATGAAGAGGAGGAGGAGCAGGAGACGGTTGCCTACGCTACAGAGGGTAGTACCCATGGAAGTTTAATTCCACCTGTTCTGCATGGGTGGGCAGAAGAGAAGGAAGAGGATGAGGAAATTAAGAGTAATACTCCTGATGATGACAGCAAAGTCTTGCCTGTTGGTACTCTGGCACACATGGCTGACTTTATGTTAGGCTGCCTTTCCTGCGACCCGCGCGTTATACGCATTTTAGACAACACAGATTACTGGTTGTTCACCCTTCTTGACCCACGCTTCAAAGAGAACTTCTATCTCTCATTCCTCTGGTGGAGAGGACGAGCAAAACGGTGCAATACTAGAAGATCCTTGTTGAAAAATTGCTCCAAAAATGTTCATCTGACAACGCTGGCAGCAGAGTCAGTAGTTCCTTGGGCAACTGAGGGGGGGAGACAAGGGGAACACACAGCAGTTCCAACAGAGGCAGGGCAACACTCTCCAAAGCCTGGGACAGTTTCATGACACCCCGCCAGCCCCCTCACCCTGATGCACAGCCTAGTGTCACAAGGAGGGAAAAATCTTGGAAGATGGTGAAGGAGTACATAGCAGACCGTGTCAGCACCCTCAGTGCCTTGCAACTTCTGAGAGTCCAAGCTGGACACGTGGCACGAACTGAAGCTCTACGCCTTGGAGGTGCTGGCCTACCCTGCCGCCAGCGTTTTGTCTGAGCGGGTATTTAGTGTTGCTGGTGGCATTATAACAGATAAGCGTATCCGCCTGTCAACTGAAAATGCTGACTGGTTGACTTATAAAAATGAACAAGGCCTGGATTGACCATGACTTCTCGACTCCACCAGAGGAAAGCTGATGATCATAAAGGCACTTAAAATGTGTTGTTTATAATGTACTGAATACACTTTATTCCCATGAACTCCACCACAAACAAGGGTATAAGGTTGAATCTTCCTTTTCTCATCCTCCTTTTCCTCTTCCATCATATCAACATGCTTATTCGTCGCATACAATGCCCTCGCATATATGCCCTTCGCATATAATGCTTTACAGGGTCAGCTCAGCTGCAGGCCCTCGTATATAATATTTTAGAGGGTCAGCTCACCAGCAGGCCATCACATACAATGTTTTACAGGGTCAGCTCACCAGCAGGCCCTCGCATAATTATTTTTAGGAGGGTCAGTTCTCCAGCAGGCCCTCGCATACAGTGAGGAACAGAAGTATTTGAACACCCTGCGATTTTGCAAGTTCTCCCACTTAGAAATTATGAAGGTGCATTCCCACTCTAAAGACAGAATAAAAATAAATAAATTGGGAAATCACATTGTATGAATTTTAAAGAATTTATTTATCTTGCACTGCAGAACATAAGTATTTGAACACCTGAGAAAATCAGTGTTAATATTTGGTAAAGAAGCCTTTGTTTGCAATTACAGAGGTCAAACGTTTCCTGTAGTTCTTGACCAGGTTTGCACACACTGCAACAGGGATTTTGGCCCACTCCTCCACACAGATCTCCTCTAGATGTGTCAGGTTTTGGGGCTGTCGCTGAGCAACACAGATTTTCAGCTCCCTCCAAAGATGTTCTATTGGATTTAGGTCTGGAGACTAGGCCACTCCAGAACCTTGATATGCTTCTCACGGAGCCACTCCTTGGTTATCCTGGCTGTGTGCTTCGGGTCATTGTCATGTTGGAAGACCCAGCCACAACCCATCTTCAATTCTGTGACTGAGGGAAGGAGGTGGTTGCTCAAAATCTCACAATAAATGGCCCCATTCATCCTCTCCTTAATACAGTGCAGTCGTACTGTCCTCTTTGCAAAAAAAGCACCCCCAAAGCATGATGTTACCACCCCCAGGCTTCACAGTAGGGATAGTGTTCTTGGGATGCAACTCATCCTTCTTTTCCCTCCAAACACATCGAGTGAAGTTTAGACCAAAAAGTACTACTTTGGTCTCATCTGACCAAATGACTTTCTCCCATGACTCCTCTGAATCATCCAGATGGTCATTGGCAAGCTTCAGACGGGCCTGGACATGTGATTATTTGAGCAGGGGAACCTTCCGTGCAATGCGTGATTTGAAAACATGACGGCGTAGTGTTCTACTGACAGTGACTTTTAAAACTGTGGTCCCAGCTCTCTTCATGTCATTGACCAGCTAGTCCCTTGTAGTTCTGGGCTGATTCATAACCTTTCTTATCGTCAGTGATACCCCACCAGGTGAGATCTTGCATGGAGCCCCAGTCCAAGGGAGACTGACATTCTAACAATTGCTCCATCTGTTGATCTATTTTCACCAAGCTGCTTGGCGATTGCCCCGTAGCCCTTTCCAGCCTTGTGAAGGTCCACAATTTTGTCTCTGGTGTCTTTTGACAGCTCCTTGGTCTTGCCCATGGTAGTAGTCTGAGTGACTGTGGGGTGGACAGGTGTCTTTAAAGAGCTCAGACAGGTGCTACTATGTTTTATTAATGAGTGGAGTAGCCTTTTTAAAGGCACAGTAACAGGTCTTTGAGGGACAGAATTCTTGCTGTTTCTCAGGTTTTCAAATACTTATGTTCAGCAGTGCAAGACAAATAAATTCTGTAAAAATCATACAATGTGATTGCCTGAATTTTTTATTTATTCTGTCTCTCAGAGTGGGAATGCACTTACAATGTGAATTTCAGACCCCTCCATGATTTCTAAGTGGGAGAACTTGCAAAATCGCAGGGTGTTCAAATACTTCTGTTCCTCACTGTATAATGTTTTAAAGGGTCAGTTCACAAGCAGGTTCTCACCTACAATGTTTTACAGGGTCAGCTCACCAGCAGGCCCTCGCATATAATTTTTTACAGGGTCAGCTCACCAGCAGGCCTTCACCTACAATCTTTTACAGGGTCAGCTCACCTGCAGGCGCTAACCTAATTATACCTAATAGGTAATTTGCACGCATCCTGCCTTGCTTGGATGTGGTAGAAGTAGCCGTTTCTCAGGCTCCCTCTCCAAAATCGAACACTGATTCACCGTTGCCCGTGGTCACCAAGGTTGGAGCTGAAAATAACATCAAAAGTTGATATGGCAGACATCCTAATGGATCATCATCGTCACGGGGACGTGCCATCGGCCCCAGGTTATCTAGAGTCACCAAAGGGGCAGCAGGCCCTAGCCTATAATGTTTTAGATGGTCAGATCAGCAGGCCCTTGCTCCAAATGTTTTTGAAGGTCACCAGCAGGCCATCAATCATAATTTTTCAAGAGTGCGTATGATGCCCTCCTTTATCTATAACAAAGGGTGTATTGGAGTGCCGGTTCCTTGTAATTTTTGGCGGCACTTGCACTTTTTATACAAGTAAATATACAGGAAAGAATGTTTCCTAACAATTTTTCCTCTAAAATCGATTTTATCTTCAGTTTGGTGTGTATTATTGTCAGTCTGTAAAAGTGTCGTACTACTCGGACAACATCAATCCCAGCAGCGACCTGGGAGTCCAAGATGCATCCAGACAATGCTGTTCCCGAACCATTTCGGTGGTGTTTCCATCAATTTCTGGCCTTTTCTTATGAACCAGGCACCCTCCCCTCTTCATAGCAGGGGGTGCCAGGTTTGATGCTCGGGTTCTCCCATTGACTTCCATCTACCGAGCACCCGAGCATCCTGATGTTTTCGGCCAGAGCATCCGAACACTTTGGCGCTCGATCAACACTATTGTTCAGACCATGCATGCTACTCACAGTAACATGAACAGCATTCAGCTTGGCGTTGTCCTGTTTTAAAAAACAGCTCCTAGGATACTTTGGAGAAATTGCCATACCACTGGTTCCATGATCAAATCAATGCAACGTTGCGCTGTTTGTGTACCCGAAATGAATAATAGAAGGTCCTGCAACTGCACATTATACCATCCCACACCATAATCCTGGGTGTAGGACTGGTGTGACATTCCTTTGTGAAGGCCTATTCATAATGTTGACTACATGGTCTCCAGACAAATCTCTGGCTATCACTGCATCCAAAACAAAAGTGGGACCTCCAGAGGATAGACCTCCATTCCCACCTCCATTGCCATCTTGCTGTGCAACATGATAGCGTTTGAGAGTGGCGGTGTGAGATCATTGGAACACTTGTAGCTGGATGTCTGCTTCGTAGCCCAGTGTTGTGCAAATGCCTTCTGATGGTTCATGTAAACACTGTTTGAAACTCTAGACTTAGGACATGACGTCCAATTTTACTTGCAGTACAGAATGGATCACCACATGCCTTTCTTCTAATTTAACAGTCTGTGCAGACGTTCACCTCTGTGCACCTGCATCATTTCAGCGTGTAGTGCTCTGCCAGAGTGATAAACCAAGGTCTCTCAGTTCAAGGATTCTGTCCCTCCCAGTTTGCGATAAGTGGTGATAACGGGCATATGGACAAACAGGATGCATCGCACAATCAACCAACATTACTTGATCCAATTTTTCAGGTGACTAAAAACTTTCAGTCTGGCTTTAATGCCCATCCCACATGCCACAGATTGGAGCTAGGTGCTTGAAAATGTGATCATCTGTAGAGCTGAGCGACAGATGCTACTTCTTCAATTTGTATATTGGTATTGCAATTTCATTGTTGAGGAGCATATAATATAGAAGTGACTAACTGAATTTTTAAACTTTGCTGTATACAAGGTGTTTGAAATAGAGGCCCCAAATCTGCAACTTCATCTAATGATTGGGCATGCAAAAAAAAAAAAAAAAAAAAACAGCAGAATTGGCTGCAATATCTGCTCTTCTTTATGTGTTGTATAAATGGTAACTCCTCACCGAAACGACCTCTGAGCATCACCATCCCACTGACAGTCATTTTTTTGCCATGATGTTTCCAGTTTCTTATTGCTCAGACAATGTTTTATTTATGACAAGCTGGACAAACTCTGAAGACATTGGTTAGATTTACGTTCTCCTTTGGTTTAAAGCTCGTTATTCTCCTCTGTATCACAAACGACTCCTGCAGACAGAGGAGACTGCCGGGAGGTGTAATGGGACACAGACTCTTTATTTGTCAAATCTAAGTGTTCCGCTGAATATTGCCCATCTATCTGCGGAGCTGTAATATGACCATCGGGTCTATTGTGTCTTCAGAAACATCCTTCCAGTCTATTCAGTATCTTTATAGGGTTATTATTTTGTTTCCAGATTTAGTGAAAGAATAAGGATCATCAAAGAGTGATCTGGAATAGACAAATGTGACATGTCTCATTGAATCCTATTTTGCAGGGTGCGTTTCTATAATTGGAATGTCCTGCGTCTGCGCTAGCCTGTCACTGTGGGCTCCAAAGGCTGTAACTGTGTTTTATAGCAACTACTGTTTTCTCTACTTTGCCGGAGTTAAAGAAAGTCTATTGAAGGCAAGCTTTGTTATTTCCTAGCAGACTGCCTAATTGGTTCAAATGATGCACTCTTGACAGAGCACTATACAAATCTGCATGCTGCCCTGAGGACTGAAGGAAGAGCTGGCACCGAGCACACCTTCTATTGCATTATGCAAATGCCAGGCAGCGTGCACTTGTTAAGTTTTTAACTTTTCATGTGCTGTCACCTGAGCTCATGAGACTATTGTCTAAATGTATGTGTTTCAGATGTTCTCAGAATGTGCCCCTAATATATTTAACGGCCATTTAAGTCTTAGAAAATTAATTTAACTCCCACAGATTAAGGCTGTGTCTGCCAATCCTGGATATTTGTACTGTAAAAAGTGTCTTCTACACTTATCGCCTTACAATTCACCAAGAGTTGGTTCACATGACCAGTATAAATGACATTTCAGTTGCAGTTTCCTAAGTTCTTGGATCATTGATATAAAAGTTCCAGTTTGCAGCCAGTTTAAGTATTATATCAGAAAATGTTAGACCCAGCAATTCCCGAAGTAGGGTTTATATACAGATGGAGCCATTTCTAACTTGATGGTGATGTCAAGTCACAAAAGCCATTAAGAAAATGTTTGTTGCAACTATTTAATTAAAGGGAATCTGTCACCAGCGACCTCCCTATCCTGCTATTTGCATAAACACGTAGCTGTGGGTCACTACTGTTTTTCTTTTGTTGATCAGAGGCTCTGTTATCGAGTTATGATACTTTTTCTTAATATGCAAATTAGGACCTTGGTGCAATGATGATTTCACCATTGCTCTTGTTGCACCAAAGCGCCACTCCTTTCTGTGGTCAGCCCCTCGCTGACAGGGCCAGGCAGTGACAAAGCAACCAGGGAGAGGCTGGCCACAGAAAGCATTGGAGCTTTGGTGCAGCAAGGGCAATGATGACTCCCTCATTGCACCAAAGGCCTAATTTGCATATTTTAAAAAAGCTTCATAGCTCAAGAGACGGAGCCTCAGATCCACAAAAGAATAGCAGGGTTTTAATCAGGTGACCCACAGTTATGTTTCTGTGTAAGCAGTTGGATAGTGAAGTCTCCGGTGACAGATTCCCTTTAAAGGGGTTGTCTTGATACTTTGATATTTATGACCAATCTTCAGGCCGCTGGCTCTTCTTAAACCACTAATGTCACGTTTATCTGTCCCATGACCTAAGTGCAGCTCAATCCTATTCTTGTGAATGGAGCTGTGAAATACCAAGCATAGCAGCTATCCAATGGATGACACTGCGGCCTCCTCAAGCAGCTAATCAGCAAGAGTCCCGAGCGTCAGACTCCCACCAATCTCATATTGCTGACATCCTGAGAATCATATCAGAATCTCGGAAAACCCCTTTAAAGGGATTATGCCTAAATTGATGTAAAGAAATGAAAATCAGACATATAGTACATGACCATCTCTTTCTAACAAAACTAGAATCGTCCCTGGACCTCATCTTGATATCTCCCCATACATTGCTCCAATTGTTGTGTTAGATTTATTTCAGGCTGGCAGCTCAGGGGGTGCGTCCTTTCTCAGAGAGCATGTCCTTTCTGCTGCAGCTCTTTCCCTGTAGCTACCACAGCTTCTAACAGAAGATATGGCTGGTGACAGTTGAAGATTTAAACTGACCACCTCAGCGAGACGGACAAAAAATATGGAAAAGAACAAACAGCAGGTGGCGCTGTACAGATACATTTTATTGAATAGCTCAATGGCTATACAAAATTTTTAATTACATGCAGTTACAAAAGTATTCAGATCCAGGGGTCAGTTTGAAAATATAGAATATTTTTCATGGGGCAACCCCTGTAACTCCTTAGGTGTCAAAATAAAGATTGTTACATCATTACATGGCATTGAGGTATGCATACACAATTCAATGCAGCAAAAACATTTTAACTTTATGGTAAAATGTCAGTACAAGTCAGTGTTGCCCGGGTGGAGAAGACACACAGTCTTCTCCAATGAGAGGTGTTTATAACACTGTGCAAGGCTGCAGAGCCCAATTTACAGATGGGACTGTGGGCAAAGAAGGCAAGTTGGCTCTTTGACACTCTATAGTGGTACCTCTTATTATGTACTGCACACACTGATTCTCACAGGTTATGGAAAGTCTCCCTGGCACTCCTATAGGGAGACCACCCTCCACCCTCTTGCAGTGAGGCTCACTGGCAACTCAACCCACCGACGGCTTCTGTTCTGCTGCATTTCTTTGCAGATCGTACAAGACCCATTCATTTCTGGAAAAAAAAAAAAACGGAGAGCACGTGGATATCATCCATGTGCTGTCCACATGTGTGTGGCCAGGCAGCAAGTTATAGAACCTGTCCTATTCTTGTCCATTTTGCAAACAAGAATAGGCTTTTTTTTACAGTGGGTCCCGTGAAAATTGTCTGATGCACACAGACCGCATCCGTATTTTGCAGACCGCAAAATAGGATACGGCTGTGTGCAGGATGCCTAAAACTGAGCTGGTTTGGTGATCAGTAGTTTGAGATACATTGTTTAAGAGGGTTTACATGTAATTTTCTGTACATTAAGGGTGAAACTTTGAGTGGAAAAAATATCACATTTGCAATATCACACCCCGTGGCTTTAGCCTAATATCACGTTACCTTGATATTATCCTATGGCCAATTTCTCATGAGCGTATGATGGCCTGACTGTGGGGCACTGACCAAAGCTCCGCAAATAGGACGGCACACTTGGGTTATACTAACACAAAAATGCAGTCATAACACACTTGTGTGAAACAGACCCCAAGGAGAGAAAATATTGGCTGCAATTTGCACTAATAGGGAAAATCCAACATTGCTGTGAAATAGCAGATTTTATGTGATCCGATAGCAATTCATTGCATGATGTACAGCACTGTGATCTTATTGGTGCATGTTTTATTACTCTGGAGCTTCAATTATACAAAACGCTGTGGCTTAACATAGATGATGATACCCTATTTATGGCCACAGGACCAGAGCAATTGTTTCATACTACTTTGGATATATCTATTATGTGTTTCATTACCAGAATTAATATGAAGGGGAAGTTTGGTATCTCAAATACTAGTAAAAAGACTTTCTACTGCTCCAGAACTTTGTCATTGAAATTTGTTAAAATGGTGCCATCTAGTGATGAAACCAGAGCTTGGTAACAGGCGACTACTTCCTGAACAGATTACTACTACCCAATGTCCACACAGATGATTTCTTTCTGTAATAGAAGGAATGAACTGTGGGAGGACAGGAGAATAAAAGAAGGTACAAACGTACGGTAATTTGTTACTCTCCTGCCATGACCATGACCTAATAATGAATCATAATAGAGCAATATAGCAACTATATAATGAATTCACAGAATCCTGTGTGAACATCTTGCCAAGCATCACAAGTGCTTTAGAATCCTAGCATGAACCTAGGTCCAACGAGACACTGTACATAAATGATGTGATCTATAGATGGCCAAAATTAGGGACGAATTTAGAAAAATAGATGGAGGTAGGAATTGTTAGCAGTTTAGAAGATTGGAAGTAGTGTTGAGCGAATCGAGCTTCAGATCATCGATATGAAGTCGATTCAGTGAAACACTTTGGTTTTTATTTTTAATGCTGTCTCCGTACAGCATTAAAATGGTATGGCTCTGCACGGCCAAACTTTATTTCACCGGAAGTCATGCAAGACTTAGGAAGTCATAGCAAAAATTTACTTGGGCCCCCTGGATCCCGCCTTCCCACACCTTAGCAGGCAATCACGCCCTCCACCACAACACACACACAAAAAATCCACACATCTGGTAGAGTCCAGTGAATGACTGTAAATACTTCCAGTTCTGAAGACTCCAGCGGCTCAGGATCAGTGCTCTGGGCAGCTGGGCTCAGGCTGGAAGTGGGCACCGCTCTGCAGGAAGGAGACCAGGGCTCGGCTCACCCTAGTGTTACAGTGCACCCCAGCACCCCACAGTATGCAGTATAGCACCCTATAGTATACAGCACCACACAGTATGCAGTATAGCACCCCACACTATACAGTACCCCACAGTATATAGTAGAGCAGTAGAGCAGCCCACAGTATACAGCACCCCACAGTATAGCACATCACCGTATACAGCACCCCAAACCTTACACGATACAGCCCCCACACTATCCAGTACAGCAGTATAGCACCCCACACTATATGGTACCCCACAGTATATAGTAGAGCAGTATAGCAGCCCACAGTATACAACACCTCACAGTATAGCACCTCACCGTATACAGCACCCCAAACTATACACGATACAGCCCCCCACACTATACAGTACAGCAGTATAGCACTCCACACTATACAGCACCCACATTATACAGTATACAGACCCCCACAGTATACAGTACAGCAGTATAGCACTCCACAATATACAGCCCCCACACTATACAGGCCCCCCACACTATACAGCCCCCCCCCCCACAGTATACAGCCCCCCCCCCCACAGTATACAGGCCCCAGTATACAGCCCCCCACACAGTATACAGGCCACCACACAGTATACAGTCCCCCATAGTATACAGGCCCCCACAGTATACAGGCCCCCACAATATACAGCCCCCCACAGTATACAGCCCCCCACAGTATACAGGCCCCTACACAGTATACTATACAGTAGTTTACAGTATATTAACATAACAGCCCCCGTCACCTTTTTCTGATGTAATCTTCACACAAAAAAGCTCCACAGTTAACTTCTGCAACACTCCTGGTAGGACCTGTGATGACCTCATAGCCATGTGACCAGTAATATTGCTAGGTTACTGGTCACATGGTGATGATGTCATCTAAGGTCCTAGATCACATTCACAGCTCTAACACAGTACAATGCCTGGACTCAGTGTCGGCAGGCATGGCATGGCAGCACCCCCTGTGTAGCTGACAGCTGCCTTGGGCCACCCAGGAGCAACTGGGCCCGGGGCAGCTGCCCCTTTTGCCCCTCGGTAAAGGCCCTGATCCTGCTTGCGGTCTGTCATCCCCTCACACCCCGCCACCAGTGTGCAGCTTACTACCCTCCTCGGCCATCCTCACTAGCTAAAAGCTGCCTTGCCCCATTTGCAGCCACCACCGTGCTTATAGCTGCCCAGCACCATCTCTCACCTCTGCAGAGATTGACAAAGACATTGGTTTCCTACTTTTCCATCATCCTCACATTGTCTGAACACTCCATCCTGCCACCCCCAATACTGTGCCCGCTGTGCTCAACAATACTGTATACTGCAGAAACAGTCTGCCTGAAAATACTAGTACCATGCTGATAGTGCCTGCTCCAATAATTATTGGCACACAGTGCCCTAAAAAATAACTGCTCCTTGCAAATAATGTCTCCCCCTGACACTAATAGTATAAACATAATGTCCCACAAAAATAATTGTGGTAAGCTGATACTGTGCCAGGGTGCCCCCCACAGTAATAGTGCTCCCCAAAGTCTCACCAATAGAAATAATTATCTCCTAGTTTTTAGTGTTTCTAGTGCCCCATAAGCAATAATGCCCCCATCCTGCCCATAATAGTAATCATGTTCCCCATAGTCCTCCAGTAGTAAGTGCCCCTAGATGCCGGACTATGGTATTTCTGACCCTGCCTATTTCTGTTGCACCATCTTTTCTCAGTTTGGACCCCTCTACAAAATGGGGCGACTTTTAGTTTTTTTTTCGCGGACACTTTAAGTTCACAGTCTGCCCCTGTAGGGAACAGCTGATTGGTGGGCATGTTGGGCATTGGACCTTCACCAGTCTTATATTAAAGACCAATCCACTTACTAAGTTTTGCTATGAGATCTGTGTACTCCCCTGGTCTTAACCCTAAGATTTAATTGCTGACGATTTCTGAAATGAAAGTCTTAAATGGTTAATTCTGATTCAGAATGCCAGGTGTTCTCTCCACAGAAATAGTACATTGGCAGAAAAGTGTCTTGTTAGCTTCTCTCTCCGTCGGATATTTCTATTACGGCTCCTATTTTTTCGTTTCCCGTGTAAAACAGGAGGATAATTGCAGATGCATAATTGATGCGTGCAGTGACAGAATGTGGAAAAGCATTCCATTAGGAAGGTCACCTCATTAGCATACATTACATTCAACAAGACTGCTCTTTGGCCTGCAATTTATTAAGGGGTTATGCCGGCCTCACCACTTGCCGGCTGAGCACATCGCTGCACCAAGACTTCTGTCAGAAGATTACAACTTTTTTCAGAGTGCAGTGGGAAGCATCCAGGGCCGCAGAAACCACTTGACTACATGTATCAGAAAGTCATTTGCCTCTTCATTCACCTAATGGAAACCAACGTTTGAAAAGGAAAGCTATGTTAATTAACTAGTTCATAGCTTTGCTGAACGTGTGGAAATGCATTGCAAGCAACTAACGGTGAAATTTATGTAGCATGTAGGGATGAGTGAACCCATGGAAGTTTGGGTTCGCTGGGTTCGGACGAACTTCAGGTCAAAGTTCGGGTTCGGGATCCAAAATTAACCCCGAACCCTATTGAAGTCAATGGGGAACCAAACTTTACTTTATTATTTTCCTTTATTACATGGTTACAACTCACCTCGTCCACTTGATTGCACCGCTGCAATATCTTCTATCTTCCTTCAGCAGGACCTGCAAAAGGACCTGCGATGACATCACTTCGCTCAACATGTTGTGAGCACGGTGGCGTCATTGCAGGTTCTTCTATCTTCATTTAGCAGGACCTGCGATTATGTCATTGCAGGTCCTTTTGCAGGTCCTGCTGAAAGAAGATAGAAGACACTGCGGCAGCGTGATCAAGTGGATCAGGTAAGTTGTTTTTTTGTAATTTTTTTACCCCTAAATTGCCATACTCTTTTGCATTCTGTCTTAAAGGGGTTATCCCATGATGAATATAAAAAATGAAAATCAGAAATCATATAGTAAATTACAACCTCTTTCTAACAAAGCTAGAACCAGCCCTTTACCTCACATGGATCCAGAGATCTCCCCATTCATTGCTCTGGTATATTAATATCAAGCTCAAAGCTCAAGGGGAGTGTCTTTTCTGCTGGAGCTCAGGGGGCGTGTCTCAGCTCTCCCTATCACAGCTCAGGGGAGTGTCTCAGCTCTCCCCATCACAGCTCAGGGGGCGTGTCTCAGCTCTCCCCATCACAGCTCAGGGGGCGTGTCTCAGCTATCCCCATCACAGCTCAGGGGGCGTGTCTCAGCTATCCCTATCACAGCTCAGGAGGCAGTTGAAGGATGACTCTGAGCATGTGCGGCCATCTCAGTGAGCAGGACAAAAAGAAAAAAGAAAAAAACAGCAGGTGGCGCCACACAGATACATTTTATAGAATAACTCAGTAGCTATGCTAAATTTTCAATTACAGGAAACTGCAAAAGTATTCAGATCCCGGTGCTGTTTTAAAAACTGTACAATATTTTTTGTGGGACAACCCCTTTAACCACCTCCGGACCGCCTAACGCACATGTGCGTTCCGGAGGTGGCAGGGCTGCGCACAGTCACGCATATACGCGTCATCTCGCGAGACGCGAGATGACGCGAGTATGCGCCCGCGCGTGCGCAGTTCGCGCCGGCATTTCTTTCAGGACCATTTCGTCAGCAACCTGCCAGCCAATGATCGTGGCTGGCAGGTTGCTGATTTTTAAAAAATCCAATCAAAGTGCCAGATAGCAGATCATATTTGTAAATATGATCTGTTATATGGCTGCCTGCTCCTCTGCTGGTTCTTTTCGTCGGTTGGATCCAGCAGAGGAGCAGGCTTCACAGTGAGTACACCAACACTACACTATAGCCCCTGATCACCCCCCTGAACCCCAATTAACCCTTTGATCACCTCTTTGATCACCCCCTGTCAATCACAAGTGAAAAGAAAAAAGTGATCAGTGCAAACTGTCACTTTTTTTTTTCACTGTTATTGACCGTTAGGTTTTAGGTATAGTTTAGGTCCCTTGGTTAGGTAGTTAGCGATCAGTTAGCGCCCAGCCCACCGCACCGCAGTCCGTTATTCGCTGATTAGCGTATCGCTAATCAGCATTTGTACTTTTATAGTATCTGAAAGTGATCAAAACTGATCACGGTCAGATCTATAATAGTACTAGTGTCACTTTAGCTCGCCCTCCACCCAAAACGCAGTGTTTGCCCGATCAGGCCTGATCGGTCGCCCACACGTGCGTTCGCCCACACCCGCCCCACCGCAGTGACAAAAAAAAAATTTTTTTTTGATCACTGCACATTCACTTTACACGCACTGCGGCGATAAAAAAATCAGTTTTGATATTTTTTATCAACCGCAGCGGCCTCCGGTACTTCGCTAGCCTCCCCTTTGTAAGACAGGCTTGCTTTTTTTTTCTTGGGTAGTCTCAGGGAATACCCCTAAATTTAGTTGCCCACATGTCAAACAGGGGGTATTCTTCTGAAGAGGCCTACAGGCTTCTGACCCAGTCGGATGAGGAGTGGGAACCCTCATCTGATGAATCCAGCGGGTCAGAATACGAACCTGTAGAAAGCAGTGGCTCTCTGACCCAAAGTTCGGACGAGGAGGCTGAGGTCCCTGATAGCACCAGGCGTACCCGGCCCCGTGTCGCTAGACCGCAGGTTGCGCAGGATCCGCTTCAAGAGCAGCAGAGTGGGGCTGGTGCTGTCGGATTACGTGGTGAGGCATACACCAGCAGCCCAGCCCTCCCTGGACCTAGTACCAGCACTGCCGTACAACCTGGTGAAGTAGCGAGCACCAGAAGGGCAGTTGAAGCTGGTACGGTGGCACGTGCAGTAGTGACCCCGTCGCAGCCACCGCAAAGACGTGCCCGTAGAGCCCCTAGAATCCCAGAGGTGCTGGCAAACCCTGATTGGCAGTCCCCAACTTCAGCCGCACCTGTAGTTTTCCCTTTCACTGCCCAGTCTGGAGTTCGGGTTGAGACGGCTCAGATCGGTTCGGCCCTGGGATTTTTTGAGCTGTTCTTGACTGCGGAGCTTTTAGACATAGTTGTGGCCGAAACAAACAGGTATGCCACACAATTTATCACCGCTAACCCGGGAAGCTTTTATGCCCAGCCTTTCCGGTGGAAACCAGTCCAAGTTTCCGAACTTAAAACTTTTCTGGGCCTCCTCCTCAACATGGGCCTGACAAAAAAACATGAATTGCGGTCATATTGGTCCACGAACCCGATTCATCACATGCCCATGTTCTCTGCTGCCATGTCCAGGGCACGTTTTGAGGCCATCCTGCGGTTCCTGCACTTTAGTGACAACACCGCCTCCCGTCCCAGGGGCCACCCTGCTTTTGACCGGCTCCACAAAATTCGGCCCCTCATAGACCATTTCAACCAGAAATTTGCAGATATTTATACCCCAGAGCAAAACATCTGCATAGACGAGTCCCTGATACATTTTACCGGGCGCCTTGGCTTCAAGCAATACATCCCAAGCAAGCGCGCCCGGTATGGGGTCAAATTGTATAAGCTCTGTGAAAGGGCCACAGGCTATACCCACAAATTTCGGGTCTATGAGGGAAAAGATCAGACCCTGGAGCCGGTCGGTTGCCCTGACTACCTGGGGAGCAGTGGGAAGACAGTTTGGGACTTGGTGTCACCCTTATTCGGCAAGGGGTACCATCTTTATGTGGACAATTTTTACACAAGTGTGGCCCTCTTTAGGCATTTGTTTCTAGAACGGATTGGCGCCTGTGGTACCGCGCGAACTAGTCGCGCGGGCTTCCCCCAACGGCTCGTTACCACCCGTCTTGCAAGGGGGCAGAGGGCCGCACTGTGTAACGAAGAACTGCTCGCGGTGAAATGGAGAGACAAGCGTGACGTTTACATGCTCTCCTCCATTCACGCAGACACGACAATACAAATTGAGCGAGCAACCCGTGTCATTGAAAAGCCCCTCTCAGTCCACGACTATAACCTCCACATGGGAGGGGTCAACTTCAATGACCAGATGTTGTCTCCGTATTTAGTTTCCCGACGCACCAGACGCTGGTATAAGAAGGTGTCTGTATATTTAATTCAATTGGCTCTGTACAATAGTTTTGTTCTCTACAGTAAGGCTGGGAAAACTGGATCCTTCCTCAAATTTCAGGAAGAGATCATTGAGAACCTCCTGTATCCAGGAGGTTCCGTGGCCCCAACCACCAGTGTAGTTAGCCGTCTACACGAGCGACATTTCCCCAATGTCGTTCCTGGTACCTCAACCCAACCGTCACCCCGAAAAAGATGTCGTGTCTGTAGCAGGAGTGGAATAAGGCGTGACACCCGCTATTTCTGTCCTGACTGTCCGGACCACTCTGCCCTATGCTTTGGAGAGTGTTTCCGGAAGTACCACTCACAGGTACACTATTAGCATAGGGATCATCTCACCAGGACAGGCACACAGGGCTATTAGGGCCCATTCACTCACTGCTGCTGCAAATGTCTCCTTTCACATGGGACAAAGTGCATAACGCACTTCGCCACATCTTTGGGCGATTTGCGCTTTGCACATTGACCCATGGGGAAGGAGAGGTTTGTTCTATAAAGGTAAAAAAACAAAAAAAAAAACAGGTAAGCAAACAGGTTAATGTTTAGTTCCAAAAGTTAAAGTTACATGTTCTGTTCCAAAGTTAATAAAATTATTGCGTTGTGGCCTGTTTTCTTCTTTTTTTTTTTTTTGTCTTTTTACCTTCCAGGTGGACCAACCGATCTACTAGCTGCAGCACCGATGTGCATTCTGACAGAAGCATTGCGCTGCTGTCAGATTACACGCAAGTCGGTGTATGCGGCGCTGCAAGACGGGATTTTCTCCTCTGCAGTGACAGATACGTTTGCCAAGGCATACGAGCTGAGGAGGAGGCGGCGTTCCTATGCTTTGGCAAGCACTTTGTATGTATATATATATATAAAAAAAAAAATCCCGGCAATGATTTATTCATCCACATCGATTGATGCGAATGGAGAAATCTCGTTTGCCAGGGCATACGAGCTAAGTGGGTATGGATGTAGGGCGGAGCTCCTATGTCCTGGCAGACGCCTTTCCCCTCCATTTTTTTTTTTTGGCAGAGATTTTTTCATCCACATTGATCGATGCGAATGAAGAAATCTGTGCCGTTCATTTTTTTCTTTCAGCCCAGAGGCTGAACGGAAAAAAAAATCTCATTACCTGTATGCTCAATATAAGGAGAATAGCAGAAACTCCTAATGCTGGCCATACATGTAATGATTGCGGAGACCCTCAAATGCCAGGGCAGTACAAACACCCCACAACTGACCCCATTTTGGAAAGAAGACACCCCAAGGTATTTGCTGAGGGGCATATTGAGTCCATGAAAGATTGAAATTTTTGTCCTAAGTTAGCGGAAAGTGAGACTTTGTGAGAAAAAACAAATAAAAATCAATTTCCGCTAACTTATGTGAAAAAAAAAAAAACTCTTTGAACTTGCCAGGCCCCTCATTGGATACCTTGGGGTGTCTTCTTTCCAAAGTGGGGTCACATGTGGGGTATTTATACTGCCCTGGCTTTTTAGGGGCCCTAAAGCGTGAGAAGAAGTCTGGGATCCAAATGTCTAAAAATGCCCTCCTAAAAGGAATTTGGGCCCCTTTGCGCATCTAGGCTGCAAAAAAGTGTGACACATCTGGTATCGCCGTACTCAGAAGAAGTTGGGGAATGTGTTTTGGGGTGTCATTTTACATATACCCATGCTGGGTGAGATAAATATCTTGGTCAAATGCCAACTTTGTATAAAAAAATGGGAAAAGTTGTCTTTTGCCAACATATTTCTCTCACCCAGCATGGGTATATGTAAAATGACACCCCAAAACACATTCCCCAACTTCTCCTGAGTACGGCGATACCAGATGTGTCACACTTTTTTGATGCCAAGGTGGGCAAAGGGGCGCATATTCCAAAGTGCACCTTTCGGATTTCACCGGTCATTTTTTACAGATTTTGATTGCAAAGTACTTCTCACACATATGGGCCCCTAAATTGCCAGGGCAGTATAACTACGCCACAAGTGACCCCATTTTGGAAAGAAGACACCCCAAGGTATTCCGTGAGGGGCATGGCGAGTTCCTAGAATTTTTTATTTTTTGTCGCAAGTTAGTGGAATATGAGACTTTGTAAGGAAAAAAGAGAAAAAAAAAAAAATCATCATTTTCTGCTAACTTGTGACAAAAAATAAAAAATTCTAGGAACTCGCAGTGCCCCTCACGGAATACCTTAGGGTGTCTTCTTTCCAAAATGGGGTCACTTGTGGCGTAGTTATACTGCCCTGGCAATTTAGGGGCCCAAATGTGTGAGAAGTACCTTGCAATCAAAATGTGTAAAAAATGCCCTGCAAAATCCGAAAGGTGCACTTTGGAATATGTGCCCCTTTGCCCACCTTGGCAGCAAAAAAGTGTGACACATCTGGTATCGCCGTACTCAGGAGAAGTTGGGGAATGTGTTTTGGGGTGTCATTTTACATATACCCATGCTGGGTGAGAGAAATATCTTGGCAAACGACAACTTTTCCCATTTTTTTATACAAAGTTGGCATTTGACCAAGATATTTTTCTCACCCAGCATGGGTATATGTAAAATGACACCCCAAAACACATTCCCCAACTTCTCCTGAGTACGGCGATACCAGATGTGTGACACTTTTTTGATGCCAAGGTGGGCAAAGGGGCGCATATGCCAAAGTGCACCTTTCGGATTTCACCGGTCATTTTTTACAGATTTTGATTGCAAAGTACTTCTCACACATATGGGCCCCTAAATTGCCAGGGCAGTATAACTACGCCACAAGTGACCCCATTTTGGAAAGAAGACACCCCAAGGTATTCTGTGAGGGGCATGGCGAGTTCCTAGAATTTTTTATTTTTTGTCGCAAGTTAGTGGAATATGAGACTTTGTAAGAAAAAAAATAAAAATAAAATCATCATAATTTTCCGCTAACTTGTGACAAAAAATAAAAAGTTCTATGAACTCACTATGCCCATCAGCGAATACCTTAGGGTGTCTACTTTCCGAAATGGGGTCATTTGTGGGGTAGTTATACTGTTTGGGCATTGTAGAACCTCAGGAAACATGACAGGTGCTCAGAAAATCAGAGCCGTTTCAAAAAGCGGAAATTCACATTTTTGTACCATAGTTTGTAAATGCTATAACTTTTACCCAAACCATTTTTTTTTTGCCCAAACATTTTTTTTTTATCAAAGACATGTAGAACTATAAATTTAGCGAAAAATTTATATATGGATGTCGTTTTTTTTGCAAAATTTCACAGCTGAAAGTGAAAAATGTCATTTTTTTGCAAAAAAATCGTTACATTTTGATTAATAACAAAAAAAGTAAAAATGTCAGCAGCAATAAAATACCACCAAATGAAAGCTCCATTAGTGAGAAGAAAAGGAGGTAAAATTCATTTGGGTGGTAAGTTGCATGACCGAGCGATAAACGGTGAAAGGAGTGTAGTGCCGAAGTGTAAAAAGTGCTCTGGTCATGAAGGGGGTTTCACCTAGCGGGGCTGAAGTGGTTAAGAAAGCTATTATTTTCCGCTATAACATGTTATAACAGAAAATAATAAAATGACCCAAACACCGAACCCGGACTTCAGTGAAAAAGTTCAGGTTCTCTCATCCCTAGTAGCAAGTTATCTGTGTGTTCACATTTTCATTAAAGATGACCTAACCCTCAAAAAAGTGTAATTGTAGATTGTTTTTCCTAGTCCCCACAATGGTATCATCTGGCATTTTTCAAGAAACAGGCAGAGGCAACATGAGCCCTTCCATCATGTCTGCCATGTATGGCCACATGCACGAACCAGATACTGTGACACGCCAGCGGGAGCTTTATGAAACTGTCTACAAAAGAGCAACCAATCACAGCACAGCTTTTATTTCATATATTGCTCTTAAAAAAAATTAAAGCTGAGCTCTTATTGGTTGCTATTGGAAACAAAGGCAAGGGTTTTTTAGACTGTAAAGGGGAATATTTATGAAACTGTCTTTGTTGCCCATAGCAACCAATCACAGTGCAGCTTTCATTTCTTACTAATACTTTCTTTCAGATAGTTTTATATAGTTTTATAAATTGGCTTTTTAGCTCCTGTAGGTGCTGCCAAATGATGCTTTTGGGAAGAACTGTTTTCTTCTCCATAATATGATATACAATAGACAAGATCCATGAAATACTTCCATACTTCCATCATTATTTGAAGGCACTCAGTAATATAGTGACATGTGCCCAGGGCAGGCTGTGAATATCATATTACAAATCCATACTAAATGCATCAGTAACATGGCTATTTCCATCAGCATTAGATCTGCCTAGTTAGGCATAGAAGATGAATGAATGTATGACTATTCACGTGTACCCTTCAGGAGTCTGGGAAAGCT
Organism: Bufo gargarizans; assembly: GCF_014858855.1. Lineage (NCBI taxonomy): Eukaryota > Metazoa > Chordata > Amphibia > Anura > Bufonidae > Bufo > Bufo gargarizans. Next base: position 114,323,892 of record NC_058081.1, on the reverse strand, counting down.
GAGTGACAACCCTCATGGGAGCCGCAATGTATTGGTTGTCACTGAGCTTTCCTATAAACAAGTATAATAAAGGCAATAAAGCTGACAAGCCATTGGAGTACAATTGCCAATAATTAGTTAAATCTTTTAGGTCTCATAGGGGGAGATTTACCTAAACTTATGTAAAGTAAAACAAGCTTAGTTGTGCATAGCAACCAATCAGACTCTGCCTTTCATTTTCCAAAGGAGCTCTGAAAAATGAAAGGTGGAATCCGATTGGTTGCTATGAGCAACTGAGACAGTTTTCCTATACACTAGTTTTGATAAATCTCCCCTATTGACTTTGAATGGAGTAGCAGCAACTCCCATGCTCGACTATTGCTCTATTCAAATAGTGTATATGGGACCCCAATTCTGGTCATCTGTGGGAGTCCCAGCGGCTGTACCCCTACCAATCTAGCCAATGATGAAAAAATGTGAACCAAACTGGATGAATTTTCATTTTCCGATCCTATTTGTACCAAAGAACAAATTCCATTCGGATCTTGGCCATATCTACAGGTTGGGATCAATAATACTCCTGTCTCAGTGACCATGGAATGACTGTCTGATCAACGCTTTTCACTGTATGTCAGGGGCGTAACTACCATAGCAGCGGAACATGCGACTGCTATGGGGCCCAGGGCAAGAGGGGGCTCAGTCTTAGTTGGGATTATCTCCTCTTCTACTGGGGGTGAAAACTTGGTCCAGACTATACCCTTTACTATACTATTGGTCCGGACTATACAACTTTTAGCAAGTGAGGCAGTGGAAAAATGGCCCAGGGGTCATTGAAAAGGGTTTAGGCAGAAACCCCTCTGTCCTGTGTGGGGGGCCTGGTTTGATCTTTGCTAAGGGGTCCTTACTTCTCTATGTACACCTCTGCTGTATGTACCTTAGCTTAGCTAACCATGCATGTTATTTCAGAAGACGGAGCATGCGAAACCAAAAGGAAGAACAGTTCTGCAAGCAGCCCTCGTCTGCCGCTCTACCAAGGCCCATAGTCATTATATTACTGACAAGTCCCATCGGAATCTATAGAATCCACTTTACAGGCCAGTCTTACTATATGGTTGCTTTTCGTCTCATGCCTAGGAATGCATACTTATTGAAAGGTAACCATAAGTGCCATGGAAAGAACATCTGGAGAAGACACCTTCTGTAAACTCTGCGCGCCTAATATGGGATAATTTCTCCCTTCACCAGTGTACAGTGAAATGGCCCTTCGCAAACAACATTAATATGCATAGAGATCTGCATAATTAGCTGCCACAGGTAACCCCTCTCTGACTGCATGAACCGAGTTAATGCACAAATACTGGATTGGAAACGCTGCAAGCACATATCTCCAGTTCAT